>NC_133140.1:3600257-4200257 GCF_048418815.1 Hemitrygon akajei
GGTTGAACTCCATCTGCCACTTCTCAGCCCACTTCTGCATCCTAATAATGTCTCTCTGCAATCTTCAACAATCCTCTACACTATCTACAACACCACCAACCTTTGTGTCATCTGCAAACTTGCCAACCCACCCTTCTACCCCCACATCCAGGTTGTTAATAAAAATCACGAAAAGTAGAGGTCCCAGAACAGATCCTTGTGGGACACCACTAGTCATAACCCTCTAATCTGACTGTACTCCCTCCACCACGACCCTCTGCCTTCTGCAGGCAAGCCAATTCTGAATCCACCTGGTCAAACTTCCCTGGATCCCATGCCTTCTGACTTTCTGAATAAACCTACCATGCGGAGCTTTGTCAAATGCCTTACTAAAATCCATGTAGATCGCATCCACTGCACTACCCTCATCTATATGCCTGGTCACCTCCTCAAAGAACTCTATCAGGCTTGTTAGGCATGATCTGCCCTTCACAAAGCCATGCTGATTGTACCTGATCAGACCATCTAAATGCCCATGGATCCTATCTCTAAGAATCTTTTCCAACAGCTTTCCCACCACAGACGTAAGGCTCACTGGTCTATAATTACCTGGACTATCCCTACTACCTTTTTTGAACAAGGGGACAACATTCGCCTCCCTCCAATCCTCCGGTACCATTCCCGTGGACAACGAGGACATAAAGATCCTAGCCAGAGTCTCAGCAATCTCTTCCCTTGCCTCCTGGAGCAGCCTGGGGAATATTCGGTCAGGACCTAGGGACTCATCTGTCCTAATGTATTTTAACAACTCCAACACCTCCTCTCCCTTAATATCAACATGCTCCAGAACATCAACCTCACTCATATTGTCCTCACCGTCATCAAGTTCCCTCTCAGTGGTGAATACCGAAGAGAAGTATTCATTGAGGACTTCGCTCACTTCCATCGCCTCCAGGCACATCTTCCCACTTTTATCTCTAATCTGTCCTACCTTCACTCCTGTCATCCTTTTGTTCTTCACGTAATTGAAGAATGCCTTGGGGTTTTCCTTTACCCTACTCGCCAAGGCCTTCTCATGCCCCCTTCTTGCTCTTCTCAGCCCCTTCTTAAGCTCCTTTCTTGCTACCCTATATTCCTCAATAGACCCATCTGATGCTTGCTTCCTAAACCTCATGTATGCTGCCTTCTTCCACCTGACTAGATTTTTGTCACCCATGGTTCCTTCACCCTACCATTCTTTATCTTCCTCACTGGGACAAATTTATGCCTAACATCCTGCAAGAGATCCTTAAACATCAACCATATGTCCATAGTACATTTCCCTGCAAAAACATCATCCCAATTCACACCCGCAAGTTCTAGCCTTATAGCCTCATAATTTGCCCTTCCCCAATTAAAAATTTTCCTGTCCTCTCTGATTCTATCTTTTTCCATGATAATGCTAAAGGTCAGGGAGCGTTGATCACTGTCCCCCAGATGCTCACCCACTGACAGATCTGTGACCTGGCCCGGTTCGTTACCTAATACTAGATCTAGTATGGCATTCCCCCTAGTCAGCCTGTCAACATACTGTGACAGGAATCCGTCCTGGACACACTTAACAAACTCTGCCCCATCTAAACCCTTGGAACTAATCAAGTGCCAATCAATATTAAGGAAGTTAAAGTCACCCATGATAACAACCCTGTTATTTTTGCACCTTTCCAAAATCTGCCTCCCAATCTGCTCCTTGGTATCTCTGCTGCTACCAGGGGGCCTATAGAATACCCCCAGTAGAGTAACTGCTCCCTTCCTGTTCCTGACTTCCACCCATACTGACTCAAAAGAGGATCCTGCTACATTACCCACCCCTTCTGCAGCTGTAATAGTATCCCTGACCAGTAATGCCACCCCTCCTCCCCTCCCCCCATCCCTTTTAAAACACTGAAATCCAGGAATATTGAGAATCCATTCCTGCCCTGGTGCCAGCCAAGTCTCCGTAATGGCCACTACATCATAATTCCATGTATGTATCCAAGCTCTCAGTTCATCAAGTTTCTTCCTGATGCTTCTTGCATTGAAGTTCACACACTGTAGCCCTTCTACCTTACTACCTTTATACCCTTTATTCTGCTGCTCTTTCCTCAAAGCCTCTCTATATGTTAGATCTGGCTTTACTCCATGCACTTTTTTCACTGCTCTATCGCTCCGGGTCCCATCCCCCTTGCAAATTAGTTTAAACCCTCCTGAACCATGCTAGCAAACCTACCAGCAAGGATATTGTTTCCCCTCGCCCAAAAGTTTGATTCTTTCCTAACGTTCCTCAGCCTGAGGTGTATCTCCGAATTCCAGTCCCATTGCAAGGAATGACATGGAGAGTTCTGTCAACGATCACACACACGTCCCCTCCCCTGCACCGATACTCTGAGCTCAGTCTGAGCCCATGCAAATGAGGTGACGCTAATCAAAGCTCACACACAGCACAGCCCACATCACTTTCAATCTTTATTAATACTTAACAAATGTACAAACAAAATAAGATCAATTTAACAACTCCATACATCATGCGATAGAGATCCAGTTAACATCGTAGGTTTATAATACTATAACGCACCGGGTCCTAATCTGACCTCTGAATGAAACATGCCGACACGGCTTTAACTCCTCCCTCGGAGTGTCAGACACCCTGAGCCAATAGGCTGGTCCTGGACTAATTTCCAGTTGGCATAATTTACTCATCATTATTTAATTATTTATGGTTTTATATTGCTATATTTCTACACTATTCTTGGTTGGTGAGACTGTAACGAAAACCCAATTTCCCTCAGGATCAATAAAGTATGCCTGGCTCTCTGTCTGTAAACTGTGAATATGATTCAAACTCAGCTCTCTTTCTGCACTGGGCACCAGCGTCAACTTCCCGAGTCGATGTTGAAGTTTCACCTCCATTCGGGAGCCGGGAAGAATTGAACCCACGTTCAAAACGTGCTCTTGACACCTTGTTGAAGTCTGGAGATTTCACTTAGTCTCTGCCACCCTGGTGTTTCCTGTCCAGGTACTCCACTGACTCTTTAACCCATTCCTCCTCGGCTCTAGCGCAAATCTTCATATTCTTCTTGTTGGTGAATCTGAAGCAGAACAAACAGTGGCGATTACGGGAGAGTCATCAACCATTGTTCTCAAACATTTTGCAGTTGCACGTTGAAACACTTACATGACAGCAGGTGTCGGGCACAAGAGCGCTTCCGTGTAGCTCTTAAGCCTCCTGCGAGGAATGGGCGTGGTCCTAAACCTCTCACAGCATTCTAGCGTTATGATTGAAGCTGAGGGAGAAGGAAAAACAAATAGTTAGATACCGCTAGATAACTCAACCCACCTTAACCCACGTGAACGCACTGCCTCGCGCATGAAGGCCTTTCCAACCCAAGACATTTAACGGTGTAACCCCGTCCTTCATATAAACTACTGTACGCCATTCCTCTACCGATCTTATGACCCTTCCAGTCCCGTTGACTGACTGCCATTCCCGACCCTCTCTCCAAGAGAATCATTCCACTGTGAGCTGTTCAATATCACCACCAACCGATGGGAAGCGGGAGAGCTGCTCCCCGCAGCTGATCACGGTGCATTGTCGGGATTGGGTACGGAATATTGGGAATAAGGAAAATCTCTTACCCGGGGCGGGTGCAGCTTGCTTGAAACAGCAGATCCACAGAGCTGCCAAAATTGCGACCACGCAGAGCGCTGCCTTCATCTTGTCCTATACCAGGATGGAATTGATGACCGTGTGATTCACCAGCTCCCATAGTCTGCTTTATAAAGGGTGTTGGCGGCACTCATGGTCATCAATTTAGGTCTTGCCTGGAAAGTCCCCCAGACCAGCACTGGCCACTGCTCCGATGTTCCATAAAAAGGGAAGTACAGGAATTCTCCGAATGGCCTTTCGGTAGTTAAGCTGCAAAGGGCGCTCTTTAACTTTCTGGGGCGGACTTTCTTAGTACTAGCGCGTCTGACTTCTGTCAGGCAATCCCACATCCGATTCAGAGGGGAAGAGAAAGTTGAAATACAAGAGCTAGTTTCAAATGCATGCGTTCTCTCCGTGTACTGGGATATGGATGAAAGTGCAAGATCAACCGTTTAGAGACAGCACATGGGATGATAATACTGTTGCAATCAAAGAAAGTTGATTGAGTTGCAATCAAGTTGGTTGAGTGAAGTACAGGGCTGGCGATTCAATGTCCCTGAGTATAGAAACTCCAGGCGTGACAGAGCGGACATGGCACTCCTGATGTGGCAGAGAATTACTGCGCTGCTCAGGGTCGATGTCCTGGAGGGATGGGCTGATGAAACTGTCGGGCTCATTCGGTCACTCAACAGGAAACAGATCCTTCAGTCCAGCTCGTCCTTTCCATAGTGACCAGCAACCTGGTCCCATTCGTCGCGATTGGGCTGTATTTTTCATAATGCTTCCGAACCATGTGCTTATCCGAAGTATTTAACAGTCGTTCAGACATCAATGAAACCTTTGGCAGCTGATGGCGGAGTTACAACTCAGATCCTTTTTAAGAATACTCTCTCACCTTAAATCTATGCCCTGTCCATTTCAGTTGTCTTACTCGGAGGAATATCTTTTTGCGTTCTGCACGTGATTTATGTGCTCTTTATCATTTTATACTTCTCTATAAGATCACGCCTCGATCTCCTAAATTCTTAAGAATAAAGTCCTTGCCTACCCAACCTTTCCTTGTAATGCAGATGCTCGAATTCTGTTAGCATCTTCCCAGATCTTCCCTGCAATCTGTCCTGTATAATGGTATCTTTCCTATAACAGGGCTACCAAAACCGGACACAATACTCAAAGCGTGGCCTTATCAATGACTTGTCCAAATGTGCCATACAGTAACTTGTCAGCTCAAATAGTCTAAAAGCATTCATCACCACCCTGTGACAGTGCACAGTTACAACTTGGGAATAAAAGAGTGGTTTTCAGTGTACTAGAATAGAGGTTTCAGGCATGACAGGTGGAGGTGCAGCTGAGAAGGGAATGTTTCCCTGCTGATCAAGGGAAGTGTTACAGTTGTGAAAAGGGTGAATATCCTGGAAGGACCAGAGAAGAAGAATACAGGGCTAGAATGTAAGATAAGGGAGGGGTGTTTGCATGTATGGAGTTATGAGTTTGGTTATGGAAGATACCACTATCTAGCTATACAGTAATTTTGTTGATTTAAAAATATTGTAAGTTCCTCACATTTTGTGGCAGATGCTCTGCTAGGGCATTGTTGGTCAGAGCATAGTTGAAGAGTTGGGTTGTAGTTGAGAACAATATTCTCCAATCACTGCAGTTCTTTGTAATAATCCTGGAAATGGGCTCTGCTTGCAGAACATACAGTAGTGTGAAAGGAGGCAAGTTTTTCCTTGGAAATATTCTGGTGGCTTCTAGCCCAGTTTCTTGCATTTTCTCTCAGCTAGTCTGCATTCTCGTGACAGAATTGTTTAACTGTGGCTATATCATCCCCTCAGAACTAATAAGTAAACTCTAAGAACTGGGCTTCAATGCTGCCTTGTACAATTAGGTCCTGGATTGTAGACCCCAGTCAGTTTGGATTGGCTCCTCCACAATCTCCACCAGCACAGGAGCACTGCAGGGATGTGTACTTAGCCCCCTGCTCTACTCGCTTTACACCTATGATTGTATGGCTAAGTACAGCTCCGACACCATATACAAGTTTGCTGATGACAACTCTGCTTTGGGCTGTATCAAAGGTGGTGATGAATCAGCTTTCAGGAAGAAGATTGAAAATTAGGCTGAATGGTATAATAACAACCTCTCACTCAATGTCAATAAGACCAAGGGACCGATTGTAGTCCAGGAGTGCGAAAGCAGAGGTCCATGAGCCAGTACTCATCAGAGGACCAGAGGTTGACAGGGTCAGTAACTTTCATTTTCTGGGTGTCGCTATCTCAGAACGCCTGTCCTGGACAAATCATTTACGAATAATAGCAAAGAAAACATGACAGCACCCCTAGTTCCTCAGGGGACTGCAGCAGTTTGGTATGTCATCAAAAATCTTGGCAAACTTCAATAGACGTGTGGTGGATAGTGAGCTGGTTGGGTGCATTATGGCCTGGTAGTGGCATTTGGGTGGAAAATCCTACAACAGGTAGTAGATTTGGCCCTGCGCATCATGAGTAAAACGCTCCCAAACACTGAACACATCGACATAAAACATTGCTGTAGGAAAGCAGCTTCGGTCATCAAAGATCCGTCACCACCAAGGCCATGCTCTTTTCTGGCTGCTGCCATCAGGTACAAGGAACAAGTGACTCAGGACTCACATCACCAGCTTTAAGAAGAGTTACTACCACTCAACCATGAGGCTCTTAAACTCAAGTGATAACTGTACTCATTTAAGAACTCTAGTATCTTATTTCATGCTTGCTTTTATGGCTATTTATTTATATCTGCTTTTGCACAGTTTGTCTACAGTTTCTGAAAGAAACATAGAAAACCTACAGCACAATACAGGCCCTTCAGCCCTCAAAGCTGTGCTGAACATGTCCCTACCTGAGAAATTCCCTAGGGTTGCCTAGCCTACTGATGTTTACGATTTCTACATCTTGTTTACTGTCACTGTTCTATAGATTTGTTAGTATGCCCACAGAGAAAGAACCTCGCGGTTGTTTGTGCTGACATGTTTGTACAGAACTCTGATAATAAATTTTACTTTGAACTTTAACTAAGAAATTTCTTTTTAATCCTGGGTGGGATTACTGTGTTTAATTTATTTATAAAATTATTTTTGTCAATTATTGTCCAAGACTCCTACACTGTAAAAGTACCAGATGGAATGTAGTTTGTCATGTGACGGGGTCTTGAATTGACCCTATGAACTGTGCTCTTAACAAGAAAGAGAGAGAGGGAGGTGTACAACGCAGAGTCCTTGTTATTAAGAGAGAGACAGAGAGAGACAGAGAGAGAGAGAGAGAGGTGAAGAATGCTCAGGAGATTGATGTTATGGCTTCTCGGCAGTTTGTTTACATTTCTACAAGGACACTGCCTGCTTGTAAGTTCTTACAGAGAGAGGAGGGCGGAGCAGTTTGATGGACAGCTGGTGTTCTGCATGCTGAGATAAATGCCAGGTCAGCTGCTGGACACACAGACACACGGTTTTGGACACTGGATGAGCTTTGTTGTGCCCACAGGAAGGTGGGTTTTTGGAGGAACGATCAGGAGAACCGATCAGTGGCTCTCGCAGTGCAGAAAAGGTGTGACCGGTGGGGAGTTATTTGTGTGTCCAACCCTGGCCTGGGTTGATAATTCCACCACAGAAGAACGGTCACCTTTATTATGGTCACAGTCGGTGACTTTAAAAGGATTGCAGAGGACAACGGGAAGATCGACGGCACCAGCTCACCTGAAGACCTACACACCTCTCTCTCTCTCCAGCTCTACTCGACTAAATACCACAAACTGAACTGAACTTTCTTCATCATCATAAGACTGTATCTATTTACCCCTAGGCTTGAAGAAGCTTGGTTTTCTTATTTCCACACTTACGTATATATATAATCATTGCTAACCTGTTTGATATATCTGCATTTATATTACTGTATGGCATAGTTGCTAATAAACACTATTAGTTAATAGCAATACCAGACTCCAAAGTGTTTTCCATTTCTGCTGCTTCTTTAACCCGTCACGGGGTTAAGTGACAGTCAAATGTGTTCAGGAATCTTTCCTTAATCAGTACATAGAAGTGCCGACAAGAGAATGTGCGATACTTGATCTGCTATTAGGGAATGAGACAGAAGTTTGTGCAGGAGACCACTTTGCATCTAGTGATCATAATGCCATTAGTTTCACAGTAAATACAGAAAAGGATAGGTCTGGTCCGTGGGTTGACATTCTATATTGGAGAAAGGCCAATTTTGATGTGTAGGCAATAGACCTCACCAGTTCCCCAACACCACCACACTCCTCAGGTTGGCGGAACTGGTACTCACACTTAATAACTTCTCTTTCAGCTCTTCCCACTTACTTCAGACCAAGGGTCATAGAGTAGCTATGGGCACTCGCATGGGCCCTAGCTATGCCTGCCTCTTCGTGGGTTATGTGGAACAGTCTATGCTCCAAATCTATAGTATGCTCCCCAACTTTTCCTTCGCTACATTGACGACTGCGTTGGTGCTGCTTCCTGCACCCATGCTGAGCTCGTCAATTTCATCGACTTTGCCTCTAACTCTCACCCAGCCCTCAAATTCACTTGGTCCATCTCGGACACTTCTCTGCCCTTTCTTGATCTCTCGGTCTCCATCTCTGGAGATAGACTGTCCACTGACATCTTCTATAAACCCACTGAAACCCATAACTACCCTGATTATACCTCTTCCCACCCTGCCAAATGCAAAAATTCTATTCCCTATTCCCAGTTCCTCCGTCTCTGCCGCATCTGCTCCAAGGATGAGGCTTTCCGTTCCAGGACATCCCAAATGTCCTCTTTCTTTAAGAATCGTGGTTTCCCTTCTGCCATCATCAATGATGCCCTCACCCGCATCTCCCCCATTTCCCGCACTTCGGCCCTCAGCCCATCCTCCCGTCACCACAACAGGGACCGCGTTCCCCTTGTCCTCACCTATCACCCCACCAGCCTCCAGATCCTACATATTATCCTCTGCAACTTCCGCTACCTTCAACAGGACCCCACCTCTAAGGACAACTTTCCCTCCCTACCCCTCTCTGCTTTTCGCAGGGATCGTTCCTTCCGCGACTACCTGGTCCACACGTCCCTCCCCATAGATCTCCCACCTGGCACTTATCCCTGCAAGCGTAAGTGCTACACCTGTCCATACACCTCCTCTCTTACCACCATTCAGGGCCCCAAACAGTCCTTCCAGGTGAGGCAACACTTCCCTTGTGAGTCTGTTGGGGTAATCGATTGCATCCGGTGCTCCCGGTGCGGCCTCCTCTACATCGGCAAGACCCGACGCTGATTAGGGGACCGCTTCGTCGAGCGCCTACGCTCCGTCCTCCGCAACAGACAGGATCTCCCGGTAGCCACTCATTTCAACGCTCCTTCAGATTCCCATTCGGATATGCCCATACCGGGCCTCCTCTACTGCCATGATGAGGCCAAACTGCGGTTAGAGGAACAACATCTCATATACCCTCTGGGTAGTCTCCAGCCCCTTGGTATGAACATCGAATTCTCCATCTTCCAGTAATTCCCTCCCTCTCTCTTCCCCCATCCCACCTTCACTCTGTCTCCTCTTCTAGCTGCCTATCACCTTTCATGACTCAGCCTTCTTCTACTACACGTAGTGCTTTCCACTTAGATTCCTTCTTCACCTCTCCTGCCTATCCCCTCCCCCACTCCTTGATCTTTCCTCTGATTGGTTTTCCACCCTTCCCCCACCTTCTTGATAGGGCCCCTGCCCCCTCTTTCTTCAGTCCTGATGAAGGGTTTCGACCCGAAATGTTGACTGCTTCTTTCAACGGATGCTGCCCAACCTGCTGAGTTCATCCAGCTTTTTTGTACGTCTCAGTTTTGAAGGTATCAGAAAGGAGCTGGATTAGGACAGGTTGTTTTCTGACAAAGATGGACTTGGTAAGTCTGAGGCCTTCAAAGGTGAAAATTTGACAGCACAAAGCTTGTACATGCCTGTCAGAATAAAAAGGTAAAGAAAACAGGTTTAGGGAAAAAAGGAGGCGAATAGCAGGTATTGGCAACACAGAACAAATGATGTACTCATGGAGTATAAGAATTTAAGACATGCAAGAAAACACTTAACAAAGAAACCAGGAGGCATGAGGTTGCTCTAGCAGACAAGGTAAAGGAGAATCCTAAGCCATCTACAGATTTGTTAAGAGCATAGGGATAGCAAGGGGCAAAATTGGTCCCCGGGACGTATCAGGGCATTGAAGCAGTGACCAAATCACAGTCCAAGTACTGTGTTCACTATGGTATTTACTGAGTAGTAAATCCAGTGGAGCAGCAAAGTCAGCGTCAAAGTTCAGACAGAGATCAAAAATCCCAGAGAAATCCAAAAACAAGAATCCGGAGACAGGCAGTGTTGATATTCAGATGGACAGAGTTCAGATACAAATGCTGGAAAGGCTCAGGAAAACTCACTGGCACAATCTGGCAACAAACAGGTGAAAACACAGGACTAAACTACACTGAGCAATAAACAGAGAGGCAGATGATAGGTGGAGCACAGTGAGACAGATGTGGCAGCAAAACAGGTAAAAATGAGAAACAGGTAAGAGGCGGAGTACTCAGTAATACAGGGGCCAGAGTAGAGCAGGAGCAGAGACAGGAGCACATGGGGCATGAAAACAAACAAGAGGACATAGCAATACAAAACCTCAGAATGACGAGTAGAGGGAAAACATACAAAAAGACAAAGTTCGACTGGAGGTACTGACAAATGGTAAGATTCTTGGCAGTGTGGCGGATCAGAGGGATTTGGGGGTCTGAGTCCACTGGACACTCAAAGCTGCTGCACAGGTTGACTCTGTGGTTAAGAAGGCATACAGTGCATTGGCCTTCGGCAACCATAGGATTGAGTTCAAGAGCCAAGAAAGAATGTTGTAGCTATATAGGACCCTGGTCAGACCCCACTTGGAATGCAGTGCTCATTTCTGGTCACCTCACTACAGGAAGGATGTGGAAACTATAGAAAGGGTGCAGAAGAGGTTTACAAGGCTGTTGCCTGGATTGGGGAGCATGCCTTATTAGAACAGCTTGAGTGAACTTGGCCTGTTCTCCTTTGAGTGACGGAGGATGAGAGGTGACCTGATAGGGGTGTATAAGATGATGAGAGGCATTGGTCATGTGGATAGTCATACGCATGGAGCTTAGAAAAATAGAGGGCTAAGGATAACCCTAGGTAATTTCTAAAGTATGTACATGTTCGGCACAGCATTGTGGGCTGAAGGGCCTGTATTGTGCTGTAGGGTTTTCTAAACTTATGCAATTTTTTGAAGAAGTTCCCAGGAAGCTTGATGAAGGCAAGGTCATAGATGTTGTCTGCATGAACTTTAGCAAGGTATTTGACAAGATTCCACATGGCAGGTTTGTCAAGAAGGTTCGGTTGCTTGGCATTCAAGATGAGAAAGTAAATCGGATTAGACATTGGCTTTGTGGGAGAAGCCAGAAATCTGTAGTAGTTATTCCTCTCTCTGACTGGAGGCCTCTGACTAGTGTAGCGTTGCAGGGACTGGTGCAATGATTTGGATGATAATGTTGTTAACTGGATGAGCAAATTTGCGGATGACACTAAGAGTACCAAACAGACATGAAGACTATCAGAGCTTGCGTTGGGATCTGTTTTATCTGGAAAAATGTGCTGAAAAAGGCAGATGGAATTTAATGCAGACGAGTGTCCGGTGTTGCACCAACCTGGGTAGGTCTTACACAGTGAATGATAGGGCACTGAAGAGTGTGGCAGATCAAAGGGATCTGGGAATATAGGTCCATAATTCATTGAAAGTGGTGTCACAGTTAGATAGGGTTGTAAAGAAAACTTTGAACACATTGACCTTCATAAATCAAAGTATCTGAAGCTGAAGCTTTCTGTATCTGTATCTGTATCTGTAGTACAGGAAGTGCATAGAGATCCAAGTGACATTGTGTTACGATAACTCCTTTCCCTCAATAACATCAAAACAAAAGAGTTGGTCAGTGACCTGAGGAATGTGGGGTGCAGGGTGGAGGTGGTAATGCACCAGCTCCTGTCTACATCAATGGTATTATGGTTGAGAGGGTTGAGAGCATGACATTCTTAGAAGCGAAAGTCAACATCAGGTTGGCCTGGTCCAACCACATAGACGTCACAGTGAGGAAAGCTCACGACTTCCTTGGAAAGCCAAAGAAATTGGATATTTCCTGTTAATTCTTCCAAACTTCTATCAATGTACCACAGGGATGCATCATGGCCGGATCGGGCCCCTGTCCTGCCCATGACTCCAAGAAACTTCAGAGAGTTGTGAACACAGATCAGCAGATTACAGAAATATGCCTCCCCTCCATGGACTCCATTGGTACCTCTCACTGTCTTATTGAAGCAGGAAGACCCTTCCCACAGGGATATACTCTCTCCTTCCTCTCTCAGCAGACAGAAGTCAAAAAAAAAGAACACGTGTCTCCTGACTGAAAGGTAGATTCTATCCCAAGTTATAAGACTATTAAAGAATCCATAGTGTGATAAAAGAGAATCTTGACCTCGTGATCTATTATCTACCTACACTGCTCTTTCTCTCTAACTGTTACACTTTATTCTGCATTCCACTAATGTTTTACCTTGTATTATCTCGATGTCTAATCGGTTTATCTATATCAGCATTATGCAAGTCAGACCTTTCACTATAGCTCGGGACACACGAACCAATTCCAATTCCAATATCAATATAACCAACACCCATGGATAAGAGATCGCAGCAACGTAGAGTTTCAGGTTCAGTCTGAGGAGAATGAACTCGGGGCTGAAACCAGTGTCCGGAACTGAGGGAAGAGAGTTCCAATGGTTTAAAGCCAGAGGTCCATAAATGCATTAGGAAAATTATTCAAGTATAATTTCAGCAATGGTGGTGATTTAAGGAATACCTCTGCATCATTTATGATCTTTTATGGGTCAATGGCATACAGATGGTGGATGAAGTAGTTAGATCTAAAACTAGTGTATTATGCTTGAGCAAGGAAGACTACAACAGGACAAGGGAGAAGTTGGCTGATGTGGATTGGGACCACAGGCTATTTGGTAGGACAGTTGATGAACAGTGTAATACTTTCAAAGAGATTTTCACAGTGCTCAACAAAAGTATATTCCGGTCAAAGGTAAGGACAGTAAGTGTGGGGAGAGCCAGCCTTGAATAACCAAGGAAATAAAAGATAGTATCAAATTAAAAGCTCGTGTGTACAAAGCCGCAAAGCATAGTGGGAGACTGGAGAATTGGGAATACTTCAAAAAGCAACAAGGAACAACTAAAGACGAAATAAGGAAAGGGAAGATAGAGTATGAAAGTAAATTAGCACAGAATATAAAAACAGATAGCATAAGTTTTTATAAATATATAAAGCTGAAGAGGGGGCGCTGAAGTCAACGTAGGTCCCTTGGAAGACGAGAAGGGGAAATTGATATTGGGTGATAAGGAAATGGCTGAGGCTTTGAACGACTATTTTGTGTCGGTCTTCACGGTGGAGGACACGTCTAATATGCCAAAGAAGGATGTTATGGATGAAATGGGAGGTGAGGAACTGGATAAAATCGCTGTCACTAAAGAGATAGTGATGAGCAAACTAGAGGGCCTGTAGGTAGAGGAGTCCCCTGGTCCTGATGGGATGCATCCCAGGGTGCTAAGGGAATTGGCAAAGGTTATAGTAGACACGTTGGTAATCATTTAGCAAAATTCTCCAGACTCTGGGCAGGTCCCAGCAGATTGAAAGACAGCAAATGTCACGTCATTTTTTAAAAATGGATGTAGGCAAAAGACAGGCAACTGTAGGCCAGTTAGCTTAACATCTGTAGTCAGGAAAATGCTTGAAGCTGTCATTAAGGAAGAAATAGCGAAACATTTAGAAAGGAGTGGTTCCATTAGACAGACGCAGCATGGATTCAGAAAGGGCAGGTCTGGTTTGACACACTTACTGGAGTTCTTTGAGCACATAATGAGTGCAGTGGATAGAATGGAACAGGTGGATGTCATATACATGGATTTCCAGAAGGCGTTTGATAAAGTGCTGAACAAGAGACTTATAAATAAGACACGGATGCATGGAGTCGGAGGAAGTGTATTGGCATGGATAGTGGATTGGTTAACCGGTAGAAGGCAGAGAGTTGGTATAATTGGGTGTTTCTCCAGTTGGCAGTCAGTGGTGAGTGGGGTGCCGCAGGGGCCAGTGTTGGGCCTGGAGTTGTTTACCAATTACATTGATAATTTAGAAGAGGGGACTGAGTGTAGCGTAGCAAAATTTGCTGATGTGATTTGCCAAGGAGATTATATATATAGAATGTAGGACAAGAGAATAGTATTTACATTTGTCAAATCATTAGAAAGAGGAGACATAGGGTCAGAAGGTGTTGAATCATTGTTGATAGAACTAAGGAAATGCATTGAATTAAAAGGTCTTTGTAAGAGTTGTATTCAGATCCCCAAACAATGGCAAAGATGTGGTCTACAAATTTCAACGGGAGGCAGAAAATACATACCAAAGGAGCAATATTACAATAGTCATCAGGGATTTCAATACACAGGTAGATTGTAAAAATGAGGTTGGTGCAGGGTTCTGAATGGGGGGGTGGAATTTCTAGGGTGGCTATGAAATGGCTTTTTAGAGCAGCTCGTGTTTGAGCCCACCAGGGGATCAGCCATTCTGGATTGGGTGTTCTGCAATGAACTGGAATTGATTAGAGAGCTGAAGGTAAAAGTACGCTTAGGGGTAAGTGATCACAATATGACCATTACACCCGAAATTTGAGATGAAGCTAAAGTCAGATGTTTCTTATTACAGTGGAGTAAAGTACAGAGGCTTGAGAGGGGAGTTGGTCCAAATTGATCACAAAAGATCACTGGCAGGGATGATGGCAAAGGAGCATTGGATGGAATTTAGAAGCCCCGTCATTTATACATCCCAAAGAGGAAAAAGCATTCTAAAGGAAAGATGACACAACAGTAGTTAACAAGAGAAGTCAAAATCAACATAAAGTCCAAAGAGAAGGCATGCAATAGAGCAAAAATTAGTGGGATGTAGGAATATTGGGAAGCTTTTAAAAACCAACAGAAGGTGACTAAAAATTCGTAAAGAAGCTAAAGATGAAATACAAAATTAAGCTAGCCAATAACATTACAGAGGATACCAAGTTTCCTCAGATACAGAAAATGTAAAAGTGAGGTGAGAGAGGATAATTGGACAGCTGGAAAACAATGCTGGAGAGGTAGTAATGAAGAAAAAGGAAATGGTGATGAAATTAATAAGTATTTTGCATCAGTCTTCACTGTGGAAGACACTAGCAGTATGGTGGAAGTTCCAGGTGTCAGGGGCATAAAGTACATGAAGTTACCAGAACTAGAGAGAAGGTTCTTGGGAAACTGAAATGTCTGAAGATAGATCAGTCAATTGGAACAGATACTGTACTCTCCAGGGTTCTGACAGAGGTGGGTGTAGAGATCATGGAGACATTAATAATGATCTGACAAGAATCACTAGATTCTGGAATTGTTACAGAAGACTGGAAAATATCATTCTACTCTTCAAGAACAGAGAGAGGCAGAAGGGAAACTATAAACCACAGTGGTTGGGAAGATGTTAGATTTGATTATTAAGAATGAGGTCTCAGGGTACTTGAAGCCACATGTGTCATCAGCATAGGTTCCTCAAGGGAAAATCCTGCCTGACAAATCTGTTGGAATTCTTTGAAGAAATAACAAGAAGGATATATCCTAGCCCGGGGTAATGGAGGCCAAACCTCCCCCACCCCCCCACCCCATACCTTCTTCACCACACTGTTTGTCTGTGTTGCCACCTTCAGAGATCCTTGGTCATAGCCTGTTCAGTTGGCAAATGCTATGTTAGGGTCTGGTTCTGTGCTGCATGAACCCATGACACCTATGGAACAGCTATGATGATAAGGTAGGAGTAGCAGAGGGAGTGTACAGGATTTCCAAAATGTATCTGATAAGGTGGCACCAGAATGACAGATTTAATTGACTTTTGTTACTGGCCCCAGGGAGGTTTGGGGAGCTGATCCCATCGCAGAGAGAATAGGTTACAGAGAATAAGGCGGAAAGGGACTATGCGAATGACTGACAGGGAGAAATGATGGGACGTCCTCCTTCCTGGTCCATAAGAAATACGACCTAGTAGAACATCCGTGGCACCATGGCACAGTGGTTAGGGCAGAGGGCGGAGAGTGGAGCACTAACAAGTACAGAGAGCCGGAATCAATGGGCCGATTTGCCATTCAACATCATTAACGAATGGTGGGGGGGGGGGCAGTAATCAGTACTGGGGCTCCAGCACTTCCTAGTCTGTGAATGACGGGTGAGGATCGGAAACTGGATGGGCAAACTCGCCCAAAAGTTTGATTCTTTCCTAACGTTCCTCAGCCTGAGGTGTATCTCCGAATTTCAGTCCCATTGCAAGGAATGACATGGAGAGATCTGTCAACGATCACACACACGTCCCCTCCCCTGCACCGATAATCTGAGCTCAGTCTGAGCCCATGCAAATGAGGTGACGCTGATCAAAGCTCACACACAGCACAGCCCACATCACTTTCAATCTTTATTAATACTTAACAAATGTACAAACAAAATAAGATCAATTTAACAACTCCATACAACACGCGATAGAGATCCAGTTAACATCGTAGGTTTATAACACTATAACGCACCGGGTCCTAATCTGACCTCTGAATGAAACATGCCGACACGGCTTTAACTCCTCCCTCGGAGTGTCAGACACCCTGAGCCAATAGGCTGGTCCTGGACTAATTTCCAGTTGGCATAATTTACTCATCATTATTTAATTATTTATGGTTTTATATTGCTGTATTTCTACACTATTCTTGGTTGGTGAGACTGTAACGAAAACCCAATTTCCCTCAGGATCAATAAAGTATGCCTGGCTCTCTGTCTGTAAACTGTGAATATGATTCAAACTCAGCTCTCTTTCTTCACTGGGCACCAGCGTCAACTTCCCGAGTCGATGCTGAAGTTTCACCTCCATTCGGGAGCCGGGAAGAATTGAACCCACGTTCAAAACGTGCTCTTGACACCTTGTTGAAGTCTGGAGATTTCACTTAGTCTCTGCCACCCTGGTGTTTCCTGTCCAGGTACTCCACTGACTCTTTAACCCATTCCTCCTCGGCTCTAGCGCAAATCTTCATATTCCTCTTGTTGGTGAATCTGAAGCAGAACAAACAGTGGCGATTACGGGAGAGTCATCAACCATTGTTCTCAAACATTTTGCAGTTGCACGTTGAAACACTTACATGACAGCAGGTGTCGGGCACAAGAGAGCTTCCGTGTAGCTCTTAAGCCTCCTGCGAGGAATGGGCGTGGTCCTAAACCTCTCACAGCATTCTAGCGTTATGATTGAAGCTGAGGGAGAAGGAAAAACAAATAGTTAGATACCGCTAGATAACTCAACCCACCTTAACCCACGTGAACGCACTGCCTCGCGCATGAAGGCCTTTCCAACCCAAGACATTTAACGGTGTAACCCCGTCCTTCATATAAACTACTGTACGCCATTCCTCTACCGATCTTATGACCCTTCCAGTCCCGTTGACTGACTGCCATTCCCGACCCTCTCTCCAAGAGAATCATTCCACTGTGAGCTGTTCAATATCACCACCAACCGATGGGAAGCGGGAGAGCTGCTCCCCGCAGCTGATCACGGTGCATTGTCGGGATTGGGTACGGAATATTGGGAATAAGGAAAATCTCTTACCCGGGGTGGGTGCAGCTTGCTTGAAACAGCAGATCCACAGAGCTGCCAAAATTGCGACCACGCAGAGCGCTGCCTTCATCTTGTCCTATACCAGGATGGAATTGATGACCGTGTGATTCACCAGCTCCCATAGTCTGCTTTATAAAGGGTGTTGGCGGCACTCATGGTCATCAATTTAGGTCTTGCCTGGAAAGTCCCCCAGACCAGCACTGGCCACTGCTCCGATGTTCCATAAAAAGGGAAGTACAGGAATTCTCCGAATGGCCTTTCGGTAGTTAAGCTGCAAAGGGCGCTCTTTAACTTTCTGGGGCGGACTTTCTTAGTACTAGCGCGTCTGACTTCTGTCAGGCAATCCCACATCCGATTCAGAGGGGAAGAGAAAGTTGAAATACAAGAGCTAGTTTCAAATGCATGCGTTCTCTCCGTGTACTGGGATATGGATGAAAGTGCAAGATCAACCGTTTAGAGACAGCACATGGGATGATAATACTGTTGCAATCAAAGAAAGTTGATTGAGTTGCAATCAAGTTGGTTGAGTGAAGTACAGGGCTGGCGATTCAATGTCCCTGAGTATAGAAACTCCAGGCGTGACAGAGCGGACATGGCACTCCTGATGGGGCAGAGAATTACTGCGCTGCTCAGGGTGGATGTCCTGGAGGGATGGGCTGATGAAACTGTCGGGCTCATTCGGTCACTCAACAGGAAACAGATCCTTCAGTCCAGCTCGTCCTTTCCATAGTGACCAGCAACCTGGTCCCATTCGTCGCGATTGGGCTGTATTTTTCATAATGCTTCCGAACCATGTGCTTATCCGAAGTATTTAACAGTCGTTCAGACATCAATGAAACCTTTGGCAGCTGATGGCGGAGTTACAACTCAGATCCTTTTTAAGAATACTCTCTCACCTTAAATCTATGCCCTGTCCATTTCAGTTGTCTTACTCGGAGGAATATCTTTTTGCGTTCTGCACGTGATTTATGTGCTCTTTATCATTTTATACTTCTCTATAAGATCACGCCTCGATCTCCTAAATTCTTAAGAATAAAGTCCTTGCCTACCCAACCTTTCCTTGTAATGCAGATGCTCGAATTCTGTTAGCATCTTCCCAGATCTTCCCTGCAATCTGTCCTGTTTAATGGTATCTTTCCTATAACAGGGCTACCAAAACCGGACACAATACTCAAAGCGTGGCCTTATCAATGACTTGTCCAAATGTGCCATACAGTAACTTGTCAGCTCAAATAGTCTAAAAGCATTCATCACCACCCTGTGACACTGCACAGTTACAACTTGGGAATAAAAGAGTGGTTTTCAGTGTACTAGAATAGAGGTTTCAGGCATGACAGGTGGAGGTGCAGCTGAGAAGGGAATGTTTCCCTGCTGATCAAGGGAAGTGTTACAGTTGTGAAAAGGGTGAATATCCTGGAAGGACCAGAGAAGAAGAATACAGGGCTAGAATGTAAGATAAGGGAGGGGTGTTTGCATGTATGGAGTTATGAGTTTGGTTATGGAAGATACCACTATCTAGCTATACAGTAATTTTGTTGATTTAAAAATATTGTAAGTTCCTCACATTTTGTGGCAGATGCTCTGCTAGGGCATTGTTGGTCAGAGCATAGTTGAAGAGTTGGGTTGTAGTTGAGAACAATATTCTCCAAACACTGCAGTTCTCTGTAATAATCCTGGAAATGGGCTCTGCTTGCAGAACATTCAGTAGTGTGAAAGGAGGCAAGTTTTTCCTTGGAAATATTCTGGTGGCTTCTAGCCCAGTTTCTTGCATTTTCTCTCAGCTAGTCTGCATTCTCGTGACAGAATTGTTTAACTGTGGCTATATCATCCCCTCAGAACTAATAAGTAAACTCTAAGAACTGGGCTTCAATGCTGCCTTGTACAATTAGGTCCTGGATTGTAGACCCCAGTCAGTTTGGATTGGCTCCTCCACAATCTCCACCAGCACAGGAGCACTGCAGGGATGTGTACTTAGCCCCCTGCTCTACTCGCTTTACACCTATGATTGTATGGCTAAGTACAGCTCCGACACCATATACAAGTTTGCTGATGACAACTCTGCTTTGGGCTGTATCAAAGGTGGTGATGAATCAGCTTTCAGGAAGAAGATTGAAAATTAGGCTGAATGGTATAATAACAACCTCTCACTCAATGTCAATAAGACCAAGGGACCGATTGTAGTCCAGGAGTGCGAAAGCAGAGGTCCATGAGCCAGTACTCATCAGAGGACCAGAGGTGGAGAGGGTCAGTAACTTTCATTTTCTGGGTGTCGCTATCTCAGAACGCCTGTCCTGGACAAATCATTTAAGTATAATAGCAAAGAAAACATGACAGCACCCCTAGTTCCTCAGGGGACTGCTGCAGTTTGGTATGTCATCAAAAATCTTGGCAAACTTCAATAGACGTGTGGTGGATAGTGAGCTGGTTGGGGGCATTATGGCCTGGTAGTGGCCTTTGGGTGGAAAATCCTACAACAGGTAGTAGATTTGGCCCTGCGCATCATGGGTAAAACGCTCCCAAACACTGAACACATCGACATAAAACATTGCTGTAGGAAAGCAGCTTCGGTCATCAAAGATCCGTCACCACCAAGGCCATGCTCTTTTCTGGCTGCTGCCATCAGGTACAAGGAACAAGTGACTCAGGACTCACATCACCAGCTTTAAGAAGAGTTACTACCACTCAATCATGAGGCTCTTAAACTCAAGGGATAACTGTACTCATTTAAGAACTCTAGTATCTTATTTCATGCTTGCTTTTATGGCTATTTATTTATATCTGCTTTTGCACAGTTTGTCTACAGTTTCTGAAAGAAACATAGAAAACCTACAGCACAATGCAGGCCCTTCAGCCCTCAAAGCTGTGCTGAACATATCCCTACCTGAGAAATTCCCTAGGGTTGCCTAGCCTACTGATGTTTACAGTTTCTACATCTTGTTTACTGTCATTGTTCTATAGATTTGTTAGTATGCCCGCAGAGAAAGAACCTCGCGGTTGTTTGTGCTGACATGTTTGTACAGAACTCTGATAATAAATTTTACTTTGAACTTTAACTAAGAAATTTCTTTTTAATCCTGGGTGGGATTACTGTGTTTAATTTATTTATAAAATTATTTTTGTCAATTATTGTCCGAGACTCCTACACTGTAAAAGTACCAGATGGAATGTAGTTTGTCATGTGACGGGGTCTTGAATTGACCCTATGAACTGTGCTCTTAACAAGAAAGAGAGAGAGGGAGGTGTACAACGCAGAGTCCTTGTTATTAAGAGAGAGACAGAGAGAGAGAGAGAGAGAGAGAGAGAGAGAGAGGTGAAGAATGCTCAGGAGATTGATGTTATGGCTTCTCGGCAGTTTGTTTACATTTCTACAAGGACACTGCCTGCTTGTAAGTTCTTACAGAGAGAGGAGGGCGGAGCAGTTTGATGGACAGCTGGTGTTCTGCATGCTGAGATAAATGCCAGGTCAGCTGCTGGACACACAGACACACGGTTTTGGACACTGGATGAGCTTTATTGTGCCCACAGGAAGGTGGGTTTTTGGAGGAACGATCAGGAGAACCGATCAGTGGCTCTCGCAGTGCAGAAAAGGTGTGACCGGTGGGGAGTTATTTGTGTGTCCAACCCTGGCCTGGGTTGATAATTCCACCACAGAAGAACGGTCACCTTTATTATGGTCACAGTCGGTGACTTTAAAAGGACTGCAGAGGACAACGGGAAGATCGACGGCACCAGCTCACCTGAAGACCTACACACCTCTCTCTCTCTCCAGCTCTACTCAACTAAATACCACAAACTGAACTGAACTTTCTTCACCATCATAAGACTGTATCTATTTACCCCTAGGCTTGAAGAAGCTTGGTTTTCCTATTTCCACACTTATGTATATATATAATCATTGCTAACCTGTTTGATATATCTCCATTTATATTACTGTATGGCATAGTTGCTAATAAACACTGTTAGTTAATAGCAATACCAGACTCCAAAGTGTTTTCCATTTCTGCTGCTTCTTTAACCCGTCACGGGGTTAAGTGACAGTCAAATGTGTTCAGGAATCTTTCCTTAATCAGTACATAGAAGTGCCGACAAGAGAATGTGCGATACTTGATCTGCTATTAGGGAACGAGACAGAAGTTTGTGCAGGAGACCACTTTGCATCTAGTGATCATAATGCCATTAGTTTCACAGTAAATACAGAAAAGGATAGGAGTGGTCCGTGGGTTGACATTCTATATTGGAGAAAGGCCAATTTTGATGGGTAGGCAATAGACCTCACCAGTTCCCCAACACCACCACACTCCTCAGGTTGGCGGAACTGGTACTCACACTTAATAACTTCTCTTTCGGCTCTTCCCACTTTCTTCAGACCAAGGGTCATAGAGTAGCTATGGGCACTCGCATGGGCCCTAGCTATGCCTGCCTCTTCGTGGGTTATGTGGAACAGTCTATGCTCCAAATCTATAGTGGTACTGCTCCCCAACTTTTCCTTCGCTACATTGACGACTGCATTGGTGCTGCTTCCTGCACCCATGCTGAGCTCGTCAATTTCATCGACTTGGCCTCTAACTCTCACCCAGCCCTCAAATTCACTTGGTCCATCTCGGACATTTCTCTGCCCTTTCTTGATCTCTCGGTCTCCATCTCTGGAGATAGACTGTCCACTGACATCTTCTATAAACCCACTGAATCCCATAACTACCCTGATTATACCTCTTCCCACCCTGCCAAATGCAAAAATTCTATTCCCTATTCCCAGTTCCTCCATCTCTGCCGTATCTGCTCCAAGGATGAGGCTTTCCGTTCCAGGACATCCCAAATGTCCTCTTTCTTTAAGAATCGTGGATTCCCTTCTGCCGTCATCAATGATGCCCTCACCCGCATCTCCCCCATTTCCCGCACTTCGGCCCTCAGCCCATCCTCCCGTCACCACAACAGGGACCGCGTTCCCGTTGTCCTCACCTATCACCCCACCAGCCTCCAGATCCTGCATATTATCCTCTGCAACTTCCGCCACCTTCAACAGGACCCCACCTCTAAGGACAACTTTTCCTCCCTACCCCTCTCTGCTTTTCGCAGGGATCGTTCCTTCCGCGACTACCTGGTCCACACGTCCCTCCCCATAGATCTCCCACCTGGCACTTATCCCTGCAAGCGTAAGTGCTACACCTGTCCCTACACCTCCTCTCTTACCACCATTCAGGGCCCCAAACAGTCCTTCCAGGTGAGGCAACACTTCCCTTGTGAGTCTGTTGGGGTAATCGATTGCATCCGGTGCTCCCGGTGCGGCCTCCTCTACATCGGCAAGACCCGACGCTGATTAGGGGACCGCTTCGTCGAGAGCCTACGCTCCGTCCGCCGCAACAGACAGGATCTCCCAGTTGCCACTCATTTCAATGCTCCTTCAGATTCCCATTCGGATATGCCCATACCGGGCCTCCTCTACTGCCATGATGAAGCCAAACTGCGGTTAGAGGAACAACATCTCATATACCGTCTGGGTAGTCTCCAGCCCCTTGGTATGAACATCGAATTCTCCATCTTCCGGTAATTCCCTCCCTCTCCCTTCCCCCATCCCACCTTCACTCTGTCTCCTCTTCTAGCTGCCTATCACCTTTCATGACTCAGCCTTCTTCTACTACACATAGTGCTTTCCACTTAGATTCCTTCTTCACCTCTCCTGCCTATCCCCTCCCCCACCCCTTGATCTTTCCTCTGATTGGTTTTCCACCCTTCCCCCACCTTCTTGATAGGGCCCCTGCCCCCTCTTTCTTCAGTCCTGATGAAGGGTTTCGACCCGAAACGTTGACTGCTTCTTTCAACGGATGCTGCCCGACCTGCTGAGTTCATCCAGCTTTTTTGTACGTCTCAATTTTGAAGGTATCAGAAAGGAGCTGGATTAGGACAGGTTGTTTTCTGACAAAGATGGACTTGGTAAGTCTGAGGCCTTCAAAGGTGAAAATTTGACAGCACAAAGCTTGTACATGCCTGTCAGAATAAAAAGGTAAAGAAAACAGGTTTAGGGAAAAAAGGAGGCGAATAGCAGGTATTGGCAACACAGAACAAATGATGTACTCATGGAGTATAAGAATTTAAGACATGCAAGAAAACACTTAACAAAGAAACCAGGAGGCATGAGGTTGCTCTAGCAGACAAGGTAAAGGAAAATCCAAAGTCATTCTACAGATTTGTTAAGAGCATAGGGATAGCAAGGGGCAAAATTGGTCCCCGGGACGTATCAGGGCATTGAAGCAGTGACCAAATCACAGTCCAAGTACTGTGTTCACTATGGTATTTACTGAGTAGTAAATCCAGAGGAGCAGCAAAGTCAGCGTCAAAGTTCAGACAGAGATCAAAAATCCCAGAGAAATCCAAAAACAAGAATCCGGAGACAGGCAGTGTTGATATTCAGATGGACAGAGTTCAGATACAAATGCTGGAAAGGCTCAGGAAAACTCACTGGCACAATCTGGCAACAAACAGGTGAAAACACAGGACTAAACTACACTGAGCAATAAACAGAGAGGCAGATGATAGGTGGAGCACAGTGAGACAGATGTGGCAGCAAAACAGGTAAAAATGAGAAACAGGTAAGAGGCGGAGTACTCAGTAATACAGGGGCCAGAGTAGAGCAGGAGCAGAGACAGGAGCACATGGGGCATGAAAACAAACAAGAGGACATAGCAATACAAAACCTCAGACTGACGAGTAGAGGGAAAACATACAAAAAGACAAAGTTCGACTGGAGGTACTGACAAATGGTAAGATTCTTGGCAGTGTGGAGGATCAGAGGGATTTGGGGGTCTGAGTCCACTGGACACTCAAAGCTGCTGCACAGGTTGACTCTGTGGTTAAGAAGGCATACAGTGCATTGGCCTTCGGCAACCATAGGATTGAGTTCAAGAGCCAAGAAAGAATGTTGTAGCTATATAGGACCCTGGTCAGACCCCACTTGGAATGCAGTGCTCATTTCTGGTCACCTCACTACAGGAAGGATGTGGAAACTATAGAAAGGGTGCAGAAGAGGTTTACAAGGCTGTTGCCTGGATTGGGGAGCATGCCTTATTAGAACAGCTTGAGTGAACTTGGCCTGTTCTCCTTTGAGTGACGGAGGATGAGAGGTGACCTGATAGGGGTGTATAAGATGATGAGAGGCATTGGTCATGTGGATAGTCATACGCATGGAGCTTAGAAAAATAGAGGGCTAAGGATAACCCTAGGTAATTTCTAAAGTATGTACATGTTCGGCACAGCATTGTGGGCTGAAGGGCCTGTATTGTGCTGTAGGGTTTTCTAAACTTATGCAATTTTTTGAAGAAGTTCCCAGGAAGCTTGATGAAGGCAAGGTCATAGATGTTGTCTGCATGAACTTTAGCAAGGCATTTGACAAGATTCCACATGGCAGGTTTGTCAAGAAGGTTCGGTTGCTTGGCATTCAAGATGAGAAAGTAAATCGGATTAGACATTGGCTTTGTGGGAGAAGCCAGAAATCTGTAGTAGTTATTCCTCTCTCTGACTAGTGTAGCGTTGCAGGGACTGGTGCAATGATTTGGATGATAATGTTGTTAATTGGATGAGCAAATTTGCGGATGACACTAAGAGTACCAAACAGACATGAAGACTATCAGAGCTTGCGTTGGGATCTGTTTTATCTGGAAAAATGTGCTGAAAAAGGCAGATGGAATTTAATGCAGACGAGTGTCCGGTGTTGCACCAACCTGGGTAGGTCTTACACAGTGAATGATAGGGCACTGAAGAGTGTGGCAGATCAAAGGGATCTGGGAATATAGGTCCATAATTCATTGAAAGTGGTGTCACAGTTAGATAGGGTTGTAAAGAAAACTTTGAACACATTGACCTTCATAAATCAAAGTATCTGAAGCTGAAGCTTTCTGTATCTGTATCTGTATCTGTAGTACAGGAAGTGCATAGAGATCCAAGTGACATTGTGTTACGATAACTCCTTTCCCTCAATAACATCAAAACAAAAGAGTTGGTCAGTGACCTGAGGAATGTGGGGTGCAGGGTGGAGGTGGTAATGCACCAGCTCCTGTCTACATCAATGGTATTATGGTTGAGAGGGTTGAGAGCATGACATTCTTAGAAGCGAAAGTCAACATCAGGTTGGCCTGGTCCAACCACATAGACGTCACAGTGAGGAAAGCTCACGACTTCCTTGGAAAGCCAAAGAAATTGGATATTTCCTGTTAATTCTTCCAAACTTCTATCAATGTACCACAGGGATGCATCATGGCCGGATCAGGCCCCTGTCCTGCCCATGACTCCAAGAAACTTCAGAGAGTTGTGAACACAGATCAGCAGATTACAGAAATATGCCTCCCCTCCATGGGCTCCATTGGTACCTCTCACTGTCTTATTGAAGCAGGAAGACCCTTCCCACAGGGATATACTCTCTCCTTCCTCTCTCAGCAGACAGAAGGCAAAAAAAAGAACATGTGTCTCCTGGCTGAAAGGTAGATTCTATCCCAAGTTATAAGACTATTAAAGAATCCATAGTGTGATAAAAGAGAATCTTGACCTCGTGATCTATTATCTACCTACACTGCTCTTTCTCTCTAACTGTTACACTTTATTCTGCATTCCACTAATGTTTTACCTTGTATTATCTCGATGTCTAATCGGTTTATCTATATCAGCATTATGCAAGTCAGACCTTTCACTATAGCTCGGGACACGCGAACCAATTCCAATTCCAATATCAATATAACCAACACCCATGGATAAGAGATCACAGCAACGTAGAGTTTCAGGTTCAGTCTGAGGAGAATGAACTCGGGGCTGAAACCAGTGTCCGGAACTGAGGGAAGAGAGTTCCAATGGTTTAAAGCGAGAGGTCCATAAATGCATTAGGAAAATTATTCAAGTATAATTTCAGCAATGGTGGTGATTTAAGGAATACCTCTGCATCATTTATGATCTTTTATGGGTCAATGGCATACAGATGGAGGATGAAGTAGTTAGATCTAAAACTAGTGTATTATGCTTGAGCAAGGAAGACAACAACAGGACAAGGGAGAAGTTGGCTGATGTGGATTGGGACCACAGGCTATTTGGTAGGACAGTTGATGAACAGTGTAATACTTTCAAAGAGATTTTCACAGTGCTCAACAAAAGTATATTCCAGTCAAAGGTAAGGACAGTAAGTGTGGGGAGAGCCAGCCTTGAATAACCAAGGAAATAAGATAGTATCAAATTAAAAGCTCGTGTGTACAAAGCCGCAAAGCATAGTGGGAGACTAGAGAATTGGGAATACTTCAAAAAGCATCAAGGAACAACTAAAGACGAAATAAGGAAAGGGAAGATAGAGTATGAAAGTAAATTAGCACAGAATATAAAAACAGATAGCATAAGTTTTTATAAATATATAAAGCTGAAGAGGGGGCGCTGAAGTCAACGTAGCTCCCTTGGAAGACGAGAAGGGGAAATTGATATTGGGTGATAAGGAAATGGCTGAGGCTTTGAACGACTAGTTTGTGTCGGTCTTCACGGTGGAGGACACGTCTAATATGCCAAAGAAGGATGTTATGGATGAAATGGGAGGTGAGGAACTGGATAAAATCACTGTCACTAAAGAGATAGTGATGAGCAAACTAGAGGGCCTGTAGGTAGAGGAGTCCCCTGGTCCTGATGGGATGCATCCCAGGGTGCTAAGGGAATTGGCAAAGGTTATAGTAGACACGTTGGTAATCATTTAGCAAAATTCTCCAGACTCTGGGCAGGTCCCAGCAGATTGAAAGACAGCAAATGTCACGTCACTTTTTAAAAATGGATGTAGGCAAAAGACAGGCAACTGTAGGCCAGTTAGCTTAACATCTGTAGTCAGGAAAATGCTTGAAGCTGTCATTAAGGAAGAAATAGCGAAACATTTAGAAAGGAGTGGTTCCATTAGACAGACGCAGCATGGATTCAGAAAGGGCAGGTCTGGTTTGACACACTTACTGGAGTTCTTTGAGCACATAATGAGTGCAGTGGATAGAATGGAACAGGTGGATGTCATATACATGGATTTCCAGAAGGCGTTTGATAAAGTGCTGAACAAGAGACTTATAAATAAGACACGGATGCATGGAGTCAGAGGAAGTGTATTGGCATGGATAGTGGATTGGTTAACCGGTAGAAGGCAGGGAGTTGGTATAATTGGGTGTTTCTCCAGTTGGCAGTCAGTGGTGAGTGGGGTGCCGCAGGGGCCAGTGTTGGGCCTGGAGTTGTTTACCAATTACATTGATAATTTAGAAGAGGGGACTGAGTGTAGCGTAGCAAAATTTGCTGATGTGATTTGCCAAGGAGATTATATATATAGAATGTAGGACAAGAGAATAGTATTTACATTTGTCAAATCATTAGAAAGAGGAGACATAGGGTCAGAAGGTGTTGAATCATTGTTGATAGAACTAAGGAAATGCATTGAATTAAAAGGTCTTTGTAGGAGTTGTATTCAGATCCCCAAACAATGGCAAAGATGTGGTCTACAAATTTCAACGGGAGGCAGAAAATACATACCAAAGGAGCAATATTACAATAGTCATCAGGGATTTCAATACACAGGTAGATTGTAAAAATGAGGTTGGTGCAGGGTTCTGGATGGGGGGTGGAATTTCTAGGGTGGCTATGAAATGGCTTTTTAGAGCAGCTCGTGTTTGAGCCCACCAGGGGATCAGCCATTCTGGATTGGGTGTTCTGCAATGAACTGGAATTGATTAGAGAGCTGAAGGTAAAAGTACGCTTAGGGGTAAGTGATCACAATATGACCATTACACCCGAAATTTGAGATGAAGCTAAAGTCAGATGTTTCTTATTACAGTGGAGTAAAGTACAGAGGCTTGAGAGGGGAGTTGGTCCAAATTGATCACAAAAGATCACTGGCAGGGATGATGGCAAAGGAGCATTGGATGGAATTTAGAAGCCCCGTCATTTATACATCCCAAAGAGGAAAAAGCATTCTAAAGGAAAGATGACACAACAGTAGTTAACAAGAGAAGTCAATATCAACATTAAGTCCAAAGAGAAGGCATGCAATAGAGCAAAAATTAGTGGGATGTAGGAATATTGGGAAGCTTTTAAAAACCAACAGAAGGTGACTAAAAATTCGTAAAGAAGCTAAAGATGAAATACAAAATTAAGCTAGCCAATAACATTACAGAGGATACCAAGTTTCCTCAGATACAGAAAATGTAAAAGTGAGGTGAGAGAGGATAATTGGACAGCTGGAAAACAATGCTGGAGAGGTAGTAATGAAGAAAAAGGAAATGGTGATGAAATTAATAAGTATTTTGCATCAGTCTTCACTGTGGAAGACACTAGCAGTATGGTGGAAGTTCCAGGTGTCAGGGGCATAAAGTACATGAAGTTACCAGAACTAGAGAGAAGGTTCTTGGGAAACTGAAATGTCTGAAGATAGATCAGTCAATTGGAACAGATACTGTACTCTCCAGGGTTCTGACAGAGGTGGGTGTAGAGATCATGGAGACATTAATAATGATCTGACAAGAATCACTAGATTCTGGAATTGTTACAGAAGACTGGAAAATATCATTCTACTCTTCAAGAACAGAGAGAGGCAGAAGGGAAACTATAAACCACAGTGGTTGGGAAGATGTTAGATTTGATTATTAAGAATGAGGTCTCAGGGTACTTGAAGCCACATGTGTCATCAGCATAGGTTCCTCAAGGGAAAATCCTGCCTGACAAATCTGTTGGAATTCTTTGAAGAAATAACAAGAAGGATATATCCTAGCCCGGGGTAATGGAGGCCAAACCTCCCCCACCCCCCACCCCATACCTTCTTCACCACACTGTTTGTCTGTGTTGCCACCTTCAGAGATCCTTGGTCATAGCCTGTTCAGTTGGCAAATGCTATGTTAGGGTCTGGTTCTGTGCTGCATGAACCCATGACACCTATGGAACAGCTATGATGATAAGGTAGGAGTAGCAGAGGGAGTGTACAGGATTTCCAAAATGTATCTGATAAGGTGGCACCAGAATGACAGATTTAATTGACTTTTGTTACTGGCCCCAGGGAGGTTTGGGGAGCTGATCCCATCGCAGAGAGAATAGGTTACAGAGAATAAGGCGGAAAGGGACTATGCGAATGACTGACAGGGAGAAATGATGGGACGTCCTCCTTCCTGGTCCATAAGAAATACGACCTAGTAGAACATCCGTGGCACCATGGCACAGTGGTTAGGGCAGAGGGCGGAGAGTGGAGCACTAACAAGTACAGAGAGCCGGAATCAATGGGCCGATTTGCCATTCAACATCATTAACGAATGGTGGGGGGGGGGGGGGGCAGTAATCAGTACTGGGGCTCCAGCACTTCCTAGTCTGTGAATGACGGGTGAGGATCGGAAACTGGATGGGCAAACTCGCCCAAAAGTTTGATTCTTTCCTAACGTTCCTCAGCCTGAGGTGTATCTCCGAATTTCAGTCCCATTGCAAGGAATGACATGGAGAGATCTGTCAACGATCACACACACGTCCCCTCCCCTGCACCGATACTCTGAGCTCAGTCTGAGCCCATGCAAATGAGGTGACGCTGATCAAAGCTCACACACAGCACAGCCCACATCACTTTCAATCTTTATTAATACTTAACAAATGTACAAACAAAATAAGATCAATTTAACAACTCCATACAACACGCGATAGAGATCCAGTTAACATCGTAGGTTTATAATACTATAACGCACCGGGTCCTAATCTGACCTCTGAATGAAACATGCCGACACGGCTTTAACTCCTCCCTCGGAGTGTCAGACACCCTGAGCCAATAGGCTGGTCCTGGACTAATTTCCAGTTGGCATAATTTACTCATCATTATTTAATTATTTATGGTTTTATATTGCTGTATTTCTACACTATTCTTGGTTGGTGAGACTGTAACGAAAACCCAATTTCCCTCAGGATCAATAAAGTATGCCTGGCTCTCTGTCTGTAAACTGTGAATATGATTCAAACTCAGCTCTCTTTCTTCACGGGGCACCAGCGTCAACTTCCCGAGTCGATGCTGAAGTTTCACCTCCATTCGGGAGCCGGGAAGAATTGAACCCACGTTCAAAACGTGCTCTTGACACCTTGTTGAAGTCTGGAGATTTCACTTAGTCTCTGCCACCCTGGTGTTTCCTGTCCAGGTACTCCACTGACTCTTTAACCCATTCCTCCTCGGCTCTAGCGCAAATCTTCATATTCCTCTTGTTGGTGAATCTGAAGCAGAACAAACAGTGGCGATTACGGGAGAGTCATCAACCATTGTTCTCAAACATTTTGCAGTTGCACGTTGAAACACTTACATGACAGCAGGTGTCGGGCACAAGAGAGCTTCCGTGTAGCTCTTAAGCCTCCTGCGAGGAATGGGCGTGGTCCTAAACCTCTCACAGCATTCTAGCGTTATGATTGAAGCTGAGGGAGAAGGAAAAACAAATAGTTAGATACCGCTAGATAACTCAACCCACTTTAACCCACGTGAACGCACTGCCTCGCGCATGAAGGCCTTTCCAACCCAAGACATTTAACGGTGTAACCCCGTCCTTCATATAAACTACTGTACGCCATTCCTCTACCGATCTTATGACCCTTCCAGTCCCTTTGACTGACTGCCATTCCCGACCCTCTCTCCAAGAGAATCATTCCACTGTGAGCTGTTCAATATCACCACCAACCGATGGGAAGCGGGAGAGCTGCTCCCCGCAGCTGATCACGGTGCATTGTCGGGATTGGGTACGGAATATTGGGAATAAGGAAAATCTCTTACCCGGGGCGGGTGTAGCTTGCTTGAAACAGCAGATCCACAGAGCTGCCAAAATTGCGACCACGTAGAGCGCTGCCTTCATCTTGTCCTATACCAGGATGGAATTGATGACCGTGTGATTCACCAGCTCCCATAGTCTGCTTTATAAAGGGTGTTGGCGGCACTCATGGTCATCAATTTAGGTCTTGCCTGGAAAGTCCCCCAGACCAGCACTGGCCACTGCTCCGATGTTCCATAAAAAGGGAAGTACAGGAATTCTCCGAATGGCCTTTCGGTAGTTAAGCTGCAAAGGGCGCTCTTTAACTTTCTGGGGCGGACTTTCTTAGTACTAGCGCGTCTGACTTCTGTCAGGCAATCCCACATCCGATTCAGAGGGGAAGAGAAAGTTGAAATACAAGAGCTAGTTTCAAATGCATGCGTTCTCTCCGTGTACTGGGATATGGATGAAAGTGCAAGATCAACCGTTTAGAGACAGCACATGGGATGATAATACTGTTGCAATCAAAGAAAGTTGATTGAGTTGCAATCAAGTTGGTTGAGTGAAGTACAGGGCTGGCGATTCAATGTCCCTGAGTATAGAAACTCCAGGCGTGACAGAGCGGACATGGCACTCCTGATGGGGCAGAGAATTACTGCGCTGCTCAGGGTGGATGTCCTGGAGGGATGGGCTGATGAAACTGTCGGGCTCATTCGGTCACTCAACAGGAAACAGATCCTTCAGTCCAGCTCGTCCTTTCCATAGTGACCAGCAACCTGGTCCCATTCGTCGCGATTGGGCTGTATTTTTCATAATGCTTCCGAACCATGTGCTTATCCGAAGTATTTAACAGTCGTTCAGACATCAATGAAACCTTTGGCAGCTGATGGCGGAGTTACAACTCAGATCCTTTTTAAGAATACTCTCTCACCTTAAATCTATGCCCTGTCCATTTCAGTTGTCTTACTCGGAGGAATATCTTTTTGCGTTCTGCACGTGATTTATGTGCTCTTTATCATTTTATACTTCTCTATAAGATCACGCCTCGATCTCCTAAATTCTTAAGAATAAAGTCCTTGCCTACCCAACCTTTCCTTGTAATGCAGATGCTCGAATTCTGTTAGCATCTTCCCAGATCTTCCCTGCAATCTGTCCTGTTTAATGGTATCTTTCCTATAACAGGGCTACCAAAACCGGACACAATACTCAAAGCGTGGCCTTATCAATGACTTGTCCAAATGTGCCATACAGTAACTTGTCAGCTCAAATAGTCTAAAAGCATTCATCACCACCCTGTGACACTGCACAGTTACAACTTGGGAATAAAAGAGTGGTTTTCAGTGTACTAGAATAGAGGTTTCAGGCATGACAGGTGGAGGTGCAGCTGAGAAGGGAATGTTTCCCTGCTGATCAAGGGAAGTGTTACAGTTGTGAAAAGGGTGAATATCCTGGAAGGACCAGAGAAGAAGAATACAGGGCTAGAATGTAAGATAAGGGAGGGGTGTTTGCATGTATGGAGTTATGAGTTTGGTTATGGAAGATACCACTATCTAGCTATACAGTAATTTTGTTGATTTAAAAATATTGTAAGTTCCTCACATTTTGTGGCAGATGCTCTGCTAGGGCATTGTTGGTCAGAGCATAGTTGAAGAGTTGGGTTGTAGTTGAGAACAATATTCTCCAAACACTGCAGTTCTCTGTAATAATCCTGGAAATGGGCTCTGCTTGCAGAACATTCAGTAGTGTGAAAGGAGGCAAGTTTTTCCTTGGAAATATTCTGGTGGCTTCTAGCCCAGTTTCTTGCATTTTCTCTCAGCTAGTCTGCATTCTCGTGACAGAATTGTTTAACTGTGGCTATATCATCCCCTCAGAACTAATAAGTAAACTCTAAGAACTGGGCTTCAATGCTGCCTTGTACAATTAGGTCCTGGATTGTAGACCCCAGTCAGTTTGGATTGGCTCCTCCACAATCTCCACCAGCACAGGAGCACTGCAGGGATTTGTACTTAGCCCCCTGCTCTACTCGCTTTATACCTATGATTGTATGGCTAAGTACAGCTCCGACACCATATACAAGTTTGCTGATGACAACTCTGCTTTGGGCTGTATCAAAGGTGGTGATGAATCAGCTTTCAGGAAGAAGATTGAAAATTAGGCTGAATGGTATAATAACAACCTCTCACTCAATGTCAATAAGACCAAGGGACCGATTGTAGTCCAGGAGTGCGAAAGCAGAGGTCCATGAGCCAGTACTCATCAGAGGACCAGAGGTGGAGAGGGTCAGTAACTTTCATTTTCTGGGTGTCGCTATCTCAGAACGCCTGTCCTGGACAAATCATTTATGAATAATAGCAAAGAAAACTTGACAGCACCCCTAGTTCCTCAGGGGACTGCAGCAGTTTGGTATGTCATCAAAAATCTTGGCAAACTTCAATAGACGTGTGGTGGATAGTGAGTTGGTTGGGTGCATTATGGCCTGGTAGTGGCCTTTGGGTGGAAATTACTACAAAAGGTAATAGATTTGGCCCTGCGCATCATGGGTAAAACGCTCCCAAACACTGAACACATCGACATAAAACATTGCTGTAGGAAAGCAGCTTCGGTCATCAAAGATCCGTCACCACCAAGGCCATGCTCTTTTCTGGCTGCTGCCATCAGGTACAAGGAACAAGTGACTCAGGACTCACATCACCAGCTTTAAGAAGAGTTACTACCACTCAACCATGAGGCTCTTAAACTCAAGGGATAACTGTACTCATTTAAGAACTCTAGTATCTTATTTCATGCTTGCTTTTATGGCTATTTATTTATATCTGCTTTTGCACAGTTTGTCTACAGTTTCTGAAAGAAACATAGAAAACCTACAACACAATACAGGCCCTTCAGCCCTCAAAGCTGTGCTGAACATGTACCTACCTGAGAAATTCCCTAGGGTTGCCTAGCCTACTGATGTTTACAGTTTCTACATCTTGTTTACTGTCACTGTTCTATAGATTTGTTAGTATGCCCGCAGAGAAAGAACCTCGCGGTTGTTTGTGCTGACATGTTTGTACAGAACTCTGATAATAAATTTTACTTTGAACTTTTACTAAGAAATTTCTTTTTAATCCTGGGTGGGATTACTGTGTTTAATTTATTTATAAAATTATTTTTGTCAATTATTGTCCGAGACTCCTACACTGTAAAAGTACCAGATGGAATGTAGTTTGTCATGTGACGGGGTCTTGAATTGACCCTATGAACTGTGCTCTTAACAAGAAAGAGAGAGAGGGAGGTGTACAACGCAGAGTCCTTGTTATTAAGAGAGAGAGAGAGAGAGAGAGAGAGAGAGAGAGAGAGAGAGAGAGAGAGAGAGAGAGAGAGAGAGGTGAAGAATGCTCAGGAGATTGATGTTATGGCTTCTCGGCAGTTTGTTTACATTTCTACAAGGACACTGCCTGCTTGTAAGTTCTTACAGAGAGAGGAGGGCGGAGCAGTTTGATGGACAGCTGGTGTTCTGCATGCTGAGATAAATGCCAGGTCAGCTGCTGGACACACAAACACACGGTTTTGGACACTGGATGAGCTTTGTTGTGCCCACAGGAAGGTGGGTTTTTGGAGGAACGATCAGGAGAACCGATCAGTGGCTCTCGCAGTGCAGAAAATGTGTGACCGGTGGGGAGTTATTTGTGTGTCCAACCCTGGCCAGGGTTGATAATTCCACCACAGAAGAACGGTCACCTTTATTATGGTCACAGTCGGTGACTTTAAAAGGATTGCAGAGGACAACGGGAAGATCGACGGCACCAGCTCACCTGAAGACCTACACACCTCTCTCTCTCTCCAGCTCTACTCGACTAAATACCACAAACTGAACTGAACTTTCTTCATCATCATAAGACTGTATCTATTTACCCCTAGGCTTAAAGAAGCTTGGTTTTCTTATTTCCACACTTACATATATATATAATCATTGCTAACCTGTTTGATATATCTGCATTTATATTACTGTATGGCATAGTTGCTAATAAACACTATTAGTTAATAGCAATACCAGACTCCAAAGTGTTTTCCATTTCTGCTGCTTCTTTAACCCGTCACGGGGTTAAGTGACAGCCAAATGTGTTCAGGAATCTTTCCTTAATCAGTACATAGAAGTGCCGACAAGAGAATGTGCGATACTTGATCTGCTATTAGGGAATGAGACAGAAGTTTGTGCAGGAGACCACTTTGCATCTAGTGATCATAATGCCATTAGTTTCACAGTAAATACAGAAAAGGATAGGTCTGGTCCGTGGGTTGACATTCTATATTGGAGAAAGGCCAATTTTGATGTGTAGGCAATAGACCTCACCAGTTCCCCAACAGCACCACACTCCTCAGGTTGGCGTACTGGTACTCACACTTAATAACTTCTCTTTCGGCTCTTCCCACTTTCTTCAGACCAAGGGTTATAGAGTAGCTATGGGCACTCGCATGGGCCCTAGCTATGCCTGCCTCTTCGTGGGTTATGTGGAACAGTCTATGCTCCAAATCTATAGTGGTACTGCTCCCCAACTTTTCCTTCGCTACATTGACGACTGCATTGGTGCTGCTTCCTGCACCCATGCTGAGCTCGTCAATTTCATCGACTTGGCCTCTAACTCTCACCCAGCCCTCAAATTCACTTGGTCCATCTCGGACACTTCTCTGCCCTTTCTTGATCTCTCGGTCTCCATCTCTGGAGATAGACTGTCCACTGACATCTTCTATAAACCCACTGAATCCCATAACTACCCTGATTATACCTCTTCCCACCCTGCCAAATGCAAAAATTCTATTCCCTATTCCCAGTTCCTCCGTCTCTGCCGTGTCTGCTCCAAGGATGAGGCTTTCCGTTCCAGGACATCCCAAATGTCCTCTTTCTTTAAGAATTGTGGTTTCCCTTCTGCCATCATCAATGATGCCCTCACCCGCATCTCCCCCATTTCCCGCACTTCGGCCCTCAGCCCATCCTCCCGTCACCACAACAGGGACCGCGTTCCCCTTGTCCTCACCTATCACCCCACCAGCCTCCAGATCCTGCATATTATCCTCTGCAACTTCCGCCACCTTCAACTGGACCCCACCTCTAAGGACAACTTTCCCTCCCTACCCCTCTCTGCTTTTCGCAGGGATCATTCCTTCCGCGACTACCTGGTCCACCCGTCCCTCCCCATAGATCTCCCACCTGGCACTTATCCCTGCAAGCATAAGTGCTATACCTGTCCCTACACCTCCTCTCTTACCACCATTCAGGGCCCCAAACAGTCCTTCCAGGTGTGGCAACACTTCCCTTGTGAGTCTGTTGGGGTAATCGATTGCATCCGGTGCTCCCGGTGCGGCCTCCTCTACATCGGCAAGACCCGACGCTGATTAGGGACCGCTTCGTCGAGCGCCTACGCTCCGTCCGCCACAACAGACAGGATCTCCCGGTAGCCACTCATTTCAACTTCCTTCACATTCCCATTCGGATATGCCCATACCGGGCCTCCCCTACTGCCATGATGAGGCCAAACTGCGGTTAGAGGAACAACATCTCACATACCGTCTGGGTAGTCTCCAGCCCCTTGGTATGAACATCGAATTCTCCAACTTCTGGTAATTCCCTCCCTCTCCCTTCCCCCATCCCACCTTCACTCTGTCTCCTCTGCTAGCTGCCTATCACCTTTCATGACTCAGCCTTCTTCTACTACACATAGTGCTTTCCACTTAGATTCCTTCTTCACCTCTCCTGCCTATCCCCTCCCCCACCCCTTGATCTTTCCTCTGATTGGATTTCCGCCCTTCCCCCACTTTCTTTATAGGGCCGCTGCCCCCTCTTTCTTCCGTCCTGATGAAGGGTTTCGACCCGAAACATTGACTGCTTCTTTCAACGGATGCTGCCCGACCTGCTGAGTTCATCCAGCTTTTTTGTACGTCTCAATTTTGAAGGTATCAGAAAGGAGCTGGATTAGGACTGGTTGTTTTCTGACAAAGATGGACTTGGTAAGCCTGAGGCCTTCAAAGGTGAAAATTTGACAGCACAAGGCTTGTGCATGCCTGTCAGAATAAAAAGGTAAAGAAAACAGGTTTAGGGAAAAAAGGAGGCGAATAGCAGGTATTGGCAACACAGAACAAATTATGTACTCATGGAGTATAAGAATTTAAGACATGCAAGAAAACACTTAACAAAGAAACCAGGAGGCATGAGGTTGCTCTAGCAGACCAGGTAAAGGAGAATCCTAAGCCATTCTACAGATTTGTTAAGAGCATAGGGATAGCAAGGGGCAAAATTGGTCCCCTGGAAGTGTCAGGGCATTGAAGCAGTGACCAAATCACAGTCCAAGTACTGTGTTCACTATGGTATTTACTGAGTAGTAAATTCAGAGGAGCAGCAAAGTCAGCGTCAAAGTTCAGACGGAGATCAAAAGTTCCAGAGAAATCCAAAAACCAGAATTGGGAAAAACTCTTACCCGGGGCGGGTACAGCTTGCTTGAAACAGCACAGAGCTTTCAAAATTGCGACCACGCAGAGCGCTGCCTTCATCTTGTCCTATACCAGGATGGAATTGATGACCGTGTGATTCACCAGCTCCCATATTCTGCTTTATGAAATTAGGGCTTGTCTGGAAAGTCCCCCAAAACCAGCACTGGCCACTGCTTCAGTGTTCCATAAAAAGGGAAGTACAGGAATTCTCCGAATGGCTGTTCTTGAGTTAACTTCCTGGGCCCACTTTCTATGTAATGGCACCTCTGTCTTCCTTCAGAAATTCCACACCGTCTGTTTTCAACGATGAAGAAAAATTGAATAATAAGAATACAATTCCAATTATACAAGTTGTCTCCGTGCTCTGGGATATGAATAAAAGTGCAAGATCAGCCACTTAGAGATGCTGGATCAGCACCTGGGATGATGATTTTGATGCAATCAATGAAAGTTGCTTGAGTGATGTACTGGGTTGGCGGCTCAATGTTCCAGGTGTGACATAAGATCATAAGACACAGGAGCAGAATTAGGCTATTCAGCCCATCAAGTCTGTTCCACTATTCCATCATGGCTGACCCTGGATCCCACTCAACCCCATACTTGCCATATCCTCTTATGCCCTAACCTAACATAAAAACATCAACTTCCACCTTAAATATATGCACAGACTTGGCTTCTACTGCAGTCTGTGGCAGAGCATTCCACAGATTTACTACTCTCTGGCTTAAAAAAAAATCACTCCTTACCTGTGATCTAAAAGATACCACTCAATTTTGAGGCTGTGACTTCTGTTTCTGGATGTCCCCACCACAGGAAACATCCTCTTCACATCCAGCTGATATCCACATCATGGGTATGGCACTCCTGAACGGGAAGAAAATCACTATGGTACTCAGAGAGGATAGCCTGGAGGGATTGGTTAATGAGACTGTCGGGCTCATTCGGTCATGAAGCAGGAAACAAGCCCTTCAGTCCATCTTGACCTTGCTTACCATAGTGACCACCAACCTAGTCCTATTTACATAAGAAATAGGAGCAGGAGTAGGCCATCTGGCCCATCGAACCTGCTCCGCCATTCAATAGGATCATGGCTGATCTGGTCATGGACTCATCTCCACCTACCTGCCTTTTCCCCATAACCCTCAATTCCCCTACTTTGCAAAAATCTATCCAACCTTGTCTCAAATTTATTTACTGAGTAGTCTCTGCTGGTTCACTGGGCAGAGAATTCCACAGATTCACCACTCTTTGTGAAAAACTGTTGCTCCACATCTCCATCCTAAACCCTCTCTCCGAATCTTGAGTCTATGTCCCCTAGTTCTAGTCTCACCTACCAGTGGAAACAACTTTCCTGCCTCTATCTTATCTATCCATTTCATCATGTTTCTATAAGATCTCCTCTCATTCTTCTGAATTCCAGTGAGTACAGTCCCTGGCGACTCAATCTCTCCTCATAGCCTAAGCAGCACATCTCTGGAATCAACCTGGTGAATCTCCTCTGCACCACCTCCAAAGCCAGTATATCCTTCCTCAAGTAAGGAGACTAGAAATGGACGCAGTACTCCAGGTGCGGCCCCACCAGTACCCTGTACAATGCCAGCATAGCCTCACTGCTCTGAAATTCAATCCCTCTAGCAATGAAGGCCAATATTCAATTTGCATTCTTGATAGCCTGTTTCACCTGCAAACCGATTTTTTGTGACTCATGAACAAACACTCCCAAATCCTTCTGTATAGCAGCATGCTGCAAGCTTTTATCATTTAAGTAATAACCTGATGTCATGGTCCGGTCCATTGATTGCTCATTTCCCATTAATTCCCTTTTCCCCATGTTTACCTGGCTCCTTGATAAAGGCACTTGATTTTCATCCTACCCGGCAGGATAAAAACTCCGGCTTACAGCTACTCGGGGCCGGTCCGTCTCCGGGGCTGTGAGGCTTTGTTCATTCTGTGTTGCCAAGTATAAGGGAATGTATTCATGAGCTTCTCCATGTCAAGATATGTATCACACACAAAATGCTGGTGGAACGCAGCAGGCCAGGCAGCATCTAAAGGAAGAAGTACAGTCGACGTTTCGGGCCGAGACCCTTCGTCAGGATTAACTGAAAGAAAAGATAGTAAGAAATTTGAAAGTGGGAGTGGGAGGGGGAAATCCAAAATGATAGGAGAAGAGAGGAGGGGGAGGGATGAAACTAAGAGCTGGAAAGTTGATTGGCAAAAGGGATACAGAGCTGGAGAAGGGAAAGGATCATGGGACAGGAGGCCTACGGAGAAAGGAAGGGGGAGGGGAGCACCAGAGGGAGATGGAGAGCAGGCAAGGAGTGATTGTGAGAGGGTCAGAGAGAGAGAAAAGAGAGAGAGGAAAAAAAGGGGAATAAATAAATAAATAAGGAATGGCGTAAGATGGGGAGGAGGGGGATTAACGGAAGTTAGATAAATCAATGTTCATGCCATCAGGTTGGAGGCTACCCAGACGGAATATAAGGTGTTGTTCCTCCAACCTGAGTATGGCTTCATCTTGACAGTAGAGGAGGCCATGGATAGACATATCAGAATGGGAATGGGACGTGGAATTAAAATGTGTGGCCACTGGGAGATCCTGTTTTCTCTGGCGGACAGAGCGTAGGTGTTCAGCAAAACGGTCTCCCAATCTGTGTCGGGTCTCACCAATATATAAAAGGCCACACCGGGAGCACCGGATGCGGTATATCACACCAGCCGACTCACAGGTGGGGTGTCGCCTCACCTGGAAGGACTGTCTGTCTATCTGGGGCCCTGAATAGTGGTGAGGGAGGAAGTGTAAGGGCAGGTGTAGCACTTGTTCCGCTTACAAGGATAAGTGCCAGGAGGGAGATCGGTGGGAAGGGAAGGGGGGCGACGAGTGCACAAGGGAGTCACGTAGGAAGCAGAAAGAGGGTGAGAGGGAAAGATGTGCTTGGTAGTGGGATCCCGTTGGAGGTGGCGGAAGTTACGGAGAATTATACGTTGGACCTGGAGGCTGGTGGGGTGGTAGGTGAGGACAAGTGGAACCCTATCCCGAGTGGGGTGGCAGGCGGATGGAGTGAGAGCAGATATGCATGAAATGGGAGAGATGCATTTGAGAGCAGAGTTGATGGTGGTGGAAGGGAAGCCCCTTCCTTTAAAAAAGGAAGACATCTCCTTCATCCTGAAATGAAAAGCCTCATCCTGAGAGCAGATGCGGCTTTGATGGAGGAATTGCGAGAACGGGATGGCATTTTTGCAAGAGACAGGGTGGGAAGTGGAATAGTCCAGGTAGCAGTGAGAGCCTTAGGCTTATAGTAGATATCAGTAGATAAGCCATCTCCAGAGATGGAGACAAAAAGATCAAGAAAGGGAGGGAGGTGTCAGAAAAGGACCAGGTAAATTTGTCTGCCAAAGAAAGCAGGATCTCCCAGTAGCCACACATTTTAATTCCACGTCCCATTCCCATTCTGATATGTCTATCCTTGGCTTCCTCTACTGTCAAGATGAAGCCATACTCAGGTTGGAGGAACAACACCTTGTATTCCATCTGGGTAGCCTCCAACCTGATGGCATGAACATTGATTTCTCTAACTTCTGTTAATGCCCCTACTCCCCTTCTTACCCCATCCCTTATTTATTTACTTATTTCCCCCTTTTGTCCTCTTTTTTTTCCTCTCTCTGCCCCTCTCACAATCACTCCTTGCCTGCTCTCCATCTTCCTCTGGTGCTCCCCTCCCCCTTTCTTTCTCTCTAGGCCTCCCGTCCCATGATCCTTTCCCTTCTCCAGCTGTGTATCCCTTTTGCCAATCAACTTTCCAGCTCTTAGCTTCACCCCACCCCCTCCTGTCTTCTCCTATCATTTCGGATCTTCCCCCTCCCCCTCCCACTTTCAAATCTCTTACTATCTTTTCTTTCAGTTAGTCCTGACGAAGGGTCTCGGCCCGAAGCATCAGCTGTACTTCTTCCTATAGATGCTGTCTGGCCTGCTGCGTTCCACCACCATTTTGTGTGTGTTGCTTGAATTTCCAGCACCTGCAGATTTCCTCGTATTTGCATCAAGATACGTATTGTCTGTTGTTGTTTGTTAGTCATCTCGTTTCCAGCTGAGTTGATCCGGCCATTTGCCGCTACTCAGAGTTGGATATTTTGTCTCTTTGTGTCCCAGTCTGAGTCCTGGCTCTGTGTTCCAGTCAGGTCCGAGTCCCGGCTCCGAGTCCCAGTCAAGTCCGAGTTCGTCTCCGTGTCGAGTCTCCGTGCCTGTGTCCTGCACTTGGGTCCACTTCCTGCTACTCATTGCAACAGAACGGACTAGCCAAACATAGACCCAGCGGACGCAGACACTCTCACAAACTCTCACTACAGAGTCCCCTGCTGGAATCCCGTCCGGATAGCAACTTGGAGGTTTTAAGAAAGTGACTCAGAGCTCCTGGGTATTACATGATAAAACTGTGTCTGTCAGCCCTTGTGACCTCCTGCCAAACACCCCCCCCCAACCCACCCGGGTCGCTGATAATCCGGGCAAACCTGTTGGATCACCTGGAGGCTCCCAGTGAGAGGGAGGGTTACTGTCACAGTCCGGTCCGTTGATTACTCCTTTCCCGTTAATTTCCTTTTCCCCATGTTTTACCTGGCTCCTTGATTAAGGCACCTGATTTTCATTCTAAACGGCAGGATATAATCTCTAGCTTTCAGCTACTCGAGGCCGGTGCGTCTCCGGGGCTGTGAGGCTTTGTTCGTTCCAAGCCACCAAGAACAAGGGACCAGCATCCAAGCCACCTAGAATAACAACTGTCTTCCAAGATGCCAAGAATAAGGAACTGTCTTCCGAGCCGCCAAGAATAAGGGACCGTCTTCATGAGCTTCCCCATGTCAAGATACGTACTGTCTGTTGTTGTTTGTTTTAGTCGTCTCATTTCCAGCTGAGTAGGTCTGGCCATTTGCCACTACTCAGAGTTGGGTATTCTGTCTCTTCGTGTCCCAGTCCAAGTCCAAGCTCTGTGTTCCAGTCAAGTCTAAGTCCCAGCTCCAGGGCCAAGTCGAGTCCGAGTCCCAGCTCCGAGGAGAAGTTGAGTCTGAGTCTGTCTCTGTGTCGAGTCTCCGTGCCTGTGTCCTGCACTTGGGTCCGCTTCCCGCCACTCATTGTAACACCTGATCTTCCATTTTCCTTTCCAAAGTGAATGACCTCACATTTACCAACATTATACTGTACTCCATCTACCAGACCCTTGCCCACTCACCTAACCTATCTATATCTCTCTGCAACCTCTCTGTATCCTCTACACAATTTGCTTTTCCACTCAATGCAGTGTCATTAGCAAACTTAGATATATTACACTCGGTCCCCTCTTCCAGATCGTTAATGTATATCGTGACACTTGCAGGCCCAGCATGGACCCCTGCAGCATACTGATTGCTGAAGCAGGACCTGCCTTTGCTGAATCCATGCTGCGTCTGCATGATGGGTCCATCTCATTTTGGATGCTCGCTATTTCTTTTTTAATGACAGCTCCAAGTATTTTTACAACTACAGATGTTAAGTTAACTGTCCTATAGTTACCTGCCTTTTGCTTATATTTTTTTTAGAACAGTGGCATGCCATTTACCTTCTTCCATTCTGCTGGGACCAGCCCAGAGTCCAGGGAATTTTGATAAAATTATCACCAAAGCCTCAACTACAGCCTCTGCCATTTCTTTCAGTACCCTGGGATGCATTCCATCAGGACCAGGAGACTTGTCTTTCTTCAGGCCCACAAGTTTGTTCAGCACGACCTCTTTAGTGTAAGTATTGTATCAATCTCCTCACCTCCCATTGCATCCATATCATCTCTCTTTGGCATGTTAGAGGTGTCCGCCACTGTGAAGACGGATATAGAATAGTCATTCAAAGCCTGTGCTATTTCTTCATTACCCAATATCAAATCGCTCTTCTCGTCCTCCAAGGGACCTACATTTCCTTTAGCTACTGTTTTCCGATTTATATAATTATAAAAAAATTTACTTTCAGTTTTTATATTCTGTGCTAGTTTAATTTCATCATCTATTTTCTCTTTTCTTTATTGCTTGCATTGTAGTCCTTTGTTGTTTTATAAAGTTTTCCCAAGCTTCCTGTTTCCTACCACTCGTGATGACTTTGTAGTCTCGAGCTTTTAGTTTGATGCCATCCTTTATATCCTTTTTTATCCATAGCTGGCTCTCCCCACTTTTACTGTCCTTGCTTTTGACTGGAATATACTTTTGTTGAGCACTGTGAAAAATCTCTTTGAAAGTCTTCCACTGTTCCTCAACCATCCCACTGCTTGTCGTGATTGGACTGTATTTTTCATAATGCTTCCGAACCATGTGCTTATCCGAAGTTTTTAACAGTCGTTCAGACATCAATGCCACCTTTGGCAGCTGATGGTGGAGTTACAACTCAGATCCTTTTTAAATATACTCTCACACCTTAAATGTATGCCCTCTCCATTTGTTTATATTGATATTTTTATTGAAGCAAAAAAAAAAACATTTTTATAAACAGACATAAGAAAAACACACTAACAAAAAACGGACAAAATACTCCCTCCCACACCCCGCCCCCCCCCCTCCCCACCCACAACCCTGGTATGGTAAAAATTTCTTCCTCATTCTCAATTGAAAAATAGCAAAAGTAAAATTCAATCAAGTAAGGTATGAGGTCCTAGTGCATATTAATAAAGTGTATATTACTACACTAAGCAGATAGTAGGAGCACGGGAAGACAGGTATCCATACTAATTCAGTAGCCAAGGAGCTGTAACGATGGCAATAAGGCCAAAAAGGAGCCCCATGTTTTTTCATATGTTGCTGGCTTCCTCCTCACACTATACAAGATCTTTTCAGGTTTACTACAGGATGTTAACTCGTTTAACCACTGCCTGTGTGAGGGAGGAAATTCAGATTTCTAATTTTGTAGGATACACTTTTTCCCGGCTGTAGCCGCAAGCAATATAAAGTATTTTTTATTGTAATTCACATTAAGACCTTGTAGATCTCCCAAAATCCAGACCCTAGGATCAAATGAACTTCCGCTTTTTATAATATCTGAGGTTATTCTAACAATGTATTTCCAAAAGTCTTCCAGATAAGAGCAATTCCAAAGCATATGAAGTAAGTCTCTGTCACAAAATTTACATCTCTGACAATTAGGAGAAGCGTAATGGTATATTTTGTGCAGTCTATGTGGGGCGTAGTAGGTCCTGTTAAAAATATTAAACTGTATTTGTCTATGTTTAGTTGAAATTAATACAGTTTGAGACACATGAAGGATATTATGCCAATCAGCACCATTGTAATTGCATTCAAGATCTGATTTCCACTTATTTTTAATATCACTCTTAGTATAGATTGGCAAGTTACTGTTTAAAATAATATAAATAGATGACATAAGACCCTTTGTAGTGTACAGGGCTTCACTAAACAAGTGCTTTTCAAACGGGGATTCTATTGGAATTTGTGGATAGACTGTACAACTGTTATGGACCCAGTGTCTAATCTGAAAATATTTAAGTAAATTATGATTTGGTAGATTAAATTTACCAGACAATTGTTGAAATTTGGCAAAGTTACCTTGGCTATATAAATCTTCAACTGTTTTTCTACCACTATTAACCCAATTTTTAGAATTCCATCAGCAATCAGGTGGGGGATATTGGGGTTATTCCACAGAGGAGTTTTCCAAAATAATGAGGTATTTATACCAGTAACTGCATGAGCTTCTTGCCATACTGCAAAAGCATTTAAAATTATAGGGTTCTTAGTAATATTTATAAATGCTTTCTTAGATGTTAAAAAAGGAAGAACTTTTAAGGGAACATTTTTTAACTGCTGTTGTTCAATAGGAAGCCATCTAGTCTCATTGTTCTCAGAGTGCAACCAACACCATATTGGACGGAATGGAGCTGCAAGATAATAACATTTAAAATTAGGAAGATTTAATCCTCCCTTGGCATAAGGGGCCTGAAGGGTTGAGAGTTTGACTCTAGGGATTTTACCTTTCCATAAAAAGCTGGACATTGATTTGTTTAAATCATTAAATAGACTTTTGGGAATTTTAATTGGGACACATTGGAATAAATATAGAAATTTGGGGAGTATATTCATTTTAATTAAGTTCACTCTTCCAATTAAAGTTAATGGCAGTTCTCTCCATTTCTGTAGATCTAATTTAACCTGATTCAATAATTTGATGTAATCACCTTTAAGGATTTCGTCTGCAGATCTTCTAATTTCTATGCCTAAATATTTAAATCCATTCGAGCACCATTGCAAGGGTTTGACTAGGTCCTTAAAGTTATTATCCTGTATATTAAAAGATATGACTTCACTTTTTGTAAGGTTTAATTTATATCCAGAAGCAGCACTGTATTGTTGGAAACATTGTAGAAGGGAGGGGTAATGACTTTTCTGGATCAGACAGGAAAACTAAGAGATCATCAGCGTAAAGGGCTAGTTTGTGTTCATTTGAGCCAAATTTAATTCCGGTAATGGTGGGATTAGAACGAATAGCAATAGCCAGCGGCTCAATAGCTATTAACAACAGCAGCAGAGCACTTGGACAACCTTGGCGGACTCCTCTGGATAGCGGGAAGGTACCCAACAGGACTCCATTAGTTAGAATTTGAACTTTAGGACCAGCAAAAAATGTTTCAATGTATTGAATAAATCTCTCTCCAAAATTCATTGCTTTAAAAGTTTGCAAAAGGAAGGTAGGTTCTATCCTGTCCAAATCTTCTCTGCATCCATCGACATTATCAACATGGGATCATTTTGCATATGAGCCTCTTCTATTATGTGAAAAAGTCTCCGTACGTTGTCAGATCCACATCGATTTCTGACAAAACCTGTCTGATCAGCATTAATGATTTTAGGGATAATGTCATCTAATCTTAATGCAATTAATTTTGATAAAATCTTGTAATCTGAATTCAAAAGACTAAGGGGCCGATGAGAAGTACATTTTTGACAGTCCTTCTCCAGTTTTGGCAGTAATGTTATTGTAGCCATTTCTAGGCAGAAAACTAGGAGAACTAGGCAGAGTTTTATTAATCAGTGACTCCTTAAACATATTTATTAAAGGGATTAAAAGCTTATCTGAAAAGGCTTTAAAGTATTCAATTGGAAAGCCATCTGGGCCTGGAGCTTTATTATTCTGTCGAGACTTCATAGCGCCAAGAACCTCTTCTTCAGCTTTATCAGAGTCAAGACGATCTTTATCCTCAGGATCTAACTTAGGCAGATTTAATAAGTTCAAGAAATGTGTTGCTTTGGTATTTTCTATATCATGATCTGTCTTATATAGTGTTTCATAAAACTTTCTGAATTCTTGATTTATGTCCTGTGGGTTAATGAGGGATCTGTCATCACCCGTAGCAACAGATTGAATAAATCTATTGGTCTCTTCCTTTTTTATTTGCCAGGCAAGTAACTTACCAGTTTTGTTTCCGAATTCGTAATAATGATAGTTAGTTCTGGCCATATCTGCCTCAGCTTTTCTTGTACATAAATTATTGTATTGAATCCATTTTAAAGTCAGTGTATTAAGTATTTCTTCACTTTTTGTAAAAGCATGTTTATGTTCAAGATTTCTAATCTCTTCCTCTAGAGATACAAGAGTTTTCCTTTTTTCTCTTATCTTATGTGTGCTATATGAAAGGACTTGTCCTCTGGTATATGCTTTTAAAGCCTCCCATATGCTAGCGTAGGAAGAAGAATTTGTATTATTTTCCATAAATAAAATCAATGTGGCTGTTCATAAATCGGAGAAATTCAGGATCATTAAGCATATACCTGTATGTCTTAAATCTCCAACTATAAGATGAAGACTGTGTAATATCTATCCTCCAAATCATCTTTATTGGATTATGGTCAGAGAGTATAGCTGTGACGGGGACGTGGCAGGAAAACGAACCCAAGTGCAGGACTCTGACGCGGAGGCAGGATCAGGAGGCAGAATCTCCGTAGCGAGTGTAGAATCGGGACCAGGCTGAGTCAGGACCTGGGAGATTTGGTTTACGAAGAGATATGGGTTTGAAGACTTGGAGCAAAGTTTCTCTCTCTCTCTCTCCTCTCTCTCTCTCTCTCTCTCTCTCTCTCTCTCTCTCTCTCTCTCTCTCTCTCTCTCTCTCTCTCCTCTCTCTCTCTCTCTCTCTCTCTCTCTCTCTCTCTCTCTCTCTCTCTCCCCCCCCCCCCCCAACACGGGAAACCCAGCGGTTCCCACAAGGCTGAAGCCTGCAGACTTCTGAATGACTTTTATATTTCCAATGGACAATATATTATCCCCTAGACAATGATAGAGCTTATTTCTGATTGATTATTACTATACTTGCACTTTAGATTGAGTATTGACAACGTATATTATCTGAATGTTTGTATTAACCTTACTTTTGTGCCCCTTTATAAATAAAAACTTTTAAAAATAGTGCCATCAGACTTCAGCGGACCTCTCTATCTTTGCTGGTAAGTGACCCAGTTATGGGGATACGTAACAACGTGGGGGCTCGTCCGGGATTTGAAACCAAATTGGGAGGGCAGTGAATTGGGTTTGTAAGTCAAAAAAAAATTTTGGATCTGGTACGCGGGTAGCCAGACGGGAAACCAGCAAAGATGGACGTGAATGAATTTATGAAAAACCCGACAGTGGAGGCACTAGAGGCGGCCACCAAATCAGACGTTAAATTTGGCGAAGGGATTGGACCTCACAGAAGTGAGGTCATCCATGAAAAAGCGGGAGGTGCGAGGGGCCATAACTCAGTATTACACTGGGAAGAATGTGTTCGAAGCTGAGGTATTGGAAAATATCCCTGAAAAAGTACCAGCTAGTGGGATGGATCAGCTAGAGTTGGAGAAATTAAGGTTGGAACATGAATTTAAAATAAAGCAGCTGGAAGCAGCTGAGAGAGAGAAAGAACGGGCTGAGAGAGAAAGGGAGCAGGCGTTCCACATAAAGGAGTTAGAGGTGAAACGGGACCAGGAGCTCCAACTAAAGGGGTTCGAGGTGAAAAAAGAGCAGGACCAAGCTGAAAAGCAAAGACAGCATGAAATTCGGCTAAAAGAGCTAGAAGTAGCCGAGAACGAGAGGGAATGAGCTGAAAAGCAAAGAGAGTATGAGGAGAAACAGAAACAGAGGGAACATGACTTGGAAATGGAGAAGTTAAAGAAAGAGCGAAGAGATCTAGGGTTAGATCGAGATGAGAGGTTTAATGTTAGTCCGGGAGTTGAGGGTAGTACCTCCATTCGAAGAGTCGGATGTTGATAGTTATTTCTTGCTTTTTGAAAAGGTGGCAGTAAAACAGAAGTGGCCCAAAGAGCAGTGGGTGGCGTTGTTACAAAGTGTGTTAAAAGGGAAGGCACAACGAGCATATGCGGCATTGGCCGTCGAGGGAGGGGAAGCGGAGAATTATGCCAAAGTAAAGGAGGCCAATCTCCGGAGTTACAAGCTAGTACCTGAAGCTTATAGACAAAGGTTCAGAAATTTACGGAAAGGGTGGAATCAAACGTATACCGAGCTAGCCTATGAAAAGGGTGTGCTCTTGGACCGTTGGTGCACTGCGGAACAGGTGGACGGGGATTATGGGCTTTTAAAGGAGTTATTTTTGATTGAGGAATTAAAAGGGTGTGTTCCGGAGGAGATCCGGATGTATTTGGAATGAGAAGCCGAATAAGTCCATCTCGGAAATTGCTAGGTTCGCAGATGAATATGCCCTAACGCACAGGACAAAGTTTTCCTCGCCAAAAGGTTACCCGAGAGACCGTGGGAATGACCGAGAAAGTCCGCCGGCTGAGGCAGAGGTCCCACCGAGAGCTAGTGGTAAGGTTGTGGGGGAAAGGCCAGGCGGCCCGAGATTTCCGGGCTTGACCTGTTTTAATTGTGGGAAGGGAGGACATATTGCCTCTAGGTGCTTTGCTCCAAGAAAGGAGCCAGAAAAAGGGAAAGCAGCGGTCCCTATCAGGTGTGCCGTGGTAATCAGTAAATCGACGAGAGAGCCCCAGGTAGACAGAGTACGAGAGGGGTCAGAGACTTGGCTGTCACCCGGAACCGTCCATGAAGGGGGGAGACCCACCCATTCCCGTCCGAATCTGGTGAGACACCGGGGCGGAGCTGTCGTTGATCCATCATGAGATACTAGATTTCGGTCGGGAGAAGGGAATGGTCGCCGTGAAGGGGATAGGTACAAGAATAGAAATGGTGACCCTACATCAGGTAATTATGGATTGTGAGCTGGTATCTGGACCAGTCGAAATAGGGGTGCCATCAGAATTCCCGAGAACTGACGCAGACGTCCTCCTCGGAAATGATTTAGCCGGGGGACAGGTTTGGACAAGGGTGACACGGCTCAAACAGCCTGTGAGGATTGCAGCCCCACCCCTCGCCTCTCCAGTCTGTACCACAGGTGCGAGCATTCGCAGCCTGTCGAGAAAGGCAGCTGAGAAAGCGAGCAGTTTAAATCTGGCCAGTATTGATTTGGCCGAGACGGTCCTACCGACCCCTGTACTACGAGGGTTCTGAGGGTGGTAAACCGAAGAGTAGTAAAGTGAAAGGGGTTAAGGGAGAGGAGCTAGATCTGCCCTTAGCAAAGAGAAAGGTCCTAGAGGTAGGAAATAAAGATGAGAAACGGAAAAAGCTGTTAAAAGGTCCAGAGTTGGACATGGATGATCTGTCGGGGGGTGGCAGCCCTGTTTGAAGAAGTTGCGAGTTGTCCAAGGTGTTCCCGATAATGAGATGAAGGCAGTCCTAGATGAAAAGGATGCCATTACCTTGGAGAGGTCTGCTGGGTTGGCAGACGAGGTTATTTCAGCCCGCGGGGTTGAGTTTTACTCCGGAAGGGAGTTGCCCAGAGAGGAACTGGGAGGATCAGGGGAATTTAGAATTTGAAAAGGGTACGGGTATTGAAAGCCTGGAAGAGGCAGATGTCCCCGTTTGAGTGTGTCCAAGATGTGGATGCATGTGGTACTGAACCTAGTAAAGGAGCTCAGAAAAAGTCTGAGGTATTTGATTCAGTTGAAAAGGAATGCAGTCCCTGTGGGTCAGATGGACTGGGCTCAGTGAAGACAGGGTTAACTGTGGGTCAGATGGACTGGGCTCAGTGAAGACAGGGTTAACCCTGGTAATTGGGGGAAGGGAGGGTTCCCAGGTGTTTGTACACGAAGGGGTGGTGAACCTTAAAGTGGAACTCGACCATGGGGGGATAAGGATTGTTATTGAAGGAAACGGAAAGTCTGTAGTTCCCAAATCGAAGGAAGAAATCTTAAACCTGGCAGATCGCTCACAGAGTGAGCCGGGAGATAGCGGGGCCCCCCACACTATTGTTATGCCAGGGTGGTGTGTGAAGAGGCCGCATTCGAAATGCTACTTGAACGAAGAGTTCGAATTAAAAACCAATAGCCTGAAGGGTCCTGACAAAAGGGCTAGCCACCTGGGTAAAATTAAAGAATTGGGTGGAAATGGTCTAAGTGGTGTTGATAAAATAACCCCGATGAACGAGACGGGCGGGAGTTCACCACACCAAATTACTCAAGTTCCCCACGGGGGGACTCACCGAAAAAGAGGCGACGGTTAATGGGGATGCCATTTTTAAACAGCAAAGCAGGTTGTACGGGTTTGCGCCAAAGCCTGTGAATAATAAAGACAGCCCCTTTGGAGACCTGCCGGTGAAGTGAAACGACCGAAACGATTAGTATTTGCATAAACTTTTGATGCACCTAAGCTAAGATCACACCTCCTTAGTTTTGTTGCTGAAGAAAAAAAATAGGTGGTTATTGAATTGAGGTCTGATGCTACAAGATTTTAGTATGGTACGCGATGTTAAGATATTAAAGAAAGGGACACTGTAATCGTTAACTGTTTAGATACTGACTTGAATGTATAACAGTAGTACTCTGTGAAAAGAAAAGCTTGTGTACTGTGTTAGATTCAAAAATCCTGTAAGACTCTGTACCACTGTTTTTAACCGCTGGTAAAAAAACGTTTAAGAGGGGAGGTGTTATGATCCCAGCCCCCTCCTTTGTGAGAATCGCAAGAGCCCTAGTGAAGGGGGGGTCAATGACCCAAGAGAAGAGAGAGACGTGCTGAATAGACACAGGAAATGGGAGAGAGAAAGAGAGACGTGCTGAATAGACACAGGAAATGGGAGAGAGAAAGAGAGACGTGCTGAATACCGCATTCCACCGGGATGCAGAATAAGGCGACATTGACTATTGTCTCATGGAGACCACGTGTAAAGCCCTCGGGCAAAGTGGGCTGGTTGAGAGAGAGATTGCAACACCTGCAACCTGATTGACACCTGCGATCTCGTGAGGAAGTATAAAGGAGGGTCTGGGGGGGTCGACCCCTTTAGACGCACCAAGGAGACACGATAGCGATCCCGTCGTAGCGGGAAGCCATTTTGAAGGAAGCCACGTGCGTTAGATTCGGAATCTGGAGTTTGTGGCTGGAATCACGGAAAACCGCTTTTAACTAACAACAGGGAAGCCTGCTCCCCTGATTCCACGGATTTGCTTCGTAAAGACCTGGGCAAGTGTTCCTTTTCTCACCAATCTCTCTCTGTCTCTCTCCAACATGGGAAACCCAGTGGTTCCCACAAGGCTGAAGCCTGCAGACTTCTGAATGACTTTTATATTTCCAATGGACAATATGTTATCCCCTAGACAACGATAGAGCTTATTTCTGATTGATTATTACTATACCTGCACTTTAGATTGAGTATTGACGACGTATATTATCTGAATGTTTGTATTAACCTTACTTTTGTGCCCCTTTATAAATAAAAACTTTTAAAAATAGTGCCATCAGACTTCAGCGGAACTCTCTATCTTTGCTGGTAAGTGACCCAGTTACGGGGATACGTAACACCTCCGACCTGAAGGCATGAACATCGATTTCTGGAACTTCTGGTAATGCCCCCTCCACCCCTTTTAGCGTTCCCCATTCACCATATCCCATCCCCTTTTCTCTCTCTCACCGTATCTCCTTACCTACCCATCACCTTCCTCTGGTGCTTCTCCCTCCCTTCTTCTTTCCATGGCCTCTGTCCTCGCCTATCAGACTGCCCCTTCTCCAGCCCTGTATCTCTTTCATCAATCAACTTCCCAGCTCTTTACTTCACCCTTCCCCCTCCCAGTTTCACCGATCACCTTGTGTTTCTTTCTTCCCACCCCCACCTTCTAAATCTGCTCCTCAGTTTTTTTCTCCAGTCCTGACGGATACAGGGCTGAAGGTGTTGTATTTGAATGCACACATCATATAGAATAAGGTAGATGATCTTGTAGCACAATTAGAGATTGGAATGTATGATGTGGGCGTCACTGAGTCATGGCTGAAAGAAAATTCTAGCTGGGAGCTTAGCACCTAAGGTTACACTTTGTATTGAAAGGTCAGGCAGGTAGATAAGAGGGTGGGGAGCCTCTGTTGGTAAAAAATGAAATCAAATCATTTGAAAGAGATGCCACAGGAAGGTGTAGAATCCTTGTGGGTAGAGCTAAGGAAGTGCAAGGGTAAAATGACTCTGATGGCAGTAATGTATAGGCATCCGAACAGTAGCAAAGATGTGGGCTACAATTTACAACAGCAGATAGAACAGGCATGTCAATAAGGCAATGTTATATTAGTCATGGGGGATTTCAAAATGCAGGTAGACTGGGAACATCAAAATCAAATCAAATCGAATTTAGTTATTATTCAAACCATACACAGATGCAGCTGAACAAGACAGCGTTCCTCTGGGGCCAAGGTGCAAAACATTCAAAATAGCGAGCAAAGAAGCATATTTATTTTTAAAAAACACATATAGTCTAAGACTGTGAGCACTCAGTTTGGCAATCGATGGTAGAGTCTCCCGGCAGTGTGCAGTTGTACACAATCCAGCCTGCCATAGCCCTCTTGCACACAGTGGCGGAGGGCGGGGGGTGAGGCCAGCCCCATCCGAGCGTGGATGCTAAGCTGTAATCCTTCTGTCTCTCTCACCTGGTCTGCAGCAGCAGGCAAGCCAGAGGCTTGAGGCTAGTATTTGCTACAACTGAGACTACACAGGTCCCACATCATCCGCCAATCCACCAGACAAGGATAACACGTTTGCAGCAACATTCATTATCACAGTCCAACAAAATCTTATGATCACAAGTGAAAAGCTCCCACAGTTACACTGCACCAACTTTGATGCTTCCAAGCAGTGGGCAGCAACACAGTCTGCAGCCAGGTCACCTCCTCCTTACCCACACTGGCAGGCTCCTCCGATATCCTGACGGGCTCCTCTGTATCCTGACCATCTCCTTTCAGGTTGGTGCTGGAGCCCAAGAGAGAGAATTTGTAGAATTCCTACAACATGGCTTTTGAGAGCAGCTCATGGTTGAGCCCACTGGGGATCAGCTATTCTGGTATATGTGTCGTGCAATGAACCAGAATTATAAGGGAGCTTAAAGTAAAGGAACCCTTAGGAATACAATGATCATAATATGATAGAATTCATAGTGCAATGAGAGAAGGAGAAACTAAAGTCAGATGTATCAGTATTTTCGAGGAGAAAATGGAATTACAGAAGCTTGAGAGAGGAGCTGGCCAAAATTGATTGAAAGGAGACACTAGCAGGGATGATAGCAGAGCAGCAATGGCTGGAGTTTCTGGGAACAATTTGATTGATGCTCGATAGATACATCCCAAAGAAGTATTCTAAAGGCAGGATAACAAAACTCTGGCTGACAAAGCTCAAAAATTCAAAGATTCAAAGTATATTTATTATCAAAGAATGTATAAATTATACATCCTTGAGATTTGTTTGCTTACAGGTAGCCACAAAGCGAGAAACAGGAAAGAACCAAATTAAAGAAAAAAATAAAAGATCAACACCTGATGCACAAAAGAAAAGAAAAAGAAAACACAAATCATGCATACAATTGAAGCGAACAAGGGATGCCAAAGACCACATAAAAGTCAAAGAGAGGGCACATGATAGGGCAAAAATTAATGGGAAGTTAGATTGGGAACTTATAAAAACCATCAGAAGGGAAAATATGAAATATGATGGTAAACTAGCCAATAATCAAAGAAGATACCAAACGTTTTCTCGGGTATATGAAGAGTAGATGAGAGATGAAAATGGATATTGGACCACTGGAAAATAATGCTGGAGAGGCGCTAATGGGGAACAAGGAAATGACAGATGAACTGAATAAGTATTTGCATCAGTCTTCAGTGTGGAAAACGCTAGCAGTATGCTGAAGGTTCTAGAGTGTCAGGGGGCAGTAGTGAATTGTGTTGCCATTACGAGGGATAAAGTGGCTAGGAAACAATCATACCAGTGCCCAAGAAGAGCAGGATAAGCTGCCTTAATGATTATCGTCCAGTAGCACTCACATCTACTGAGATGAAGCACTTTGAGAGGTTGGTTGTGGCTAGAATTAACTCCAGCCTAAGCAAGGACCTGGAGCCACTGCAATTTGCCTGTCACCACAATAGATCTGCGGTGGATGCAATCTCATTGGCTCTTCATGTGGCCTTGGATCACCTGGACAATACTAATACTTATGACATGCTGCTGTTCGCTGACCACAGCTCAGCGTTCAGCACAATCATTCCTTCCGTTCTGATCAAAAAGCTCCAAAACCTGGGCCTCTATACCTCCCTCTGCAACTCGGTCCTTGACTTTCTCACCCGAAAACCACGGTCTGTGGGGATCAGAAATAAGAGTTCCACTTCACCGATAATCAACACTGGCGCACCTCAAGGATGTGTGCTTAGTCCACTGCTCTACTCTCTACAACATGACTGCGTAGCTAGGCACCACTCAAACACCACCTATGAATTTGCTGACAGCACAATTATTGCTGGCAGAATTTCAGATGGTGACAAGAAGGCGTACAGGAGTGAGATAGATCCTAAAGAAGTGTACAGGGTTGAGTGGTGTTACAGTAACAATCTTGCACTCAATATCAGTAAGACCGAAGAACTAATTGTAAACTTCAGAAAGGGTAAGATGAGCACACACACACACACACACACACACACACACACACACACACACACACACACACACACACACACACACACACACACACACACACACACACACACACACACACACACACACACACACACACACACACACACACACACACACACACACACACACACACACAACACACACACCAGTAGTGGATAGGATGAGTAAATCCAAGTTCCTGGGTGTCAAGATCGCTGAGGATCTATTCTGGGCTCAGCATATTGATGCATTTACAAATAAGGCATGACAGCAGCTATATTTCATTCAGACTGACAGAAGATTTGGTATTTCATCAAAGGCACTGGCAAATTTCTACAGATATACAGTGGAGAGCATTCTAACTGGCTGCACTACCGTTAGGTACGGGGGAGGGGGTGCGTAGCACTGCACAGGATCTGAATGGACACGTCACCATTAGGTACGGGGGAGGGAGTGCGTAGCACTGCACAGGATCTGAATGGACACGTCACCATTAGGTACGGGGGAGGGGGTGCGTAGCACTGCACAGGATCTGAATGGACACGTCACCATTAGGTACGGGGGAGGGGTGCGTAGCACTGCACAGGATCTGAATGGACACGTCACCATTAGGTACGGGGGAGGGGGTGCGTAGCACTGCACAGGATCTGAATGGACACGTCACGATTAGGTAAGGGGGGAGGGGGTGCGTAGCACTGCACAGGATCTGAATGGACACGTCACCATTAGGTACGGGGGAGGGGTGCGTAGCACTGCACAGGATCTGAATGGACACGTCACCATTAGGTACGGGGGAGGGGGTGCGTAGCACTGCACAGGATCTGAATGGACACGTCACCATTAGGTACGGGGGAGGGGGTGCGTAGCACTGCACAGGATCTGAATGGACACGTCACCATTAGGTACGGGGGAGGGGGTGCGTAGCACTGCACAGGATCTGAATGGACACGTCACCATTAGGTACGGGGGAGGGGTGCGTAGCACTGCACAGGATCTGAATGGACACGTCACCATTAGGTACGGGGAGGGAGTGCGTAGCACTGCACAGGATCTGAATGGACACGTCACCATTAGGTACGGGGGAGGGAGTGCGTAGCACTGCACAGGATCTGAATGGACACGTCACCATTAGGTAAGGGGGAGGGGGTGCGTAGCACTGCACAGGATCTGAATGGACACGTCACCATTAGGTACGGGGGAGGGGGTGCGTATCACTGCACAGGATCTGAATGGACACGTCACCATTAGGTACGGGGGAGGGGGTGCGTAGCACTGCACAGGATCTGAATGGACACGTCACCATTAGGTACGGGGGAGGGGGTGCGTAGCACTGCACAGGATCTGAATGGACACGTCACCATTAGGTACGGGGGAGGGGGTGCGTAGCACTGCACAGGATCTGAATGGACACGTCACCATTAGGTACGGGGAGGGAGTGCGTAGCACTGCACAGGATCTGAATGGACACGTCACCATTAGGTACGGGGGAGGGGGTGCGTAGCACTGCACAGGATCTGAATGGACACGTCACCATTAGGTACGGGGGAGGGGGTGCGTAGCACTGCACAGGATCTGAATGGACACGTCACCATTAGGTACGGGGGAGGGGGTGCGTAGCACTGCACAGGATCTGAATGGACACGTCACCATTAGGTACGGGGGAGGGGGTGCGTAGCACTGCACAGGATCTGAATGGACACGTCACCATTAGGTACGGGGGAGGGAGTGCGTAGCACAGCACAGGATCTGAATGGACACGTCACCATTAGGTACGGGGGAGGGGGTGCGTAGCACTGCACAGGATCTGAATGGACACGTCACCATTAGGTACGGGGGAGGGGGGTGCGTAGCACTGCACAGGATCTGAATGGACACGTCACCATTAGGTACGGGGGAGGGGGTGCGTAGCACTGCACAGGATCTGAATGGACATCGAACTTGGTTTACCTTAATCCTACTTGTCAAGGACCTTTCCTAATTCTCTTGTCCTTCTTTCTAACAGAACGTATCTTTCCTGTACTCTGTGCAATTGATCTTTTAACACTCTCCACATGTCTGATATGGACTTGCCAGAAAAGAAGGTGTTCCTAATTAACTCTTCCTCGTTCCTGCCTAATGTCCTCATAATTTGCCCTACTCCAATTTAAGACTCTCCTACAAAGATCATACCTGTCCTTATTTATAGCTATCTCGAAAGTTAAGGAGTTGTGGTCACTGTTCGCCCACGGAGAGGTCAGTCGCCTGACTAGACTCGTTACCCAGTACAGTCCCTGCTCTCATTGGACCATCTACAAGAAACCCTCTTGGATAAGAAACATAGACATAGAAAACAGGATTCACTTAACAAATTCTGCCCTACCTAAACCCCTTGCACTAAGAAGGTTCCAGTTTTTATTAAGGAAGTTGAAATCCCCCTGTTAACAACCCTGTTATTTTTATATATATAGAGGTTGGTCAAACCAAGGCAATTTACTCTGGAGTATTGGAGACTGAGGGCTAGCACATGAGAGGGTAAACAGTCTGCATTTTATTTATTTATTTTTACACAGATGATGAATTATACCCAGAACGAGCTGCCAGGTGGCGTGGTGGGAGCAGATTCAATTGTGGTGTTTAAAATACATTTAGATAAACATAAAGGTATGCAGGGAACGGCCAGTAATGTTTTGTACATGCAGAAGATGTTCAGTTTAATTGGGCATCAGGTCTGGAACAGTGAGCTGAAGAGCCAATTCAAATAAAATTCACTCAATGATAATAAAAATGCTGCATATTGGATAAAATCAGATGTAGGAGGAAGTTGCTGCAATCTTTTCTGTGTTATTTCAAAGTTCTAAATTTGGGGCAGGACTCTGTGAAGTAGTAATACCTTCCCTTATTTCCTAGATCACAAATGAGTCATTTCAAACAAGCACAAGTTATTTCTGAGTATTTTTTTTAAAAAGCATTAAACAGAAAGTTAGTATCTTATGGAATGCCCCAAGAGAATAAAGGGAAAAGGTTTTCTTTGGGGAAATAGTCATTAGCTGTTTCAGAGGGTGTTACAATTGAATTTATGAGGGTGAATCAGCAAGACTGCAATGAAACCTCTGACCAGATGCTTAAATTAGGCCATAAGTATGGAACTGTGAGCTGCATTACAGGTAGAACAAGTACAGCATCTTTTCATAAAACTCCAGCTGAAATAAAGTTCAAAAAAACTACATTCACTCACATTATCCAGACAGAACTAACAAGCTAGCTAGCGGATTCAATACTTGGGCTGAGAGGTCAACTTCTAAGCTCTGTTACTGAATGACCCTTTGACTACTATCATATTAATTCCATCAGTGACATGCTAATCAGACAGCCACATCTGCACCAGGTGCAATGATCTGCAGCTCCTTAGAGGCCGCATCAATGACCTTCATCTGGCCAGGGAAAATGAGGAGGTGTTAGAGAGGAGCTATAGGCAAATAGGCACACCAGGGCCTCGGGGAACAGAGAAAAGGGTAACAGTCAGGAGAGGGAAGGGCAAAAGTCAGATAGCAGAGAATACCCCTGTGGCTGTCCTCCTTAGCAATAAGTACTCCTGTTGAGTACTGTTGGGGGAGATGGCCTACCTGTGGGAAGCAACAGTGGCCGCGCCTCTAGCGCAGAGTCTGGCCCTGTGGCTCAGAAGGGTAGGGAAAGGAATAGGGTGGCAGCAGTGATAGGGGACTCAATAGTTAGGGGGGGGTCAGACAGGCGATTCTGTGAACGCAGGAAAGAAACATGGATGGTAGTTTGCCTCCCAGGTGCCAGTGTCTGGGATGTTTCTGATCACATGCACAATATCCTAAAGTGCGAAGGTGAACAGCCAGAGGTCATGGTACATATTGGCACCAATGACACAGGTAGGAAAAGGGAGGAGATCTTGAAAACAGACTACAGGGAGTTAGGAAGGAAGTTGAGAAACAGGACCTCAAAGGTAGTCATCCCAGGATTACTGCCTGTGTCACCCGACACTGAGAATAGGAATAGAGTGAGGTGGATTTCTGGATCATTAGGACCTATTTTGGGGCAGGTGTGACCTGTGCAAAAAGGACAGGTTGCACTTGAATCCGAGGGGGACCAATATCCTGGCAGGGAGGTTTGCTAAGGCTATTGAGAGTATAAACTAAAATTGCTGGGGGTGGGGGTGGGAACTGAACTAAAAAGACAGAGGGAGGGGCAGTTGTCTCACAAATCGAGAAAGCTTAGAGACAATGTGAGAGGGAGGATAGGCAGGTGATAGAGAAAGGATGTGTCTATTTTAATGCAAGGAGTATCATGAACAAAGTGGATGAGCTTAGAGCATGGATCAGTACTTGGAGTTATGATGTTGTGGCCATTACAGAGAGTTGGATGGCTCAGGGTCAGGAATGGCTACTTCGAGTGCCAGGCTTTGGATGTTTCAGAAAGGACAGGGAGAGAGGCAAAAGAGGTGGGGGCATGGCACTGTTAATCAGAGATAGTGTCACAGCTGCAGAAAAGGAGGAAATCATGGAGGGATTGTCTACTGAGTCTCTGTGGGTGGAAGTTAGAAACAGGAAGGGGTCAATAACTCTACTGGGTGTTTTTTATAAAACATCCAGTAACAGGGACATCGAGGAAGCAATGGGTTTAGATGAGGTGGAGCTTGTTAGGTGTGTTCAGGAAGGTTTCCTGACACAATATGTCGATAAGCCTACAAGAGCACAGGCTGTACTTGATCTGGTATTGGGAAATGAACCTGGTCAGGAGTCAGGGCTCTCAGTGGGAGAGCGTTTTGGAGATAGTGGTCACAATTCTACAGGAAATATGAAGTTATCAGGCAGGAACCTGGAAGCATAAATTGGGAACAGATTTTCTCCAGGAAATGTATGGAAGAAATGTGGCAAACATTCAGGGGATATTTGCATGACGTTCCAATTAGACAGGGAAAGGATGGTAGGGTATCGGAACAGTAGTGTACAAAGGCTGTTGAAAATCTAGTCAAGAAGAAAAGAAAAGCTTATGAAAGGTTCAAAAAACTAGGTAATGATAGAGATCTAGAAGGTTATAAGGTTAGCTGGAAGGAGCTCAAGAATGAAATTCAGAGAGCCAGAAGGGGCCATGAGAAGGCCTTGGCGAGCAGGATTAAGGAAAACCCCAAGGGATTCTACAAGTATGTGAAGAGCAAGAGGATAAGACAAGAGAGAAGAGGACCAATCATGTGTGACAGTGGAAAAGTCTGTATGCAACTGGAGGAGATAACGCTGGTACTTAATGAGCATTTTGCTTCAGTATTCACTATGGAAAAGGACCTTGGCGATTGTAAGGATTAATTACAGCAGACTGAAAAGCTTGAGCATATAGACATTAAGAAAGAGGATGTGCTGGAGCTTTTGGAATTCATCAAGTTGTATAAGTCACAGACAAGATATACCCTAGGCTACTGTGGGATGTGAGGGAGGAGATTGCTGAGCCTCTGGCAATAATCTTTGCATCATCAATTGGATCAGGAGAGGTTCTGTAAGAATGAAGGGTTGCAGATGTTGTTCCCTTATTCAAGAAAGGGAGTAGAGATAGCCCCCTCCTACAAAATTGTAGACCATTTCTCGTTTGCTGCCACTCATTTTGGCCTAAGGATCAATATCTCCTAAACTGAACTTCTGTACCGCCTCCTCCTCTGTGTAGTCCCAGTGAGACCCAACCACCAGTCATATCGATCAATGGGGTAGCACTGAAATGCTCTGACTCTTTCACATACTTAGGAAGCGCTGTGACCAACACCAACTCATCAGATCTGGAAGTTGAGAGGAGAATTCAATCAGCTACAAAAGTCTTTGGTGCTTTGCAGGAGCAACTTTGGTCTCGCCACGACATTAAAATGGCAACCAAGGTCAAAGTGTATAACACAGCTGTTTTACTATCTCTGCTTTATTCAACTGAAACTATGACATTGTATTAGAAGCACATCAAGAAATTGACCAAGACACAACTCAGGCATTTACGCCAAATATTACACATCAAGTGGCAAGAGAGGGTACCAGATGTGGAGGTGCTCAAACGTGCTGGTACAGTCAGCACAGAATCGCTCATCACAGCTTTTCAGCAGCATTGGACTGGTCATGTCACAAGAATGAGCGATGATCGTTTACCCAAAGCTGTTTTCTATGGTGAGCTACATGAAGGAAAGAGGAAGCATGGTGGTCAGAAGCTGCGCTACAAAGACGTGCTCAAGCACCATATGAAAAGCACTGACATGAATGTCAACACCTGGGAGAAAGATACTTTGGACAGAAGAAGTTGGCGCTGCATTGTCAAGAAGTTAATCAGCTATTCCAGCTATCGAGGAGAAACGGCAGAAGAAATATGGATCAGGTCATGAACGCAGTCATTCGGTGCTAGACCAGTCAAATCACAAATGCAACCGATGTGGGAGACAATGCCAATCCAAAGCTGGTCTCTTGGCCCATAAACATGCCTGCAGAGACTAAACTCTCAGCACAGTCTACATTGAAATCGATGGACAGCCAAAGAAGAAGAGACCAGTGAGTCTTACTTCAGTGGTTGGTAAGTTGATGGAGAAGATCCTGAGAGGCAGGATTTATAAACATTTGGAGAGGTATAATAACCATATAACCATATAACAATTACAGCACGGAAACAGGCCATCTCGGCCCTTCCAGTCCGTGCCGAACGCTTACTCTCATCTAGTCCCATTGACCCACACTCAGCCCATAACCCTCCATTCCTTTCCTGTCCATATACCTATCTAACTTTACTTTAAATGCTATGCCAAACTTGCCTCTACCTCTTCTACTGGAAGCTCGTTCCACACAGCTACCACTCTCTGAGTAAAGAAATTCCCCCTCGTGTTACCCTTAAACTTTTGCCCCCTAACTCTCAACTCATGTCCTCTTGTTTGAATCTCACCTACTCTCAATGGAAAAAGCCTATCCACGTCAACTCTATCTATCCCCCTCATAATTTTAATTACCTCTATCAAGTCCCCCCTCAACCTTCTGCACTCCAGAGGATAAAGACCTAACTTGTTCAACCTTTCCCTGTAACTTAGGTGCTGAAACCCAGGTAACATTCTAGTGAATCTTCTCTGTACTCTATTTTGTTGACATCTTTCCTATAATTCGGTGACCAGAACTGTACACAATACTCCAAATTTGGCCTTACCAATGCCTTGTACAATTTTAACATTACATGCCAACTCCTATTCTCAATGCTCTGATTTATAAAGGCCAACATACCAAAAGCTTTCTTCACCACCCTATCCACATGAGATTCCTCCTTCAGGGAACTATGAACCATTATTCCTAGATCACTCTGTTCTACTGCATTCTTCAATGCCCTACCATTTACCATGTATGTCCTATTTCAATTATTCCTACTAAAATGTTGCGCCTCACACTTATCAGCATTAAACTCCATCTGTCATCATTCAGCCCACTCTTCTAACTGGCCTAAATCTCTCTGCAAGCTTTGAAAAGCTACTTCATTATCCACAACACCACCTACCTTAGTATCATTTGCATACTTACTAAACCAATTTACCACCCCATCATCCAGACCATTAATGTATATGACAAACAACATTGGACCCAGTACAGATCCGTGAGGCACACCACTAGTCACCGGCCTCCAACCTGACAAACAGTTATCCACCACTACTCTCTGGCATCTCCCATCCAGCCACTGTTGAATCCATTTTACTACTTCAATATTAATACCTAACGATTGAACCTTCCTAACTAACCTTCCATGCAGAACCTTGTCAAAGGCCTTACCAAAGGCCTTAATATGGCCTTAATATAATATGATTAGAATTAGTCAGCATGGCTCTGTCAAGGGCTGGTCATGCCTGACGAGCCTGATTGAATATTTTGAGGATGTGACTAAACACATTGATGAAGGTAGAACCATAGATGTATTGTATATGGATTTCAGCAAGGCAATTGATAAGGTACTCCATGCAAGGCTTATTGAGAAAGTAAGGAGGCATGGGATCCAAGAGGACCCTGCTTTGTGGATCCAGAATTGGCTTGCCTGTAGAGGGTAAAGAGTGGTTGTAGACAAGTCATATTCTGTATGGAGGTTATTGACTAGAGGTGTTCCTCAGTAATCTGTTCTGGGACCCCTTCTCGTCGTGATTTTTATAAATGACCTGGATGATGAAGTGCAGGGATGGGTTAGTAAATTTGCTGATGACACAAAGGTTGGAGGTAGTGTGGATAGTTTAGAGGGCTGTCAGATGTCATAGCAGGACATCGATAGAATACAAAACTGGGCTGAGAAGTGGCAGAGGGAGTTCAACCCAGATAAGTATGAGGTGGTTAACTTTGGTAGGTCAAATATGATGGCAGAATAAAATATTAAAGGTCAGACTCTTGGCAGTGTAGAGGATCAGAGGGATCTTGGGGTCCAAGTCCATTGGACACACAAAGCTGCTGCGCAGGTTGACTCTGTGGTTAAGAAGGCATACAGTGCATTGGCCTTCATCAATCGTGGGATTGAGTTCAAGAGCCGAGAGAAAATGTTACAGCTATTTAGGACCCTGGTCAGACCCTACTTGGAGCACTGTGCTCAGTTCTGGTTACCTCACTGCAGGAAGGAGGTGGAAAGGGTGCAGAGGAGATTTACAAGGACGTTGCCTGGATTGGGGAGTATGCCTTATGAGAATAAGTTGAGTGAACTTGGCCTTTTTTCCTTGGAGGGACAGAGAATGAGAGGCAACCTGGTATATAAGATGATGAGATGCATTGATCGTGTGGATAGTCGGAGGCTTTTTCCCAGGGCTGAAATGGCTATCATGAGAGGGCACAGTTTTAGTGTGCTTAGAAGTAGGTACAGAGGAGATGTCAGGGGCAAGTTTTTTTACACTGAGCGTGCATGGATTGGGCTGCCGGTGACGATGGTGTAGGCGGATATGATAGGGTCTTTTAAGAGACTTCTGGATAGGGCACATGGAGCTTGGAAAATAGAGGGCAAAGGGTAACCCTGGGTAATTTCTAAAGTATGTACATTTTCGGCACAGCATTGTGGGCCGATGGGCCTGTATTGCACTATAGGTTTTCTATGTTTTTATGGTTATAATCACTGCAATGCATCTCAAATTCAGAGTGCCAGAATTTGCATGATATTCCAAGGGGGAGCAGGGGCAGTGGAGAGGGGGGAGAGAGGAGGGCATAGAGGGAGGAAGGGGAGAGACAGGGGGAGGAAGGAGAGGCAGTGGGAGAAGGGGGAAGATAAGGGAGAGAGGTGGAGTGAATGGAGTTCTTTGAGGATATAACAAGCTCAGTGGATAGAGGGGAACAGCTGGACATTATTTACTTGGATTTCCAGAAGGCGTTCAATAAGCTGCACCATAAAGGACTTATCTATAAGATAAGAATGCGTAGAGTTGGAGGTGATGTATTAGTACGGATAGAGGATTGGTTAACTAATAGAAAGCAGAAAGATGGGATACATGGGCCACAGGGGTCAGTGCTGGACCCACAACTATTCACAGTATACATTAACAAACTGGAAGAGGGGACTGAGTGTTGTGTTTAAGTTTGCTGATGATACTAAATTGAATAGAAAAGCAAATTGTCTAAAAGATATGGAGAGTCTTCAGAGAGATATGGATAGGTTAAATGAGTGGGCAAGGATCTGGCAGATGGAGTACAATGTTGGAAGGAAAAATGAAAGAACAGATTATCATTTAAATGGTAAAAAAAATTGCAGCATGCTGCTGTGCAGAGGGACTTGGAAGTACTTGTTCATGAATCACAAAAGGTTGGTTTGCAGGTGGAGCAGGCTATCAAGAAGGCAAATGGAATGTTAGCCTTCATTACTAGAGGGACTGAATTTAAGATCAGGGAGGTTATGCTGCATCTGTACAGGGTACTCCTGATGAGGCCACACCTGGAGTACTGCATACAGTTCTGGTCTCTTGCTTGAGGAAGGATATACTGGCTTTGGAGACAGTGCAGAGGAAGTTCACCAGGTTGATTCCAGAGATGAGGGTGTTAGACTTTGAGGAAAGAGTAAGTTGCCTGGAGCTGTACTCAACTGAATTCAGAAGAATGAGAGGAGATCTTATAGAAACGTATAAAATTATGAAAGGGATAGATAAGATAGGGACAGGAAAGTTGTTTCCACTGGTAGGTGAGACTAGAACTAAGGATCATGGCCTCAAAATTCAGGGGAGTAAATTTAGGATGGAGATAAAGAGGAACTACTTTTCCCTGACACTGGTGAATCTGTGGAATTCTCTGCCCAATGAAGTAGTGGAGGCTGCCTCAGTAAATATATCTTGGACAACATTGGATAGATTTTTGCATAGTAGGGGAATTAAGGGTTATGGGGGGAAGGCAGGTAGATGGAGGTGAGTCCATGGCCAGATCAGCCATGATCTTATTGAATGGCAGAGCAGGTACAACGTGCCAGATGGCCTACTCCTGCTCCTATTTCTTATGCTCTTATGTAAGAGAGAGGGAGGAGAGAGATGGGGGGAGAGAGGGAGGGTGGAGAAGAGGGGAGGGAGGGGAGGGGCAGAGAGGGGGAGGGTGGAGAGAGGAGGAGAGAAGGAGAGGGGAGGGAGGGAGCAGGTGGAGAAGAGAGAGAGAGAAGAGGGTAATAGTGAAAGAGGGGGAAAGAAAGGGTGGTAGAAAGAAAGGGGAGGGGAAGTGAGGTAAGAGGGGGAAGAGAGTGAGGAGAGACCCAGGAAGGAAAGGGGAGAGAGGAGGAGATAGTGGGGGAACATCCTAAATCTTTGTCCATAAGACCTATAAGCAGAAGAGCTTAAGACCATAAGATATTGGAGCAGAATTCGGCCATTTGGACCATCGAGTCTGTTCTGCCATTTCATCACGGTTAATCCAATTTTCCTCTCAGCCCCAATCTCCTTTCATGCCCTGACCAATCAAGAATCTATCAACTTCTGTCTTAAATATACATAAAGACATAGCCTCCACAGATCCATGTGGCAAAGAATTCCACATATTCAACACCCTCTGGCTAAAGAGACTTCTTCTCATCTTTGTCCTAAAAAGATACCCTTTATTCTGAGGTGTGTCCTCTGGTCTTAGACTCTCCCACCATAGGAAACATTCTCTGCACATCCACTCTATCAAGGCCTTTCACCATTCAATAGATTTCAATGAGGTCACCCCTCATTCTTCTGAATTCCAGTCAATACAGGCCCAGAGTCATCAAACACTTTTCGTATGAAAAGCCATTCGATCCTGAAATCATTTTCATGAACCTCCTTTGAACCCCTTCCAGTTTCAGCACATCCTGGCTGTTAGGGCTGTTAGAGATTACAGTGGGACATTGATAGGATGCAAAACTGGGCTGAGTAGTGGCAGATGGAGTTCAGCCCAGATAAATGTGAAGTGGTTCATTTTGGTAGGTCAAATATGATGGCAGAATATAGTAATAATGGTAAGACTCTTGTCAGTGTGGAGGATCAGAGGGATCTTGGGGTCCGATTCCATAGGACACTCAATGCAGCTGCGCAAGTTGACTCTGTGGTTAAGAAGGCATACGGTGTATTGGCCTTCATTAATCATGGAATTGAATTTGGGAGCCGAGAGGTAATGTTGTAGCTATATAGGACCCTGGTCAGACCCCACTTGGAGTACTGTGCTCAGTTCTGGTTGCCTCACTACAGGAAGGATGTGGAAGCCATAGAAAGGGTGCAGAGGAGATTTACAAGGATGCTGCCTGAATTAGGGAGCATGCCTTATGAGAATAGGTTGAGTGAACTAGGCCTTTTCTCCTTGGACCAAAAGAGGATGACAGGTGACCTAATAGAGGTGTATAAGATGATGAGAGGCATTGATCGTGTGGATAGTCAGAGGCTTTTTCCCAGGGCTGAAATGGTTGCCAGAAGAGGACACAGGTTTAAGGTGCTGGGGTGTAGGTACAGAGGAGATGTCAGGGGTAAGTTTTTTACGCAGAGAGTGGTGAGTGCGTGGAATGGGCTGCTGGCAACGGTGGTGGAGGCGGATATGATAGGGTCTTTTATGAGACTTTTGGATAGGTACATGGAGCTTAGAAAAATAGAGGGCTATAGGTAAGCCTAGTAATTTCTAAGGTAGGGACATGTTCAGCATAAATTTGTGGACTGAAAGGCCTGTATTGTGCTGTAGGTTTTCTATGTTTCTATGTTTCTATACCTTATGTGGGAAGGCAGGAAGATGTCCAGTATCCTCGACCAATATAACTGCAAGAAGTGCATCCGGGTGTAGCTTCTAACAAACTGTGTGAAGGAGTGGAACTGGAACTGGATGAACTCTGGATCATTCGGGAGGCTGACGGGGTGATAGATAGGACATATAGAGAGGTAGTTACACCCAAGTTGCAGGACACAGGCAGCTTGGTGACAGACAGGAAGGGAAAGGGGTTGAGGAGCTAGTTCACAGTACCCCTGTGGCCATCCCCTCAACAACAGGTAGAGCCCCTGGATACTGTCGGGTGGATGACCTAACAGAGGAAAGTCACAGTGGTCAGTTTCTGGCACTGAGTCTGTCTTTGACTCAGACGGGAAGGGAGAAGAAGAGGCACGCTGCAGTGATAGGGGATCTCTGAAGTCCCAACGAAGGGTCTCAGCCCAAAACGTCGACAGTGCTTCTCCCTATAGATGCTGCCAGGCCTGCTGCGTTCCACCAGTATTTTGTGTGTGTTGTCCCCTTGGATCCCATGCCTCCTTACTTTCTCAATAAGCCTTGCTGTGGTACCTTATCAAATGCCTTGCTGAAATCCATGTACACTACATCTACTATTCATCCTTCATCAATGAGTTTAGTTACATCCTGAAAAAATTCAATCAGGCTCGTAAGGCACGTCCTGCCCTTGACAAAGCCATGCTGACTACTCCTAATCCTATTATACCTCTCCAAATGTTCATAAATCCTGCTTCTTAGGATCTTCTCCATCAACTTACCAACCACTGAGGTAAGACTCACTGGTCTATAATTTCCTGGGCTATCTCTACTCCCTTTCTTTAATAAAGGAACAACATTGGCAATCCTCCAATCCTCCCGAACCTCTCCTGTCCCCATTGATGATTCAAAGATCATCGCCAGAGGATCAGCTATCTCCTCCCTCGCCTCCACAGTAGCCTGGGGTAAATCTCATCCGGTCCCGGTGACTTATCCAAATTGATGATTTCCAAAAGCTCCAGCACATCTTCTTTCTTAATATCTACATGCTCAAGCTTTTCAGTGCACTGCAAGTCATCACTACAATCACCAAGATCCTTTTCCAAAGTGAATACTGAAGTAAAGTATGAATTAAGTACCTCCGCTATTTCCTCCGGTTCCTTACACACTTTCCCACTGTCACACTTGATAGGTCCTATTCTTCAACATCTTATCTTCTTGCTTTTCATATACTTGTAGAATGCCTTGGGGTTTTCCTTGATCCTGCTCACCAAAGCCTTCTCATGGCCCCTTCTGGCTCTTCTAATTTCCTTTTTAAGCTCCTTCCTGTTCGCCTTATGATCTTCTAGAGCTCTAACATTGCCTAGCTCTCTGAACCTTTCGTAAGCTTTTCTTTCCTTTTCTTCTTGAATAATGCACTTTGAATATGATAATGCATTTTGATAAAAGGAACAATAGTGTAGACTATTTTCTAAATGGGGAGAAGTTTCAAACCTCAGTGATGCGGAGGGACTTAGGAGTCCGTGCAAGACTCCCAGAAGGTTAATTTACTTGTTGAGTCTGTGGTAAAGAAATTAAATGCAATGTTGGCATTTTTTTCAAGGGAAATAGAATATAAAACAAGGAGATAATGGTGAGCCTTTATAAGACACTGGTCAGGCTGCACTTGTGAGCAGTTTTGGGAATCTATCTCAATACAGGAAGGATGTGTTGTCATTGGAGAGCCTCCAGAGGAGGTTCACTAATATGACTCTGGGAGTAAAGGGGTTAACATACAAGGTGTATTTGGCAGCTTTGGGTCAGTACTCACTGGAATTTAGAAGAATATGGGGAGATCTCATTGAAACCTACCAAATGTTGAAAGGACTAGATAGGGTGGATGTTTCCTATGATGGGGGTACCCTGAACTAGTGAACACAGCCTCAAAATATGAGGGGTGACCCTTTAAAACAGAGGTAAGAAGGATATTTTTTGGCCAGAGAGTAGTGAATCTGTAGAATGCTCTGCCACAGACTGCAGTGGAGGCCAAGTCCATGGGTATATTTAAGGTGGAACTTGATCATTTCCTGATCGGTCAGGGCATCAAAGGATATGGTGAGAAGGTAGGTGTATGGGCTTGATTGGGATCTGTGATCAGCCATGATGGAATGGCAGTGTAGACTCGATGGGCTGAAAGATCTAATTCTGCTCCTATATCTTATGGCCCTAATACTTTGAAACACTCTTCCATATGGGACCTCACCGAAGGTCTTCTATACCCCTTGCTCCCTCCACAAAAATAATCCACAGGATTTATCAGACAGGATCTGCCACTGTCAAAAGCATTCTGGCTGTCCCTGATACTGCCTACCACTTCCTCTGCAACTCATTCCATGTTCAAACTATCCTTTATGTGAAAAACTTGCACCTCAGATTCAAGATTCAAGATTCATTTATTATCAAAGAATGTATAAATTATATAACCTTGAGATTCACTTGCTCATGGCTAGCCACAAAGCAAGAAACCTGCAAGAGCTCAATTAAAAGAAAAAAAGAATTTAAAAATCAAAGCCCAACACTTGATGTGCACGAGAAAGAAAAAAATACAAATCATGCAAACAATTGAAGCAAACAACAGCATTCTGAACCAAAAGTGAATCCTCAGATCTGAACCCCAGAACAGCCCAGAGTAGGCCCAAAGCCTCAGTTCATCATATAAGCGAGCATGGAGCTCAGCAGCTGGCACAGACTTTACAGCCTCATCGCCATGGAGATGACCATTTGATGCACCATCAATAACTCACGCTGAGACTTAGGAAGTGAGATATCGGCTTTTATTGACTGGAAGAACAACACTACATCCTGGGAAAATGAGGGAGAGCAGCAGACCACAGTCGCCTTTATACAGGGGTCTGTGGGAGGAGCCACAGGAGCAGTCAGCAGGGTCTGTGGGAGGAGCCACAGGAGCAGTCAGACAGGTATATCTAGTTCACCACACCATTTACACTGCTCCCCTCTCTCTGCTAATTTTCAACTCCCATACCATGGAGAAAAATATCATTAACCTTATCTTTGCCCCATATGATTTTATAGTCTCCTTCACTTTGGGGAAATCAATCCCAACCTGTCCAGTCACTTCATACAGACTGGAGATTCTGTGGACATGATTGGGACACCCGGGTGGTAGAGCAGTTTGTCGTTGAGCCTACGGGAGGATCAGAAATACTGGATTGGGTGTTACGGATTGAACAGGAGGCAATTAGGAGGTAAAAGAACCCTTAGGAACAAGTGATCACAATACGATTGTGTTCAACTTGAAATTTGATAGGGAGAAAGTCTGACATAGCAGTATTTCAGTGGAATAAGGAAAATTACAGTGATATGAGAGAGGAGTTCACCAAAGTAAATTGGAAAGAGCTGTTGGCAGGGATGTCAGCAGAGCAGCAGTAGTGTGCATTTCTGGGAAAAACTGAGGAAGGTGCAGGACATGTGTATTTCAAAAATGAAAAAATACTCAAATGGTAAAATAGTACAACCATGGCTGACAAGGGAAGTCAAAGCTATTGCAAAAGCAAAAGAGAGGGCATACAAGAAAGCAAACATTAGTGAGAAAATAGAAGATTGGGAACATTTTAAAAACCTACAGAGAGCAACTAAAAAATTATTAGAAGGGAAAAGATGAAACATGAAAGCAAGCTAGTAAATAATATCAAAGTGGATTGTAAAGTTATTTCAAACATGTTAAAAATAAAAAAGAAATGAGTGGGTATAGGACTGCTAGAAAGTGAGTTAGGAGAAATAATAATGGGGGACAAGGAGATGGCTGATGAACTAAATCAGTATTTTGCATCAGTCTTCACCGTGCGGAAGACACTAATAGTCTGCTTGATGTTGTAGTGTGTGAAGGAAGAGAAGTGGGTGCAGTTACTGTTACAAGAAAGAAGGTGCTCAAAAAGCTGAAAGACCTAAAGGTACATAAGTCATCCGGACCAGATGCACTGCACCCTAGAGTTCTGAAAGAGGTAGTGTTAGAGATATTGGTGATATTAGAAATGATCTTTCAAAAATTATTGGACTCTGGCATGATGCCAGAAGACTGGAAAATTATAAATGTTACTCCACTCTTTAAGAAAGGAGGAAGGCAGCAGAAACAAAATTATAGACCAGTTAGCCTGACCTCAGTGGTTGGGAAGAGACTGGAGTCAATTGTTAAGGATGAGGTGATGGAGTACTTGGTGACATAGGACAAGATAGTACCAAGTCAGCATGTTTCCTTCAAGGAAAATTCTGCCTACAGACCTGTTGGAATTCTTTAAGGAGATTAAAAGTAGCATAGATAAAGGGGATGCAGTGAATGTTGTATATTTGGACTTTCAGAAGACTATTGACAAGGTGCCACACATGAGGCTGCTTTGCTTAGAGTCCATGGTATCGCAGGAAAGTTACTAATATGGTTGAGCATTGGCTGATTGGTAAGAGGCAGCAAGTGGGAATAAAAGGATCCTTTTCTGGTTGGCTGCCAGTGACTAGTGGTGTTCCGCAGGGGTCGGTGTTGGGATCACTTTTTTAATGCTGTATATAAATGATTTAGATGACGGAGTAGATGGCTTTGTTGCCAAATTTGCTGATGATACTAAGCTGGGTGGTAGTGTGACATGTGATGAGGATGTTAGGAGAATTCAGGGTGACTTGGATAGGCTGGGTGAGTGGGCAGATACTTGGCAGATGATGTTTAATGTGAATAAGTGTGAGGTTATCCACTTTGGGAGTAAGAACAGGAAGGCAGATTATTATCTGAACGGTGTAGAGTTAGGTAAGGGAGAAATACAAAGAGATCTAGGAGTCCTTGTTCATCAGTCACTGAAGGTGAATGAGCAAGTGCAGCAGGCAGTGAAGAAGGCTAATGGAATGTTGGCCTTTATTACAAAGGGAATTGAGTACAAGAGCAAGGAAATCCTCTTGCATTTGTACAGGGCCCTGGTGAGACCACACCTGGAGTATTGTGTACAGTTTTGGTCTCCAGGGTTAAGGAAGGACATCCTAGCTGTAGAGGAAGTGCAGCGTAGATTCACAAGGTTAATTCCTGGGATGTCAGGACTGTCTTACGCAGAGAGGTTAGAGAGTCTGGGCTTGTACACGCTGGAGTTAAGGAGATTGAGAGAGGATCTGATTGCAACATATAAGATTATTAAGGGATTGGACAAGATAGAGGCAGGAAATATGTTCCAGATGCTGGGAGAGTCCAGTACCAGAGGGCATGGTTTGAGAATAAGGGGTAGGTCATTTAGGACAGAGTTAAGGAAAAACTTCTTCTCCCAGAGAGTTGTGGGGGTCTGGAATGCACTGCCTCGGAAGGCAGTGGAGGCCAATTCTCTGGATGCTTTCAAGAAGGAGCTAGATAGGTATCTTATGGATAGGGGAATCAAGGGATATGGGGACAAGGCAGGAACCGGGTATTGATAGTAGATGATCAGCCATGATCTCAAAATGGCGGTGCAGGCTCGAAGGGCCGAATGGTCTACTTCTGCACCTATTGTCTATATGAAGATTGGTGGAAGGCCAGGTAGTGTTGAGGAAACAGGTAAGATGTAGAAGGACTTAGACAGATTAGGAGAATGTGCGATAAAGTGGCAAATGAAATACAATGTTGGAAAATGCATGACCATGTAGTAGAAATAATTGTGTGGACTATTTTCTAAGAAGGACTTGGGAGTCCTTCTGCTGACCACCCTAAAGGTTAACTTGCAGGTTGAGTCACTGGTGAGGAAGGCAAATGCCATGTTAGCATTCATTTCAAGAGGTCTAGAATATAACACCAAGGATGCGATGCTGAGGCTTTATAAGGCACTGGTAAGGCCTCACCTTGAGTATTGTGAACAGTTTTGGTCCCCTCATCTTAGAAAAGTTTGATGGCTCTGGGTCTGTACTTACCGGAATTCGCTGGAAGGGGGGATCTCATTGAAACCTTTCGAATGTTGAAAGGCCTAGACAGAGTAGATGTGGAAAGGATGTCTCCCATGGTGGGAGTGTCTAGGACAAGAGGGCATAGCTTCAGGATAGAGGGGTGCCCTTTCAAAACAGAGATGCGAAGAAATGTCTTTAGCCAAAGGGTGGCGAAATTGTGGAATTTGTTGCTTTATGCAGCTGTGGAGGCCAGGTTGTTGGGTGTATTTAAGGCAGAAGTTGATAGGTTCTTGACTGGGCGTGGCATCAAAGGTTATGAGGAGAAGGCTGGGAACTGGGTTTGAGGAGGAGATAGAGAAAAAGGATCAGCCATGATTGAATGGCGGAGCAGAATCAATGGGTCAGACAGTCTAATTCTGCTCCTATGTCTTATGGTCTTATCACTCTGATCATCCAGTCCTGGGAATATTTTAGGACCTGGCGCATTACACATGCCAATTCACTGATCTTCCCTGTAATCACGGATTATTAACAAGGGTTAATATAACCCGGCCATTAGTAGAGAGTTACAGTTGTAACATGTGGAGTTGACAAGCTGGTTAAACTGGTGACCTGAATTTCACTGAGCTCATCACAATCTTCCAGTTTGACATCTTGGACTTCCTCATACTGATTCCACCAGAAAGTTCCCCAGTGGATAGTTTCCATCCCTTGTGTCCATGGCAGAGATGACTGGCTTCCCTGAGAATTCCATTCCTCAGGGACATTTACCCTGTAGGTGTAACAACCTCTCCTGCTGTGTTCACCCAAACAAAATGACAGTTACTATGGGCATTTACACCTGTAGGATTTTGCAAATAAAACAAAGTGATGTGTTTTATGTTTAATAAAACCTGTAACACATTTTATTGAACTCCAAAACTCAGTGTCGGTGGTTGTGAATTATGAGGTGAGAGCCTCCATCAGTCTGAGTTGACCACGGATATTGTGTCTTAGCTGTCTAGATATGCAAGACTGGGCAGTACAATATGGAGAGTAGGCTATTGCCCATGTAGCAAGCTCCCTCTCTCCACACATCTGTTGAATCCAAAGGAACAGCAGAGACTGATACAATTGGTACGAGCGGTGTCGCGGGAGTTGCCAGTCAACATTGAACTCAATGCAGGACTGCCTTAGGGACCCCAGTTCCAGAATTTTCCCCTCGAGGTTTCCTCCTGAGCCTTCCCCACGAGTGGTTATTGCTGCAAGGCAGCAGAGGTTTGCGATCAGATGAGCTGCCACCCATGGCTGACAAGCCTCATCTGCTGGAAGCGACTGGTTTTAGGGCACCAGCAATCTGCCTTTGCCTCTTCTCCTGTCAGTAGAAACCATTCCGCCGGGCTTAGTAACTAAGCCACATGTGAAGATCAGGAGCTGGACTTTGTTGTCAGAGGCTACTTAAGATGAGCACGCCATTGGGAGCATTTAATAGGTAGTGGGAGCTTGTCCCCTTTACCACCCACGGCTATGTAGGCCTCTGTTAGTCTCCATAGACCATGGATTTGCACCTTGGGTTCCAAGGCGCAAGCCTGAGCAAGGTCTTTTTTTCATGGAAGACCTGCAGTTGCCCAAGCTGCAAGTCTCCCCTCTCCACGCCACCAATGTTGTCCAAGGGAAGGGCATTAGGACCCATACAGCTTGGCACCGGTGTCGTTGCAGTCTATACACCCACAGCTATAACAACCTGAAGGGACCATTATGTGATTATGTACATTTCTCCCAATTATGTTAGTCTAGACAGGCCCCACGCCCCCAAGAATTCACTAAAACCAGCATTGCGAGCCTGTCTAGAGCTCGGACAAGCTGCCCAGCTCTGGTCCTTTGTTCCATGGCTGAAGGGAGCACAGGTGCCTCTGGCTCGTCCAGAGGTGCGTTGACACACTCATGGTCATGTTGTGACTCCAGAGGCATGGCAGCGGAATACTCCAAATCTTGGTGGGCTGGTTTAAGGCAATCTACCAAAATATGCTCAGGTTTACCCCCCTTATCTATGATAAAAATCTTTTCTCCCCATTCCAAAATGCCGCAATAAGGGGGCTGAAGGGAATGTTGGTGTGTATCATGGCAGATGAACAAACAAATGAGGTGAAGTGCAGGTCGACAGGAACCCAACAGTGCTCTACACCATGATGGGAGGTAGGACAGGTGAAAAAGGAACTGAATTTACTGAGGACTGTGGAATGCTGTTGAGAAGCCAACCAGGTGGTCATGGCATCTGGAATTAAATCTCCTGGCACCCTTAGTAGCTGCTCATATACCAACTCAGCCACAGACGACTGCAGGTCCTCTTTTGGGGCTGTTCTGAGCCCCAGCAGGACCCACGGGAGATTAGCCAACACTCATCAGTCAAGGAAACCCTCAGAGCAGACTTTAATGAGCAGTGAAACCGCTCGCATTGGTCATTGGGCTGTGAGTGATACGCCATGGTGTGAAGTAGCTAATGCTGAGGTTCTGGATCATTGCAGCCCAGAGGTCTGAAATGATTTGGGAACTGTGGTCAAAGAGAGAATCAGATGGGGTGGCAAGCCAAGCAGCCCAGCTGCTGATGAACCCCTGAGCCACATCTGCAGCCATCGTCAATGCCAGAGGGCCGACCTCTGGACACATGGTGGTATGGACCACTGTGGTAAGGTGTGTGAAACGGCGGGAGGGAGAAAGTTCCACAATGACATGGTCAAACTGTCACTCAGGGACCTCAAAAGGTACCAATGGTACCAGAACATGATGGATATTTTTTCCCTGCTGGCAATCCACACAAGCTGAAATCCAATCATACATGTTCTTTCTGAGGCCATGCCACAGAAGCTTTAGTGCAACCAGTTTCTGTGAGGCCCTATGGTCTGGATGTGAGAGGTCACATATGGAGTCAAAAACAGTCCCTCTCCAGATTGTGGGCATGATGGTAAGAGCACAACTAGTTGAGATATCGCACAGGACAGAAAGTTCAGCTACGCTGAAATTCATGTCAGCCAACCACAGGCCCAAGACTGCTTTTCAGTAACCTTGGCTTCTAGGTCAGTAACTTAGTTGGCTGTCATGCTGGCCCCTATGTGTATGGGCTCAACGGCTGGCTATGAGAGGCAATCAGCTACAGCATTAATTTTCCCCATGATATGTTGTATATCAGTTGTGATCTCTGATTCTCTGATATGGGCCATATGGCATTCCTGCCGTGCAGACCAAGGGTCTGATATTTTGGCCATCGTGTGCATGAGGGGTTTGTGTTCTGCGAACACTGTGAAATGCCATCCCTCTAGAAGAAAACAAAGATGGTGAACAGCTAGATAAAAACCAAGAAGCTCATGGTCCAACAAGCTGTATTTTCTTCAGGGGGAATGGAGGTCTGATTGAAGAAGGCCAGTAGTTGTTATAGGCCTCCGACCAACCCACAGCCCCCACAGCATAGTCTGAGGCATCAGTAGTAATGGCTATGGGTGTATAGGGTGCGGGTGCGCCAGTAGGTTCACGTTAGAAAGAGCTCACTTTGTATCGTCAAATACCCTGATCATGTTCGCTGAGCAGTCAAGCCCTTGATTCAGGGTTTTGTCTTTAAGCACACTATACAGGGGGAGCATAAGCTCAGCAGCTCACGAAATGAAGCAGTGACAGAAATTCACCAGGTCTAAAAACTCCTGTAGACTTACAGTAGTGCAAGGCAGTGGGAAATCCATAATAGCTGCTACCTTTGATGGGAGGGTTTTGCATCTTCTGCAGAGATGAGATGGCTAAGAAATCAATGACTGACAAACAAAATGGCATTTAGTAAGGTTAATAATCAACCCAAGTTTGCTTAAGCACTCGAAAAGTGTGTGGAGGTGAGATACGTGTCAGATTTGGATGCATTGGCGACAGGTATGTCATACAGGAAAACAGAAAGAAAATACATTGGCCGTTGGAAATCTGTGCTTCGTTTTTCAATCCAAATGGCATAAGCAGAAACTCAAGGAGGCCAAATAGGGTTACCACAGCTGTTTTGGGAATGTCCTCCAAGCACAAAGATAGCTCCTAACTGGATCGACTTTGGAAATCGACTTTTGATCCCATTAGGCGGCACATCACAGCAGCAGCGGCCTTTCAGACCTGGTGTTACTTTAATTTAATTGTCTAATTTAAGTTTGATACACAATTTCCGATTAGGGCACATGGATAACAGAGTAACTATCTACATTCGCCAGATACTACTACAATACAGAGATTGCCCAAAAGCAAACCTTCACAGAGATCTGCTGACTGAATTACATGACCTTGGCTTGCTGAGGGGAATGGGCCTACATTCCTCGGACTCACCTGATGCTGGTAGCCGGAGATAGAGACGTCGAAAGCGATGTGCGAGGAAGCAGAAGCGAGGCAAGCGGGCAGGGGTCCGTGCCAGGCTAAAAGCAAACCCTAGCCGGCCGGCTCTCCCGTCCATTCTGCTCTCCAATGTCTGCTCCCTGGACAATAAAATGGACTACATCCAACTCCAACAAAATACTCAGTGGGAGTACAGAGTTTGCTCTGCATATGTCTTCACAGAGACATGGCTCACTGATGGGATTTCAGCTGGATGGGCTCGCCTTGTTTCGAGCGGACAGGGATGCAGCTCTATCTGGTAAGACTCGCGGTGGTGGTTTGTGTGTTTACATCAATACGGAATGGTGAAGAACTCTGTGCTGGTTTCCAGATACTGCTTATCGCTAGTGGAGTTTGTGATTGTTAGAGGCAGACCATTTTATTTGCCGCGGGAATTCACCTCTGTTCTTATATTCGGTGTCTACATTCCCCCCAGCGCTAATGCTAAGGAGGTGCTCTGTGAACTGTATGGGGCTATTAGCGAACTGCAGAACGCACATCCTGATGGACTGCTTATTGTCGATGGAGATTTTAACCACGCGAACCTCAAGTCAGTGCTCCCCAAATTCCATCAGTATGTGGACTTAGCAATGAGGGGGGGAACATGTTGGACCTGGTTTACACAAACATCCCCGACACATACCAGGCAGAGCCTCACCCCCACCTTGGATATTCAGACCACCTCTCTGTTATGCTAATCCCAGCATACAGACCGCTCGTCAGGCGCTCCAGACCAGTCCAGAAGCAAGTGAAAACCTGGCCAGCAGGAGCCATCTCTGCTCTTCAAGACTGCTTTGAGCACACTGACTGGCACACGTTCAGGGAGGCTGCAACCGATGGCGACTCTACCAACTTAGAGGAGTACACAACATCAGTGACCAGCTACATCAGCAGGTGCATCAACGACATCACTGTGTCCAAGACCATCACTACACGCGCTAACCAGAAGCCATGGATGACCGCGGAGATGCGTGCACTGCTGAGGACCCATGACTCTGCGTTCAGAGCAGGCGACAAGGCAGCCCTAACAACAGCAAGGGCCGAACTGTCCCGGGCCATCAGAGGGGCAAAGCGTGCACACGCCCAGTGAATCCACAGCCACTTCCAGGACGGAGGCGACATGCGGCGCATGTGGAAGGGCATCCAGGACATCACCAACTACAGACCAGCATCACCTGACTGTGCAGGTGATGTCTCCCTCCCAGATGTGCTGAATAACTTCTACGCCCGGTTTGAGGCGGCAAATGACGTGGTGGCGAGGAAGTCCACCCCTCCTACGAATGACCAGGTGCTGTGTCTCACCGTGGCCGACATGAGAAGAACCCTGTGCAGGGTCAACCCACAGAAGGCTGCTGGACCAGACAACATCCCTGGTAGAGAGCTCAGAGGATGTGCAGATCAGCTAGCAGATGTTCTCACTGACATCTTCAACATCTCCCTGAGCAGCACCATCGTTCCAACATACTTCTAGGCTGCCACCATCGTCCCCAGAAACTGATTGGAAAGCTGAGCCTACTGGGCCTGAACCTCCCTCTGCAGCTGGATCCTAGACTTCCTGACTGGGAGACCTCAGTCAGTCCGGATCGGGAGCAGCATCTCCCAGGGCTGTGTGCTCAGTCCACTGCTGTTCACTCTGCTGACCCACGACTGTGCTGCAACACACAGCTCAAACCACATTATCAAGTTTGCCGATAACACGACCGTGGTGGGTCTCATCAACAAGAACGACGAGTCAGCTTACAGAGAAGAGGTGCAGCAGCTAACGGACTAGTGCAGAGCCAACAACCTGTCTCTGAATGTGAACAAAACAAAAGAGATGGTTGTTGACTTCAGGAGGGCACGGAGCGACCACTCCTCGCCGAACATCGACGGCTCCTCAGTAGAGATCTTTAAGAGCACCAGATTTCTTGGGGTTCACCTGGCGGAGAATCTTACCTGGTCCCTCAACACCAGCTCCATAGCAAAGAAAGCCCAGCAGCATCTCTACTTTCTGCGAAGGCTGAGGATAGTCCATCTCCCACCCCCCATCCTCATCACATTCTACAGGGGTTGTATTGAGAGCATCCTGAGCAGCTGCATCACTGCCTGGTTTGGAAATTGCACCATCTCGGATCGCAAGACCCTGCAGTGGATAGTGAGGTCAACTGAGAAGATCATCGGGGTCTCTCTTTACACCATCACAGACATTTACACTATACGCTGCATCAGGAAAGGAAACAGCATTATGAAGGACCCCATGCAACCCTCATACAATCTCTTTTCCCTCCTGCCGTCTGGGAAAAGGCACCAAAGCGTTTGGACTCTCACGACCAGACTATGTAACAGTTTCTTCCCCCAAGCCATCAGACTCCTCAATACCCAGAGCCTGGACTGACACCTTGCCCTATTGTCCTGTTTATTATTTATTGTAATGCTTGCACTGTTTTGTGCACTTTTCGCAGTCCTGTGTAGGTCTGTAGTCTAGTGTAGCTTTCTCTGTGTTGTTTTTTTTACGTAGTTCAGTCTAGTTTTTGTACTGTGTCATGTAACAACATGGTCCTGAAAAACGTTGTCTCATTTTTACTATGTACTGTACCAGCAGTTATGGTCAAAATGACAATAAAAGTTACTTGACTTGAATTGAAAAAATTAACTTTCCAGCTAAACAAGCCGAAAGATCTTGGATGTGAGGGACCCAGGTAATGATTGGGGGGGGAGGGGGGTGGTTAGTGGCCTTATTAAGGCATCAGCATTCACCATATAGGCAGCAATCAGCATCGGACTTAGGGACCACTTGAAGGGGTGAAGCCCAGAGGCTATTCAACTGGTGTGCAATGCCAAATCTTTCCATGTTGGCAAACTCAGCCTTAGCGGTTGCCAGCTTACTTGGGACGCAGGGCAATGGTCCAAAGTCCTTGACATCCACAAGCTAACAGTTCTTAAGACTGACCAACAGTCTTTGAATACACAGGATATCTGCACTGAGCAGACGTCTAGCCTCTTTTGCCAGGACGAAGTTCCATGTGTACTGAAGGAGACTGTGTCCCATGTCTGGATCCTGCTGCCATTGCTGGCCTCCAACAAGCTTTTGTCATTCTTTTCCTTCTCATCAATAAACGATGCTGGCAGCACACTCACTTGAGCACCCATGTCACCCTGAAAGGGTGTCCGTAATGTGCAGTAGATGACCCCAGTAGCTGGAACCCACAGTGTTCACAGACCTCTGCTGTCCTGATGAGCTGACACTCTCAAAGCTGCCAGGTGGTTGGCACTTCCTTGACTTCCTACCAAAGCGAGCATGGTGAAAACACAGACTAGGCTTGGTCTGTTTCGCAGCTGCGGACATCCTTCTGTTGAGGGCCTTGCTGACTGGGCTTATTGAGATGGAGAAAGGAGGAGGAATGATGCATTGCCTCCTGGCTGAGTGTAGATTATCAGCCATTTTAGCAAGCTCCCTAGAGTCATTCATAGGTGCATTAGCTAGGGCTATGCAAGCTTCAACAGGCAGTTGCTGCATAAAGAGTTCTTTAAAAATAAAACAAGGATGGAAGTTTCCCAGGAGAGACAGAGTGTGGTCCATGATGCACCATCAATAACTCTCAGAGATGGGAGGCGAACGATAGGCTTTTATTAGCAACAAAAGTGACCACAACATCTTGGAGACTGAGGGAGGAGCAGTGCCTCCAATCGCCTTTATACAGGGGTCTGTGGGAGGAGCCACAGGAGCAGTCAGCAGAGGGGCGTGTCCAGACAGGTATACACATAGTTTACCGCATTCACCCCTCCTTTGTTTTAAAAGAGAGTCCCCACAGGACGAAGTTTCTTACAAGTATATTTACAAGTCAAGGCTATCAGGCGGTCGAGTCTGTCGCTGCAATCTACGTAGCACCGGTGGTAATTGCACTGGTGACGGTGGTTGTGCTGGTTCCGGCCTGACTTGAGGTGCCAGCCTGTTAGGCGTCAGTAATCCCTCATGCGTGTGCGTGGCATCCAGTATGGGAGTGTCGTGAGGAGTCTGTGTAGGGCTTGGTGTGCGCGGTGTCAAGTGGGTATACACCTCAGTGGGTACGGGGTTCATAGTCACCGTGGAGTGTTTGGGGTAGGGGTCTGGTGCTCCTGCGGGCGCCAGGTCACGGACGGAGACCGTGTCCTCCCGCCCATCAGGTAAGACCACATAGGCATACTGGGGGTTCACATGTAGTAGGTGAACCCTCTCGACCATCGGGGAGTACTTATTGCTCTTCGCAGGATGGTCCATGGGGACGTCAGCCAAGCCGGTAGGGTGGTCCCAGTGGCAGACTTCCTGGGAAAAGAAAAGAGTCACTCATGAGGGGTGGCATTGGTGGACGTGCATAACAGGGAGCGGATGGAGTGGAGTGCCTCGGGGAGGACCTCCTACCAGCGAGAGACCGGAAATCCCTTTGACCTAAGGGCTAAGAATGTGGCCTTCCACAATGTGGCATTCCCCCTCTCCACCTGTCCATTCCCCCGGGGATTATAGCTCGTGGTCCTACTAGTAGCAATACCCCTAGCCAGCAGGTACTGGCGCAGCTCGTCACTCATAAACGAGGACCCTCTATCACTGTGGATATAGCAGGGATATCCAAACAGAGTGAAGAGCTGGCACAGGGCTTTTATGATGGACATGGCAGTGGTATCAGGGCAGGGGATGGCAAAGGGGAACCGCGAGTACTCGTCGATTATGTTGAGAAAGTAGACATTGTGGTCGGTGGAGGGAAGGGGGCCCTTAAAGTCGACACTCAGTCGCTCAAAGGGGCGGGTGGCCTTGATAAGTTGTGCCTTTTCAGGATGGTAGAAGTGCGGTTTGCACTCAGCGCAGACTTGACAGTCACTGGTCATCGTCCTGATCTCCTCAAAGGAGTAAGGTAGGTTCCAGGCTTTCACGAAATGATAAAGTCGGGTGACCCCCCGGGTGGCAAAGATGTGCATGGAGGGTGTATAGCCGGTCGAGCTGCGTGCTGGCACACACTCCCCGTGATAGGGCATCAGGGGGCTCATTGAGCCTTCCAGGCCGGTACAGGATGTCATAGTTGTAGGTGGAGAGTTCTATTCTCCACCTCAAAATTTTATCATTTTTGATTTTGCCCCACTGTTGGTTGCTGAACATGAACGCAACTGAGCACTGGTCAGTCAGCAAGGTGAACCTTTTGCCGGCGAGATAGTGCCTCCAGTGCCTAATAGCTTCCACTATGGCCTGGGCTTCTTTCTCCACCGCGGAGTGCTGAATTTCAGGGCCCTGAAGGGGATGAGAGAAGAATGCTACCGGCCTTCCTGCCTGATTGAGGGTAGCAGCCAGCGCGAAGTCGGAGGCATCACTCTCTACTTGGAAGAGAATGGTCTCGTCCACCACATGCATCGTTGCTTTGGCAATGTCCCCTTTAATGTGGCTGAAGGCCGCGTGGGCCTCGGCTGAGAGGGGAAATGCGGTGGACTTGACCAGGGGGCGGGCCTTGTCTGCGTAGTGAGGGACCCATTGGGTGTAATAGGAAAAGAAGCCCAGGCACCGTTTGAAGGCTCTGAGGGTGGTGGGAAGAGGGAGTTCCAACAGGGAGCGCATACGGTCGGGATCAGGGCCAATGACCCCGTTCTCCACGACATACCCAAGGATAGCAAGTCGGGTGGTTCCAAACACACACTTGTCCCTGTTATAGGTGAGGTTCAGAGCTTTGGCCGCTTGGAAAAATCGTTGGAGGTTGGTATCATGATCCAGCCAGTCGTGACCGCAGATGGTGATGTTATCCAGATATGGGAACATGGCCTTCAGTTGGCACTGGTCCACCATCCGGTCCATTTCCCTCTGGAAGACAGAGACACCATTCGTGAAACGGAAGGGGACGCACAGGAAGTGATAGAGCCTGCCGCCCGCCTCGAAGGCGGTGTAGGGGTGGTCCTCCGGGCGGATGGGGAGCTGATGGTAAGCGGATTTCAGGTCTATGGTCGAGTACACCTTGTACTGAGCTATCTGATTGACCATATCCACGATGCGGGGTAGGGGGTACGCGTCAAGCTGTGTGAACCTATTGATGGTCTGGCTATAGTCCACGACCATTCTATTTTTCTGCCCGGTCCAAACAACGACCACTTGGGCCCTCCAAGGACTTGTGCTTGGCTCAATGATCCCCTCACTGAGCAGCCGCTGCACCTCCGACTGAATGAAGGCCCTGTCCCCCGTGCTGTACCTCCTGCTTTTAGTTGCCACAGGTTTACAGTCGGGGGTCAGGTTGGCGAACAGCGGTGGGGGAGGGATCTTGAGGATGTAGAGGCTGCAAGTGGTGTCAGTATCGCGGCTGTCGGCATGGTGTTGGGTGGGATGTGCGGGTCGGTGTGTGTGTGTGGTCAGTAGCGGGGTGTATGACAAAGTCCCACAAAACTGAGGATTTCTGACAGTGATGGGTGGGAGGGGCCCGTCATATGCCATAGTCACACTTTGCAGGTGGCTCTGGAAGTCGAGCCCCAATAGCACAGGGGCACACAGTTGAGGCATGACCAGTAATGCAAAGTCCTGATATTCTGTGCCCTGCACCACCAAAGTCACTACACAACCCCCCCGGATGTCTGTGGAATGCGACCCAGAAGCCATGGTGACCCTCTGGCTTACCGGCCGTGTCACGAGTCCGCAGTGTTGCACTGTGTCCGGGTGAATAAAACTCTCAGTGCTGCCCGTGTCAAACAGGCAGCTAGTCCTGTGCCACTCCACCAGGACGTCCATCATTGACCTTGCGAGCTGGTGTGGGGCGCTTTGGTCGAGAGACACGGAGGCCAGAGTTGCTTCGCCGTCTTGGTGCCCGGTAAGCACTGGTGGGTCGGGGGTGGGGCGAGGTGGCACCGACAAAGATGGCCGCCCCCATGCCTCGCACGAGGTGGGCAGGCAAGGTGGCGACCACCATGCCTCGCACGTGTCGCTGCTCGACCCCGCTCGTGGTTCGGACTTACAGGCCTTGGCGAAGTGGCCCTTCTTTCCGCAGCTGGAGCAGGTCGCTTCTCGGGCCGGGTAGCGTTTTCAGGGGTGCTTTTCGAGTCCGCAGAAGTAACACTGCACGGACTTGCGACTGGCAGCAGCCAAGGTCAATTCGCCTGCAGGTGGCGGGGACTGCAGCGTCCACGGGGCCGGCGGGAGATCGCGCGCCTGGAGAGCATCAGCATCGTGCAGAGCGGCCTCCAACGTGTCGGCCAGCTCGATCACTGAATGTAAGATAAGATCAGCGTGTTCCAGTAGCCGCTGGTGCACGTACACTGACCTGATCCCCGTAACAAGGGCGTCTCTTACTAGCAGCTCCGCATGCTGCTCCTCCATCAGTCCCCTACAGTCGCAGGCCAGCACGAGTGTCTGTAGGGCCCAGACAAACTCAGCGCTCGACTCTCTGGCCTGCTGCCGCCGTGTTGCTAAGCGATGTCTTGCGTAGACGGTGTTCACCGGCCTCAGGTATTGTCTTTTGAGGGCGTCCAGTGCCCCTTGGTAGGTCGGCAGGTCCCTGATCAGGGAGTAGACCCGCGGACTGACTCTGGAGAGCAGAATTTTGTGCATCGTTGCAGGCTCGGTCACACGAATCTCCTCCAGGTACGATTGGAAGCATGCAAGCCAGAGTTCAAAAGCGATGCTGGCTTCCAGAGATTGAGGGTCAATATCGAATCTGTCCGGTCATAAAATGCTCTCCATATTTTTAAATTGCTGCTAATAAAATTGTTGCACCATCAATAACTCTCAGAGACAGGAGGCGAACAATAGGCTTTTATTAGCAACAAAAGTGACCACAACATCTTGGAGACTGAGGGAGGAGCAGTGCCTCCAATCGCCTTTATACAGGGGTCTGTGGGAGGAGCCACAGGAGCAGTCAGTAGGGGGGCGTGTCCGGACAGGTATACACATAGTTTACCACAGTCCATTAGCTCTGAAGGGTTACCATCATATAGACCAGGTAAGGAGAACAATTGTTTGGCATGCTCAGACTCTTATAGTCTGTAAAAGCTAAGCTTTCAGCATTTGATATTTATGGTGTTCAGGCTCACCACTCTCACCCACCATAGAATTGCTGAGCAATGCTACCATGTAGTGCAATCTGATGTTGTTGGCAGTGATTTCTCGCACAGTGAACTGGGCCTCAGCTTGTACAAACCAAGTGACGGCACTTTGTTCCCAAAACTTTGGCCGTGTCAAAGTGGCTGAGTTGGCTGACATATTCATTAACTTTGGAATGATCCTAGATCATCAGGGTCACCAAGGTAGGTTTTTGCAAATAAAATGAAGTGAGGCATTTTATGTTTAATGAAACCCATGTCACATTTTATTCAACTCCAAAACCTAAACATAAAATGTGCTAAAACTCCTTACGTAACAACTTCATCACATCAGACCAGCCTCTTAAAGTGAAACTCTAACTCAATATCAATGGCTATGAACTACGTACATTTCTCCCAATTTCATTACCCTACACACCCGCATTATCTACGAGTTGCCAAGTTGTTGATTGATGTGATTGGTGTTAGGGTGAGTCTATTGTAAAATGCAGGTGGGTTGGAGGGGATATAGATGGACCAAAGGGGATGGGTAATCACATGACAGATACAATGCATGGGGACACATGTGACTCTGCTAGTTTGGTGCAGACACAGACACACCAAGTATGATCAACACAGGCTGAAGGATATTGGTGGCCAGGAGGACCAGTTGTCCTTGTACACAAATCAAGGCAAGTTAACATGCTGGGCCAATTAATAACTGGATGGCAAAAGAAACATTGGTCTTTATTGCCAGAATAAAGAGGTCTCATTCAGTTCTAGACTGGGGAAAGTACACCTGGAATACTACGGCCAGCTCTGCTCTCCCCACCAAAGGAAAAATGTTCCTCTGACAGAGGGTGTGTAACTAAGGATCACCAAATTTATTCAAAGATTAAAAGCACATTTATTATCAAAGAATGTATAAATTATACACCTTAAAATGTGTTTGCTTACTGGCAGCAACAAAGCAAGAAACCTGAATAACCCAAGGAAAAAAAAAGCCAAAAACAACTGTGCAGAGAAAGTGAGAGAGAAAAAAAGCACACATCATGCAAACAATAGAAGCAGGCCAACGGCATCCTGAACTAGATTGAGTCCTAGATCCACTCCTGAAGCAGCTGGAGTGGGCCCAAACTCAAGCCTCAATCCCCAGTTCATCACACCAGCGAGGCAAAAATGCACAGCAGCCAAATCTGTTTAAGGCAAAATCGACCTGACCCTTGCCTTTGTACCCGACCATCAGGCTTCCAGTCTATCTCAGCTGACGTTTAAATTGTCTGAGCACTGAGTTGTGCTGCGCTCCAGGACCCAAATCCAGACGTGGCGACACACCCTGACCAAAGCCATCAAATTGGCTTAGTGCTTGAATCTATCCAACCTCTCACTGGGTTAGATGAACGGACATCGAAACTCTTCTGCGTCAACTCCCCTCCAAATCGCTCACCCCAACTCCGTCTGAAATCTTGGGTCGAACACCATGCACCACACATTGTCACAGCACCACTTATTCCCAAACCAGTCTCTCATCTGCCTGCCTCCTCACTGTCACCACAATTTGCTTCAGAAAAGCTGTTATCAGTAATGGTTTTAGTCAAATCTCTTGGCTTATGATTTATCAGCACACCTTTGGTAGCAGCATCCCAAACTGCAAAGATTAGACATGCTGGGAATTTAGTTTCTCCGGGGAAGAAGAATGATGGCTGAAACATTAAAAAAGGAGGATGAGAGGTGACTTGATAGAGGTGTACAAGAGGATAAGAGGCATAGGTTGCATGGACAGCTGGAGACTTTCTTTCCCAAGACTGTAATGGCTAACTTTAAGGTGATTGAAGGAAAGTGTAGACAAGATGTTTTACACTGAGAGTGGAAGAGCCTGAAGTACGTTGCAATCTCCTGTGCTCTATGTTCTATGTAACAACTTTCTCTTCCTCTTGGAGGCGGATGTTGTGGGTTTGCCTGAAGGAAGTCAGTGGTTGGAGTACTGAGAAAGTCAGACCCAAGTCTTTACAGTTTGTTCTTTGCAGTTTGTCCAGAATGGCCATTCACAGAATCGTATGTTCTAACCATTTCAGAGAACCTCAGAATAGTGGGAGTTTTCCAAGGGATCAGGATTGGTGCTTGTATCTGATGGACTTTCCTGAATTGCTGTGTGCCCATGCTCCCACTCTTTATAAAGCAGAGTGAGTAAGAGGTGCTCACTCACTTGGATAGCATCATCAATTCCACCCTTGGGCAGGACAAGATGAAGGCAGCTTTCCACATTGTCATTCTCCTGACTGCACTGGGAATCTGTTTCCAGTGTGCTGCAGCTGTCCCACGTAAGAGCATCTTTATTTTCAATATTCTGGGGCAACCTTATAATGTAGCATGAGCAGCAGGGTGGGGCAGCTCTCCTCACTTGCAGCCTGACCGACGGTGTCATTGAACAGTAGCTGAATGATTCCATTAACTACTCGGACAGACAAGAATGAACAAACTGTACCTTAGGGAGTGTAAGGTTAGTAGAAGGGCAATAGGATTTGGGAGGGTTAGCTGAGGAGGGGAAAGGAAGGATGAATGGAGCCTGGAAACCAGCATAGAGCCATGGATGACACCTCAGCCTGGTATTGTGACTGTTCACCTCTACATTTACAAAACCTGCAGAGAGCGGTAAACACTGACCAATCCGTCATGGGCTCCTCACTTCGTCCTACTGTGTGTTGCCTCAGGAAGGATCCCCAGCCATTTGCTATTCTGCATTCCGGGAGAAGATACAGAATTTTAACAGCCCGAATGACCAGACAAGCACAGCTTCTCCACACTGCAGCCAGCCTCCTGATCCACCTCTTTCCCACCCCCTTCTTGATGCTGCTGCCACGTAGTAGGACTCATTCAGTTAATTAATTATTGTTAATTTTGCATTTCTTTTTGGACTGCTTCAGTTTGCATTAGAATATTTGCACCATGCTGCAGTTTCTCACTTTTATTTGTGCTCATTGTTTTGTCTACTACCACCATGTGTGCTATTTACCCCATTAGCTTCACACCAGGAAGCTATTTCTTTTCACCATGACGTACAGACATGGCATAAAGCTAATCTGAATTTAAATCAGTAAAGGTGAGGTACTGTGTTCCCATGGACTGGAGAGGGCTGTGGTATCTATTAGTGTGTAACTCTGTTCCTTCCTCTCCTACAGAGGGACCCATAGTACTGCAATGCTGCGAGAATTTTAAGACCACTATTATTCCTAACGGAAGACTTAAAAGCTATGTGAAGGCTTCCTGGTGCTCAACTCCTGCTGTCATGTAAGTGTTTCAATATATTGTTTGCAAGTGTGTTTGAACAAATGATTTGTGACTATCCAGTAATCACTCCTGTTTGTTCTACTTCAGATTCACCAACAAGCAGAATATGAAGATTTGCACTAAAGCCAGTGAGGAATGGGTTAAAAACGCAGTGAAGTACCTGGACAGGAAACAGAAAGGAGGCAGCAACTGAGAGAAACTCAACACTTCTACAGCTTCTCAACAGCCCAAGTGGGTCCCATTCCTCCCAGCTCCTGAGTGGACGTGTAACATTGGCATTGACTCCACAGTCTGACTCTGGTGCCCTAAAACTTCCAGCTGATAGAAAAATTAATCCCAACTGTTCTCAATGGATTCAGAAAAAGAAAATCTGAGACAGGAACAGGAGGTCTGGGAATACGCAGTAGGTGATCAGAACTGGGGAAAGATGCAGCAGAGGGATATGTATGGGGAGCAAAAGAAAAGATCTGTGATGGAGACCTTCCCTTCTTTACAACTCCCTCTTCTGCCAGTGCTGCATTCCTCACTTTTTCGGCTCCATTCAAAGGTTCTTGACCTCAGTTGGTGACTTTCCCCCGCAGATGTTTGTCGACCTGCCCTGTATTCCCAGATCTTGATTCCAGGTTGTTGATAATAACTAACTTTCCCATGTAATGTGTAAACAGCAAAACAGGCTGGAAGTAGTCTGTGCAACTGTAAGAGTAGGAGGAAGCTAGTGAAAAGGGACAAAGCAGCTCAAGCAAATTGTCCTGTCTGTGACCTCTGTAATGTTTAAAGGGAAGTGAGCGTGCTTTTGCGGAGTTCACCTGTACCAATGGGGACAGACCGCTCCAGGTAATCACTGGGATGAGCTGTGTTCACAGGCCCAGCTTAGAAGGAGGAGATTTGAGTGGAAATGACTGTCATACTTCAGATTTTCAGCTAATCCAGAATGTTTAGTACAGAGGTCAGACTAGTGCAGTGTATTGCAGTACAAAGTTCACTGGTTCCCCGCAATATCTTTTAATGTTTGTAGTTCTAGTCATCTTCCCTCTATTATGTGGAATTGCTGAGTATTAATAAAGAGTGAAAGTGCTTGGACTGTGTTATGTGTGTTTTGATCATTGTCACTCTGTCCCCAACCCCTGGATGGGCAATTCAGGCTGAACTCAGAGAATCAGTGGGAGGGATAACTACTTGCTGACAGGGGAGGGCATGCTGTGGCCATTGGAAGAGGGAGGTTCCATGTTATTCCTTTTACTGGTGATTGCGGAATGAGATGAAATGCCTCTGGCTGAGAAACATGAGATTGTCAATTCTAAATGGAAACAATCAGATCCAAATGGTACTCTGTTCCTGTTCGTGTCCGCTTCCCTCTCAATGCCACAGCCTTTGCCCTCTAAATGCAAACTAGTGTTCACTGAGAGGGTTCAAGACAACAACCACAGTCTATTCCACAGGTAGTGATTCACCCAATGAGACCACGTTAAGGGTGATTGGGCTCTCTTCTTATTACCATACCTCAAAACCCATATCCCCCAGCCAGAGAGGAAATTATCATAACTGTACTACCTGGAACACGTTTAATACATCCTGAGGCTTCAATACCTCTTTTCCAATGGCAACAGTGAGAGGAGAGCATGGTTTGGATGGTGGGGGTCTTTGATGATAGGTACTACTTTCCTGCGACAGCACCCCGTGTAGTGCTTTACCTGTGATGGACTGGGCTGTATCCACTACCTTTTGTTGGATTTTCTATTCAAGAGGATTGGTGTTTCCATGCAAGCTGTGGCACATCCAATTACATTATATTTAAACATTATAGACCACTCATCTATAGCAGTTTGTTAAAGTTTTAGATGACATTCTAAATCTTTGCTTCATAATGGCACTTACATGCTAGAGCCAGGACAGACCCTCTGAAATGATAATACCAAGGAATTTTAAGCTGCTTACCCTCTCTACCTCTGATCTCCAATAAAGTCTGGCAAATGGACCTGCGGTTTCCTCCCCTTGTTATCAATAATCTGTTCTTTGGCTTTGCTGACATTGAATGAGAGGTTGTTGTTGTGGCACCACTCAACCAGATTTTCAGCTTCTATATGCTGATTTATGACCAAATTTGATCTGGCTTACAACAGCGATATCATCAGCAAACTTAAATATGGCATTAGAGCTGAGTGTAGCCTCACAGTTGTAAGGATAAAATGAGTAGAACGGGGGCAAAGCACACAGCCTTTTAATACACCTGTGCTGATGGAGATTGTAGAGGACACGTTGTTGCCAATCTGGACTGAACAGGGTCTGTAATTAACATTACAAAGAAGCCATTACATTAACCTTAGCAGTGAAACATTACAAAGAAGCCATTACATTAGCAGTGAATCCTTACAGCGCATTATCGAAGATCCAGTTGCAAATGGAGGTAATACTGTATATGTTGATAAACAGTTAGAACTGGGGAACCAAGTCAATAGGTGGCAGTAGAGGGTAGACAGTGTAGTGAAGAACTGATAAGGGATGACATCCTTCTTTAGTTGAGTGTATTCCAAATTTCTATAATATCGATTAGGGCCACCTGGAATACAGTATAGTGGTCTGTTTGACACATACTGGAAGAATGTCATTGTGCTGGACAGAGTGCACAGGAGATTCACTAGGACGTTACCTGAATTGGAAGAGTTTTGATAAGAGTAGTGATTGGATAGTCTGGGCTTCTTTCTCTTGAAGTGAAAGAGGGGTAACTGAATAGAAATGTATAAAACCATGAGGGGGATAAATAAGGTAGATGGTAAAAAGTTTTTGCCTAGCCAAGGTGTCTCAGACAAGAGGGCACTACTAGATGGAAGGAAGTTTAAAAAGAAGGTGAAGTAGAATGTTTTCAACAGAGGGCCGTCAGAATCTGAACCACACTGCCTGAGAGAGTGGAAGAGACTCTCACAACAAGTAAAAGGACAAGCTCTTGGTTCGCCAGGGTAAGGAAGGCGGCTGGTAAGTAGTTCCAGTGTAGGTGGATAGTTCATGGCAGCATAGAGATGACTGAGTGAAAGGCCTGGGTCTGTGCTGGGGACCTACCACAGATAATGGACAACCAGGGTAGCAAATGGGGTGTAATAGATAGGCTCTACTGAGTTTAAAGCTGGCATCAGGTAATGTGCCACGTGGTTGGTAGGTAAACTGTCTGTTGTCAATGAGCCTTGGTTTAGTTAGGTGACAGAAAATGTGGAGGGACGAGGTGTTGACTCCATCTGAAAGAGAGGAGGTTCCAGTGAATAAGGGGCAATGGGACTGATAGAAACTGAGAAACGATACACTGGCTGGGGCAAATGTTGGGAAACAGGATTAAATATGTGATCTTGGGGAATTGTATCTTTACAAGAGGCTATGGATTGGGACAGAGAATGAGTGCTGAGGAAGGAACAAAAAAAAGAACAGAAAGCTTGGACATTGTGATTCACAATCAGTAAAAAGAAAGGGAGCCCCAACGATCAATAATGGGGCCTCAATCAATGACCGTGGTGGAGGGTCTCAGTGCACTGTGACTAAGGGAAAGAGGGCATGAAAACTGCCAAACAGGTTTCATCCATTCCTGATGTTCCTTTGTCGGTGGAGATTCCTCTTGTCAAAGCAAATACTGTAGTTGTCCCACCCCCTCCTCCCACCAATTCTCTGAGCTCAGCCTGTACTCACTTATGTGGGTTGACACTGATCAAAGGTCAAATATAACATAGCCCACAACATTTTCAAACTTCAACTCCCAGAAAATCTACAAATAAAATTGGATCAGTACAAGATCTACAAACAATCAGATATTCCAGGGAACCAGTGAACATTGTGTGATGTTCAACACTCCGCACATTGCACAAATCTGACCTCTTGTACTAACTATCCTGGCACAGCTTTAACTCTGAACATCATCACATCCCCTCAAGTCTCCTTCTCTTGAACTCGGTCTGTGAACACAGCTCACCCCAGTGCTCAGCTGTAGAGATTTTTCCCGGTCTGAACAGGTGAACTTCTTAGTTCAACAGTGAATCAATATGATTGCTAACAAGAGAAAATCTTCTTTCTCAGTCTCTTTGTCTGTATTTCTGGAGACAGCTGATAGCTTTTATAAACCCACTGATTCTCACAGCTATCTAGACTCTACCTCTTCCCACTCTGTTTCTTGCAAAAGCTGCCATCCCTTTCTCTCAGTTCTTCCTTCTCTGCTGCATCTGCTCTCAGGAAGAGGCTTTTCATTCCAGAACTAATGAGATATCCTCCTTCTTCAAAGAAAGGGGCTTTCCTTCCTCCACCATTAATGCTGCCCTCACCCACATCTCTTCCATTTTGTGCATGTCTACCCTCACCCCATCCACTTGTCACTCTACCAGGGATAGGGTTCCTCTAATCCTCGCCTACCACCCCATCAGCCTCTGCATCCAGAATATAATTGTTCATAACTTCTGCCATCTCCAACGGGATCCCACCACCAAGCACATCTCCCTCCCCCACTTCCTGTTTTCCACAAGGATCACTCCCTATGGGACTTTCTTGTCCATTTTTCCCTCCCCACTGACCTCCCTTCTGATACTTATCCTTTCAAGCAGAATAAGTGCTACACCTGCCCCTACATCTCCTCCCTCACTACCATTCAGGGGCCCAAACAGTCCTTCCAGGTGAGGCGATTCTTCACCTGTGAGTCCGTTGGGGTCATCTACTGTATCCAGTGCTCCCTGTTTGGCTTCCTGTTCATTGGTGAAACCCAACGTAGATTGGGGGAGCACTCCATCCACCAAAAGCAGGATCTCCCTTTGGTTACCCATTTCAATTCTATTTCCCATTCCCATACTGACTGGGTAGCCTCCAACCCGATGGCATGAACGTCAATTTATTACTCTTCCGGTAATTGCCCCCCCTTCAGTATTCCCCATTCCCGTTTCCCTGTCTCACCTTATTTCCTTACTTCCCTCTGTGCTCCTCCCTTTCTCCCATGGCCTTCTGTCCTCTCCCATCAGTTTCCCCCTTCTGCAACCGTCTCCCTCTCTCTGATTCACCTATCACCTACCCTAACGTACTTCTTCCTCCCCTCCCCTGCCTTCTTACTCTGACTTCCCCTTTGCTCTTTCAGCCTGATGAAGGGTCTCAGCCCAAAATGACGATTGTTTACTCTTTTCCCCAGATGCTTCCTGGCCTGCTGAGTTCCTCTAGCATCAATATGTCTGCTTCCCCGCTGCTTGCTTTCTCATCATCATCTTCATCCCGTATGTTTGTAGTCAGGTTGAACTGGGTCCTCCTCTCTGCCATGAAAGTAAATTTGTCTGTAATCATCTCAAGTCTGTTGCTAGTCTTGCAGTTTGTGCACTTCACAGAGAAGGTCAACACCCAGGAGCTGGGCGGAATGGAACCCACGCCCACACTCGGCTGTTGACAGGCTATTGACGTGTGCATCTTCTACTTAATCTCCTCCATCACTGCTTCCTGTCCAGATAATTCACTGCAGTTTTAGCCCATTCCTCACTGGCTGTGATGCAAATCTCCATGTTCCTCCTTTTGGTGAATCTGAAGCAGAACAAGTGGTGTAATTACTGGAGAATTATCAATCATTGGTTTAAATTCACTGCAAAGCAATGTACATGATGGCAGCAGCTGCACACCAGGAAGTCTCCTCGTAGCTTTTAAGCCTCTGGTGGGGAATACAAGTGGTCCTAAATGTCTCACAGCAGTCCAGTGTTGTAGTTGTGGCTGTCATGGGGAGAAACAAATGCAGTTACACATAGATGGATATCCCAGTTCTCTCCAACCCAAAGCAATGCACTGCCTTATCTACATGGGCAAAGCACAGCAAGTGACAATTCCTCCACATGACCCCATGCTCCACACATCCTTCTCTTCCCATCCTCAGGACCTCCTCTCATTCCCATTCTCCATCTATTAATCTCAAACCCCTTTGGACACAGTTGGGTCATTCCCATCCTACTCACCTTCTAAACAGTGAGGGGAAACATTCTGTTGGGAGTTGTTCAATATCAACACAGAACAGGGAGCTGTCCCTACCTGATGACCAGGGATCATTGTCAGGAAGCTCTTTTACTGGAGGTGGTTGCAGCATGGTTAAACAGACGATCCCCTGGGCAGTCAGAAGAGCGACCAGGCAGAATGTTGGCTTCACCTTGTCCTGTCCTAGGGTGGGCAATTCCAACAATCCCGACTTTACCTAAAATAGGAAACAGTGGAATTGGTAGAATGGCATTTCTGGGGTTAGACTGCAAGAAACACAATGTAACTCACTTGGCTCGAGTTCCCCAGTACCCTTATTTCCTTCACACAATCCCACAACACCCATTCTGATGGGAAGAGAAAGCTGTGCAATAAGATCCAGTTCCTGAATAACAAGCATCAATTCTGAGACCATGAGCCCTGGTTTTAAACACCTCAGCCAAAGCAAACATCACCCCTGTATCTCTCTAACATGGACAAAGGCGCATTACATACTTTGGGTAGATCCACCCTCATTCTTCTACCCTGGAGAGAGAAAAGGTAGTCTTTGTAGTCTTTCTCTCAGGACAACCTTGTGAGCACACTGTCTCCACTCCCTCTATCATGACGATATCCTTCCTTTTGTGGGGAGACCTAAGCAACCCATAATATTCCAGATATGGACCTCCCAAGCCCATCTAAAACTGACTAAGATCTTTTTACTCTTGGATACAGACTCCGGCAAAAAGAAAAAACAACTTGTCATCTAGATCCACAAAATGCTGGTGGAACACAGTAAGCCAGGCAGCATCTATAGGGAGAAGCACAGTCAACGTTTCAGGCCTAGACCCTTCGTCAGGACTAACTGATTTCAGTTAGTCCTGACAAAGGGTCTCGGCCCAAAACGTCGACTGTGCTTCTCCCTATAGATGCTGCCTGGCCTGCTGTGTTCCACCAGCATTTTGTGTGTGTTGCTTGAATTTTCAGCATCTGCAGATTTCCTCATGTTTGTCATCTAGATGTCAGCTGTCTCTGTGTCAAGATTTGAATACAAGGACAGTGGTAGATGTATGGAAAAGATTTCTGGGTATAATGGGGGATGCAAGTGCACACAAAATATTGGAGGAACTCAGCAGGTCAGGCAGCATCTATGAAACAAATAAACAGTCAAGATTTTGGGCCGAGGCCCTCCTTCAAGACTGGAAAGAAAGGGAAAAGATGCCAGAAAACCAGAGTTTAATTTGACATGGTGTTTGGTACAGGCATCTTGGGCTGAATATTCTGGTTCTTTTCTGCACTGTTCTTTGTTCTGCTATAGTCCAGACTCTTGGAAGCCCAAGAACCTGCTGGTTGGTTCCTTATTGTGTCCTTACTGAGTTGCATGAGCTCCCCAAGGCGGAACTGTTAATTAAATACTTGGTCATTTGTGTTTACTATTCCCAAGTAAAAAAATTTCACCCAATAGCTCCAAATGTGTGCTGAATGATGGATGGCATTAACTATCAGAGGAAGTAGATGCAATATTTTCCACATTAGTTCAGACTTCCAAACTTGGAACAGTGTTGCATAAAGTTATAACTGTGCTTCCAAGAAGATCACAAGTGAGTAATTTTTTAAAAACCAGAAGCATTTTTTTCTCTGAAGGAAATGCTATAAACATTAACGCAAATGTTAGATTTGTTATGGAATGCTAAGAACATAAATGACATAGGCTTTCCATGATAGAGAATGGGAAGTAGTTATTGGTTGTCTCAGTGGGTGACGAAATTGGATTTGTGAAGCTGAATCCAAAAGTTTGCAATAAAAAGCTCTGACCACTTGTTTAAATTGTGTCGTCGACAAGGAACTGTAGGCTGTATTACAGATAAAGCAAATCAAGGTATTTTCATAACAAAATTCAGAGATTTCAATCAATCATATTCATTCACATTGCCTCACAGGGTCAAATGACACTATAAGACCACAATACACAGCAATTCATCAGTCACTGAAGGTGAATGAGCAAGTGCAGCAGGCAGTGAAGAAGGCTAATGGAATGTTGGTCTTTATTACAAAGGGAATTGAGTACAAGAGCAAGGAAATCCTCTTGCATTTGTACAGAGCCCTGGTAAGACCACACCTGGAGTATTGATAGATAGATAGATAGATAGATAGATACTTTATTCATCCCCATGGGGAAATTCAACATTTTTTCCAATGTCCCATACACTTGTTGTAGCAAAAACTCATTACATACAATACTTAACTCAGTAATAATATGATATGCATCTAAATCACTAACTCAAAAAGCATTAATAATAGCTTTAAAAAAAGTTCTTAAGTCCTGGCAGTTGAATTGTAAAGCCTAATGGCATTGGGGAGTATTGACCTCTTCATCCTGTCTGAGGAGCATTGCATCGACAGTAACCTGTCGCTGAAACTGCTTCTCTGTCTCTGGATGGTGCTATGTAGAGGATGTTCAGGGTTTTCCATAATTGACCGTAGCCTACTCAGCGCCCTTCGCTCAGCTACCGATGTTAAACTCTCCAGTACTTTGCCCACGACAGAGCCCGCCTTCCTTATCAGCTTATTAAGACGTGAGGCGTCCTTCTTCTTAATGCTTCCTCCCCAACACGCCACCACAAAGAAGAGGGCGCTCTCAACAACTGACCTATAGAACATCTTCAGCATCTCACTGCAGACATTGAATGACGCCAACCTTCTAAGGAAGTACAGTCGACTCTGTGCCTTCCTGCACAAGGCATCTGTGTTGGCAGTCCAGTCTAGCTTCTCGTCCAACTGTACTCCCAGATACTTGTAGGTCTTAACCTGCTCCACACATTCTCCATTAATGATCACTGGCTCCATATGAGGCCTAGATCTCCTAAAGTCCACCACCATCTCCTTGGTCTTGGTGACATTGAGACGCAGGTAGTTTGAGTTGCACCATATCACAAAGTCCTGTATCAGTTTCCTATACTCCTCCTCCTGTCCATTCCTGACACAACCCACTATGGCCGTGTCATCAGCGAACTTCTGCACATGGCAGGACTCCGAGTTATATTGGAAGTCAGATGTGTACAGGGTGAACAGGACCGGAGAGAGTACGGTTCCCTGTGGCGCTCCTGTGCTGCTGACCACTGTGTCAGACCTACAGTCTCCCAACCGCACATACTGAGGTCTATCTGTCAAGTAGTCCACTATCCAATCCACCATGTGAGAGTCTACTCCCATCTCCGTTAGTTTGTGCTTTAAGATCTTGGGCTGGATGGTGTTAAAGGCACTAGAGAAGTGTACAGTTTTGGTCTCCAGGGTTAAGGAAGGACATCCTGGCTGTAGAGGAAGTGCAGCGTAGATTCACGAGGTTAATTCCTGGGATGTCTGGACTGTCTTACGCAGAGAGGTTAGAGAGACTGGGCTTGTACACGCTGGAATTAAGGAGATTGAGAGGGGATCTGATTGAAACATATAAGATTATTAAGGGATTGGACAAGATAGAGGCAGGAAATATGTTCCAGATGCTGGGAGAGTCCAGTACCAGAGGGCATGGTTTGAGAATAAGGGGTAGGTCATTTAGGACAGAGTTAAGGAAAAACTTCTTCTCCCAGAGAGTTGTGGGGGTCTGGAATGCACTGCCTCGGAAGGCAGTGGAGGCCAATTCTCTGGATGCTTTCAAGAAGGAGCTAGATAGGTATCTCATGGATAGGGGAATCAAGGGATATGGGGACAAGGCAGGAACCGGGTATTGATAGTAGATGATCAGCCATGATCGAAGTGCTGAATGGTCTACTTCTGCACCTATTGTCTATTGTCTAATTGAATTAGGCTGTGGTGGGGAGGAGTTAAGTCTTATGTGTAACTTGATCCTGGCTGATTTATTATCCCTCTCAAACTCATCTTCCCTATAACCTTTGACATCCTTACTAACAAAGGATCTATCAACCTCTATTTTTAATACACCAATGACTTGGCTTCCACAGTCTTCTATGGCAATGAATTTGACAGATTCACCACATTCTGGCTAAATAACTTCCTCTTCATTTGTTGTCTAAAGTGATGCCCTTCATTTTTGAAGTTATGCTCTCTGTTCCTAGACTCCTCCAGTATAAGATTTCAAAGGTTTCAAAGGTACAAACAATGTCAGAGAAATGTATACAATATACATCCTGAAATTCTTTTTCTTCACAACCATCCACGAAAAGAGGAGTGCCCCAAAGAATGAGTGACAGTTAAATGTTAGAACCCCAAAGCCCCCCAGCTCCTCTCACTTACGTAAACAGCAGCAAATCAATGACCCCCTCCCCCACCAGCAAAAAACATCAGCGCCCTCCCCAGCGAGCACTCAAGTGTTCAGCAAAGCTTCAATAAAGACACAGAGTTGCAGTACCCAAAGACTCGTTCACCAGTAATTCGACATAGCAGAGGCTCTCTCTCTCTCCCTCTAATAAGGGACAAGGAGGTGCCCCTGTTTCACTGCAAGAGGGGAGACGTAACCAACAATTTGCTGATTTATGACGTTAGAAGTCTTGTGAACTCTGTGCCCAAAGAACTCAGCTGTCTTGGCACACAGCCAGCAGCCAACTCGTTGCTTTCGATCTTCCATCTCCCACAACGGCAGCACCGATCTCGAGTTTGCCCACCTTCAGAGCCACAAAATCCCAGAACCCCAAAACCACATTAGTCTTCTGGGCCATGTTGCATATTGGCCAGTCGTGAGACTCCAAGAACGGGTCCCATTCCCTCAAAGAACCAAAGTCAGTGTGTGGTCAGGGTCTTCAAAGGAACCCTGAAAGGGAAAAATAGAGATATTAAAGATGGAAATAGAGCTGTTTCTGAAGATGCAAGCAAAGGAGTCACTGTTAAGCACCATCCTCTCTAGGACTAGTCTATCTAGATTTTCAATATTCAATACATTTCATTCTTCTAAACTCCAGCAAGTGCAGACCCAGAGTCATCAAATGCCCCTCATTAACCCTTTCATTCCAGGAATAATTTTTGTGAACCTCCTCTGGATCCTTTCCAGCACATACTTCATAGATAAGGGGCACAAAACTAGCTCACTAGTTAATGGGATTTATAATCAGTTTGCTGGTCCGAATCACATGGTGATCACAGAAGTTTGTGTCTTTGATTGAAATTATCTGTGAATAGCTATTTGCAGCAATGATTCTAGGAGCTTTAAACTGCTTGTTCTTTATATAAAAGATCTGGATGAGGAGGTGCAAGGCATTGTTAGTAAGTTTGTGCAGATACTAAAATAAGTGGCATCATCGAGAGTGAAAATGACTGAAATTACAGGGAGACTTTGAACAGCTAGTTAAGTGGGCTGAGGAATGGCAAACATTGCTCAATACAGATTTAAGGGTGAAACTTGTAACGAGTATGTTGAGCAGACAGAAATAAATGGACTGCACAAGGAAGAGAGAAAGATAAAAATTCAAGTTCCAGTATCAGAAACAGCAGTAATCTGCATGCTGTTGATGAAAACTCTGATAATGATTATAGTGACACAGAACTCGTAGCCTTGAGATTTATAATTTGAAAACTAACTGGAGACAAGCAATTTGGCTTATACAAAAAGTGAAGAGCAACTTCATTAAAATGGGATTGGACACTGGCTCAGCTGTTTCAGTCATTCCACAAAATGAGTTTGAATAGCTTTTCAAATATACTAAACCCAATGCTGCCTGTGTCTAAGAACTTATACTAGAGAAAAGATAACTTCTGTAGGGATGACATTTGTAACAGTGAAATACCCTATCTCTTGAAATGACATGCTTTTCATTATCTTGGTCCATGGGAAAGCATTAGTCAGGTCTCAACAATGACTGAGTCACCTGGGTCAGGGTTTCTATTGCTCAAAGACCTGAAACACTCGAATGAAACATTCCTGATGATGTGTCCTAGTGCACACCTGGTTAATTAAGCCAAAGTAGTGTTGGACCAGGTTAATGAAAGGGCCAGATCAAAGTAGCAGGGTTAAGTGACACAGAATCTTCTGTAACAAGATCAAGGAACACTTTTTTGTGTGTGCCATACTCTGCCAGAGCCTTGGCAACCACTTTTTCAAAGTGGTTGTCTTGGAGGAAAGATTCTGTGAGTGGTTCCCCACGTCCTTCTCACAGCACAGCTTTTTTTTATGAGGCCAAGTTGTGAGCTCGACACTCAAACCGGCACAGATGGAAAGCGTGCCCAGGAGTGGCCTGACTGGATTTGAACTCGGGAACCTTCACTCCAGAGTCTGGCGCTGATGTCACTGTGGAAACGTTAAAGGGATAATTTTCCAACTGCCCACATAATTACACCCTAACCCTACCCCTAATAATCTGAATTTGTGAAATGAGGCAGAGCAGTTCCATGGGCTGCAGAAGGATAAGATGTTTAGCAATGTTTAACAGTGTTCTTCCTTCTCCTCTAACCACAACCACAATACTAGAATACTGTGTGATGTTTGAAGACCACTTCTGTTGCCCCACAGCAGGCTTAAGATCTACAAGGAAGCTCCCTGATGTGTAATTCCTACCATAATGCAAGTCTTTCAAGGTGTTGCTCCCAACTGTGTTTTAGTGAATGGTTGGTAACTACAGTAATAACACATGGTTATTCTGTTTCAAATTCACCAACAAGATGAATGGGAGATTTGCACCAAAGCCAGTGAGGAATGAGTTAAAGCTGGACAGGAAACATCAGGGTAGCAGAGACCAATAGAAATTCAATACTTCAACAGTCTTTCAACAGCCCAGTATAGAAGTGGGATCCATTCAGCCAGATTCCTAGGTAAATGTGAAATGTCAGCATGGACTCCACAATCTGTCTCTGGTGTCCTGAAATTTTCCGGTTAATGGAAGAATTAATCCCAGCTGGTCTCAATGGGATTGGAAAGCAAAAATCAAAAATTCTGCAGATGATTGAAAATGGGAAGGTTTCTGAATACTCAGTGGCTGATCAGAAACAGGAGATGTTGAAGACAGAATGTACGGGGACCAGGAAGGTCTGTGATGGAGACCTTCCTTTCTTCACACCTCATTGATCTCTGCAGCTTGAAACCTCCTGGGCTCCTCACTTTCCCAGTTCTGCTGCAAGGTTCCTGGGATGTCCGGACTGTCTTACGCAGAGAGGTTAGAGAGACTGGGCTTGTACACGCTGGAATTAAGGAGATTGAGAGGGGATCTGATTGCAACATATAAGATTATTAAGGGATTGGACAAGATAGAGGCAGGAAATATGTTCCAGTTGCTGGGAGAGTCCAGTACCAGAGGGCATGGTTTGAGAATAAGGGGTAGGTCATTTAGGACAGAGTTAAGGAAAAACTTCTTCTCCCAGAGAGTTGTGGGGGTCTGGAATGCACTGCCTCGGAAGGCAGTGGAGGCCAATTCTCTGGATGCTTTTCAAGAAGGAGCTAGATAGGTATCTTATGGATAGGGGAATCAAGGGATATGGGGACAAGGCAGGAACCGGGTATTGATAGTAGATGATCAGCCATGATCTCAAAATGGCAGTGCAGGCTCGAAGGGCCGAACGGTCTACTTCTGCACCTATTGTCTATTGTCTATAAGGTTATCAACCTGAATTAGAATTCTGGCTCTGCCGCCACAGATTTTACTGGACCCCTGATTTCTCCCAGTGTTCTGGGTTTTGATTTCCAGTTCCCAATAATAATAGATTTTTCACGTGTAATGTGCTGGCCAAAGGTGTCTCTGCAACAATCAGTGCCAGAAGTTGCTGATCAAATGGGTGCAGCAGTGGCAATCAAATTATCTGGGCAGTTCCCTCTGTAATGTTTAAGGTTTAAAGTTAACAATGCCGATGACCTGGAGTTTAGCAGTACAGTCAGCTGTATAGAAACATGGAACGTAGGAGTGGAGAGAGCTACTCAGCCCATCCATTCCTGCTTTGTCGTAGTGTGATCACAGCTCATCATCCGAGTACCCTCTTCCACTTCCTTCATCGTCCTCCATTACTCTCACAAGATAAACATGTAAGGTCCAATTGCTTTCTGTGGCAGATAATTCTACAAGGTATCTACACTTGGTAAGATAAAATATTTCCTCACTTCAGACTGAAGTGGCTGAGCCCATATCTTCAAACTGTGACCCAGGTCCTCAAAATTCTGATGCCTCTGACCTGTAGAAGGGTAGAATCTCTTCACATACAGACTGTGCTCATTAACCTCAGACACCAGGCACTGCAGGGAGAAAAGGGAACACTTTCATAATGTCTTTATGTTCCTCAGCACATCCCAAAGACAGTACAGATCACACTGTGACCCAGAGGGGTGCCACACTGGGAACGGTCTCACTACCAATTGCTGCTGTCAAGCCCAGTGACAGGTTTGCTAACTAACACTAGTCCATCTCCACAGCAACACCAAGCATGTGGGAAGCCTCCTGAATTCAAAGTAACAGCACATTCCATCCTGGATCCCTGGGATGCTGACAGAACCAACAATGGGAATCCAATAATTCAGCTCAGTGGGTCTTGAAGAGGAATGCAGTAATTCCATTATATCTAGGACTGCAAGTTTCCAAGTTAATTACACAGCACGATCACACTCAAATTCCAGGTAGAAAGGAAATACCATGTCAGCCTTTCTGTTTGCCAAGCCTCTCACCACACAGTATAAATACTGGGATGTTGCCACTTCTCTGCCGACTTTCTGCTTCCCTCCCGAGTGCGAGTCAGAGCCAGCTACGATGCGTCACCTTGCTCTCGGACTTCTGCTCCTGCAACTGGCCAAACACTGGCCTACTGATGCTGCAGGTAAGGGCAGCCTTATCGACCATTCCAACAGTTCATCCCTAATTTCAAAACCACATCTGAAATCATATTGGTGACTACCAATCACACAGTGGCAGACTGTGGCTCTCAGCATTGGAGCAATATGAGAGAGAGAGAAGAGAGGGGGAGAGAGGGAGGGAGAGTGAGAGGGAGAGGGGAGAAAGGGGGAGAGAGTGGAAAAGAGAGAGAGATGCAGGGAGAGGATAAAAGGCAGGGAAAGAGAGAGGGGGCAGAGGGAGAGGGATAGAGAGGAAAGGAGGGGGTGGAGAGAGAGGGGGGAGAGAGAGGGAAAGTGTTGAGAATCTGAGGGGCAGAAAGTGATGCAATGAGAAAGAGATACAGCATAAGAGAAAGAGGCAGAGGCAGACAGGCAGGCAGTGAGTGAGACTGAGGCACAGATTGGCAGGAAGAGAGAGAGGCAGTGAGACAGGGAATGAGTGAGATAGAGAGAGATGCAGGCGGAGAGAGTTAGAGTCTGAGAGAAGCAGAAAACAATGCAATGAGAGTGGCAGAGTGAGAGTGAAAGAGAGAAAGTGAAAGACAGAGGGAGTGACAGGGAATGAGAAACTGAGAGAAAGTTTTAGATAGTCTGAGAAAGACAGTAAGTGCTGAAGAGAGAAAGACAGAGGGAGCATTCTGACAGGCTGCATCACTGTCTGGTATGGAGGGGCTACTGCACAGGACCGAAAGAAGCTGCAGGAGGTTGTAAATCTAGTCAGCTCCATATTGGGCACTAGCCTACAAAGTACCCAGGACATCTTTAGGGAGCAGTGTCTCAGAAAAGCAACGTCCATTATTAAGGACCTCCAGCACCCAGGGCATGCCCTTTTCTCACTGTTACCATCGGGTAGGAGATACAGAAGTCTGAAGGCACACACTCAGTGATTCAGAAACAGCTTCTTCCCCTCTGCCATCCGGTTCCTTAATGGACATTGAAGCTTTGGACATGACCTCACTTTTTTAATATACAGTATTTATGTTTTTGCACATTTTTAATAATCTATTCAATATACTTAATTGATTTACTTATTTATTTATTATTATGTTTTATTTTATTTATTATTATTTTCTCTCTCTGCTGGATTATGTATTGCATTGAACTGCTGCTGCTAAGTTAACAAATTCCATGTCACAGGCCGGTGATAATAAACCTGATTCTGATTCTGATTCTGAGAAAGGGGAAGAAAGAGAGAGGCACAGCAAGGGAGAAACAGGCAGAGAAAGATAGAGGAGGCAAGTGGAAGAGATAAAGTGGCAGAGAGGCAGATAATGAGGTAGAGAAAGAGAGGCAGAGAGAGAGATGTAGAAGGAGAGGTATAAAAAGTTGCAGAGAGAGTCAGGGGAGAGACAGAGACAGAGAGAGGAAGAAAGGGGCAGAGAGAAAGGCCAAGAGGCATAGAAAGAGGGGCAGTAAAAGAGGCAGATAGAGAGGCAGTGAGAAAGAGACAGAGAGAGTGATAGGGAAGCAGGGAGTGACAGAGAGCAGAGCGAGACAGAAAGGAGACAGTCTGAGGGAGGCTGAAAGAGATGCAAAGAGAGAGAGAGGCAGAGAGACAGAGAGGGGGAGAGTATGAGAAAGAACGAGAGAGAAAGAGCAGCAGAGAGATGCAGACAGAGGTATAGAGGGCATTAGAGAGACAGGCACAAGAGAGTGAAAGAGGCAGAGAAAGAGAGAGGGTGAGAGAGGCAGAAAGAGAAAGTGGGAGTTAGAGGCAAATAAAAAATGAAAGAAAATGAAAAGAAAGAGAGATGTAGTGAGACAGAAGTTAGTGAAAGGGAACGATCAGCTCATAGAGAGAGGCGGTGAGAAAGGCAGTGAGATAGATGCAGAGAAAGAGGCAGAAACGGATAGAAAGGGGGTAGATAGAGAGAGGTAAAATAGAGGGGCAAGGAGGAAGACACGGGGAGAAAGGGACAGAGGGAAAGTGTTGGAGAGAGTCTGAGAGAGAAAGAAAGTGATGAAGTGAGAGAGAGAATGAGACAGGCAGAAAGACAGAGGCAGGGTTAGAAATGGGCAGAAATAAACAGGCAGCAGAGAACAGGTGATAGAGAGGAAGATATAGATTGAGGGTGACACGGAGACAGTGGCAGAGAGAGAGGGGGGCATCAGAAGGAGACAGTGAGATTGAGGCAGAGACTGATAGAAAGAGATAGAAAGAGGCAGGTATAGAGGGAGAAAGAGGTGACATGTAGAAAGAGGGGCAGTACAAATGGAAAGCCAGGCAGAAAGAAGCAGAGAGAGTGATAGGGAGGGAGAGGGAAAGAGAGAGAGAGGGAAGGGAGAGGGGAGGGGATTAGAGGAGAGGAGGAGAGCAGAGGAGAGAAAGAGGTCAGAGAGGGGGAGCGAGTGTGTGAAAGGAAGAGAGAGCAGGACAGAGAGATGCAGACAAAGGGGTATAGAGAGAGGCAGAGAAAGAGACAAGTTCCAGAGAGGGAGGCAGAGAGAGCGAGAAAGCCAGGAGAAGGGCAGAAAGAGAGAGTGTGAGTAGAGAGGTTGACAAGAAGAGATATAAAGAGGCAGATAGAAAGGGAAAGAGAGTGGAGTGGAAGGAGAAAGAGGCAGAGAGTGAGATGCACTGATACAGGACAGTGAGAGAGAGTGAAGTAGTGAGACAGAACAGAGAGAGGCAGAGTGGCTGAGAGAACGAGGAAGGGAGAGAGGGGCAGAGGGGAAGTGTCAGAGGAGTTCTGAGAGAGTCAGAAAGTGATGCTGGAGAGGGAGACAATGAGAGAGGCAGAGAAAGAAAGAGAGAGAGAGGCAGGAGAGAAACAGACAGAGAGTGAGAGAGAAGCAGGAAAGAGAGGCAGAAAGAGGGTGGAAGATTGAGGGGGAGATAGAGAATGAGAGACAGAGAGAGGCAGCCAGTAAGCTTGAGGGAGACATTGACAGGAAGGGCCAGATAGAGTGGGAGAGAAGGTGAGATGGAAGGATAAGGGTGCAGAGAGAGAGTAGCAGTGAGATGGGGAAGGAGTGTGAGAGAGAGAAAAAGAGAAAGGCAGAGAGAGAGAGACAGAGAAAGAGAGGCAGTGAGAATTAGAGAGAGTCTGAGAGAGATGCAGTGAGTGGCAGTGTTAAAGAGAGGCAGATAAGTGGATAGAGAGAGAAAGAGTGAAAGGCACAGAGATAAACAAAGGCAGGGAGAGATAAACAGAGAGAGAGTTTTAGATGGAGAGAGACTGAGAAAGAGAAAGTGCTGGAGGGATAGACAGAATAAGGGAAATAAAGAAGGAGAGGCAAAGTGTGAGAGAAACAGGCAAAGAAAGATAGGAAGAGGCAAAGAGGCTGAGAGTGAGAGGTAGAGAAAGAGGCAGAGTGATGAGGAAAGTAATGCAGTGAGAGAGAGAGGGTGGGAGATAGAGAGGGAGATAGAAAATGTGAGAGAGGCATAGAGACAGAAGCAGAGAGAGAAACAGGGAGAGAGATAATGAGAGCAAGCAGAGAGAGAGAAATAGAGAGGTGCACAGGGAGTTAGAGAGAATCTGAGAGAGGCAGAAAGCAGTGCAGTGAGAAAGAGAGAGAGAGAGAGAGAGAGAGTGAGAGAGAGAGAGAGAGAGAGAGAGAGAGAGAGAGAGAGAGAGAGAGAGAGAGAGAGAGAGAGAGAGAGAGAGACGGTGTGAGAGAGTAGTGTGGTAACTTTTACTTTACAAAAAGACCACTCAGCAACTTGATGGCCAAAAGAGCATCTTTATCTGGGATGGCAAATGATATTTACCCCGGATCTCGCTTCTTGCTACCAACAGCTCCCCGATTAGTATTAACTTACTTTTAATAATACTCACATTACAACAAGCAGCATAAAGGAAGAGGCAGAGACAGATGTAGAGAGAGAAGCCTAGAGTGAGGCAAAGAGAGTGCAAAGCAGACAAAGAGAGAGGCAGAAAGAGAAGCTGGGAGATAGAGGAGCAACTTGAAAACATAGAGCAGAATCAGAGAGAGAGAGAGAGAGAGAGAGAGAGAGAGAGAGACAGACAGACAGGCAGAGAGTGTAATTGAGGCAGAAATTAACAGGGGAAGAGCAAAAAGGCAGTGAGACAGGGGAAGTGTGAGAGATGGCAATGAGAGAGACAGAGAGAGAGTAAAGGGGCAAAGAATGACAGGGAGAGATGCAGAGAGAGAGAGAGAGGTTGATAGAGAAGGCAGAAAGCCAAAAGCAGGAAGTGAGAGGTAGAGAAAGGAGAGTAGCAGAGAGAACAGTTGGGGAGAGGAGAAACAGAGAGGGGACAGAGAGAAAGGCGGAGAGAGACAAGCTGAGAGAAAGTGAGAGAGAGAGAGATGAAAGCAGAGTGAACAAGAACCAGAGAGTGTGAGAAGCAGAGAGTGAAACAGGATGGGACAGAGAGAGAGAGGCAGTTAGAGATAATGGCAAACAGAGAGTGAGGCAGAGATAGAGGGGGGAACAGTGGAAGAGAGAGGCAGGCAGAGCATTGCAGAGGAAAAGAAGCAAAGAGACAGAGAGATGCAGAGGTAGATAGAGTTAGAGAGAGAGTGGGAAACAGAGGCACAGTGAGAGGGCAGAGAGAGGGGTGAGAGACAGAGGCAGATAGAGAATGAAACAGAGAGAAGGGCTGAGTGAGATAGAGAGGGGGAAGAAAGGCAAAGACAAGAGCATCAGTGAAGCAGAAAGAGAGACAAAGAGGTGGGCAGCGAAACAGAGAGAGAGATACAGAGGCAGAGATAGAGGTGACCAAGGATTGACACAGACACAGAGGGAGACAGAGAGGCAGATATACTGAAGAGAGTGGGTGCAGAGAGAAAGAGAGTGGCAGACAGACAGAGAGAGAGAGAGAGAGAGAGAGAGAGAGAGAGAGAGAGAGAGAGAGAGAGAGGTGGGGGGGCACAGGGATAGGGAGGTCAAGATTCAGAGAAAGAGGCAAGGAGAGAGCAGGATCGAAAGAGAGGCAGAAAGAAGAGGTCGAGAGTGTGAGAGAGGAAGAGACAGGGGCACACAGAGAGAGAGGCAGACACTGAGAGGGTCAGAGAGAGACAGAGAGAGACAGAGAGCAAGAGAGAGTCACAGAGAGAGTGGCAGAGAGATTCGGTGAGAGAGGCAGAGAGAGACATCCAGGAGAGTGCGACACAGATAGAGACAGCGAGAGAGGCAGGAAAAGATGGTGGGCAATAGACAGGCAGATAGAAAATGTGAGAAGAGGAGGGAGAGAGGGAGGGAGGCTGGAGGAGAGGGAGAGGAATGATGAAGAGGAGGGGAAGAGGAGGGGGAGGGAAGGGAGAAAGAGAAGGAGAGAAAGGCAAAGGGTGAGTGTGATGCACCATCAATAACTCTCGGAGACGGGAGGCAAACGATAGGCTTTTATTAGCTGCAAGAAACCATCACACAACATCCTGGAGACTGAGGTGGGGAGCAGTGCCTCCAACCGCCTTTATACAGGGGTCTGTGGGAGGAGCCACAGGAGCAGTCAGCGGGGGGGCATGTCCAGACAGGTATATGTAGTTCACCACATTCACCCCCCCCCCTTTGTTTTAAAAGAGAGTCCCCATGGGGTGAAGTTTCTTACAAGTATATTTACAGGTTAAGTCTATCAGGCGGTCAAATCTGTCGCTACGATCTACGTAACACCGGAGGTGATTGCACCAGTGCCGGTGGTGATTGCATTAGGCATCAGTAATCCCTCATGCATGTGCGAGGCACTCGGTATGGGAGTGTCGTGAGGAGTCTGTGTCGGGCTTAGAGTGCACGGTGTCTCGTGGGTAAATACATCGGTGGGTACGGGGTTCATAGTCACCGTGGAGTGTTCGGGGTCAGGGTCTGGTGCTCCTGCGGGTGCCAGGTTGCGAACAGAGACCGTGTCCTCCCACCCATCAGGTAAGACCACGTAGGCATACTGGGGGTTCTCATGTAGTAGGTGAACCCTCTCGACCATCGGGGAGTATTTATTGCTCCTCACATGTTTCCGGAGCAGCACTGGCCCTGGGAACATCAGCCAAGCCAGTAGGGTGGTCCCAGTGGCAGACTTCCTGGGAAAAGAAAAGAGTCGCTCATGAGGGGTGGCATTGGTGGACGTGCATAACAGGGAGCGGATGGAGTGGAGTGCCTCGGGGAGGACCTCCTGCCAGCGAGAGATCGGTAATCCCTTTGACTTAAGGGCTAAGAGTGTGGCCTTCCACACAGTGGTATTCTCCCTCTCCACCTGTCCATTCTCCCGGGGATTATAGCTCGTGGTCCTACTAGTAGCAATACCCCTAGCCAGCAGGTACTGGCGCAGCTCGTCACTCATAAACGAGGACCCTCTATCACTGTGGATATAGCAGGGATATCCAAACAGAGTGAAGAGCTGGTGCAGGGCTTTTATGACGGACGTGGCAGTGGTATCGGGGCAGGGGATGGCAAATGGGAACCGCGAGTACTCGTCGATAATGTTGAGAAAGTAGACATTGTGGTCGGTGGAGAGAAGGGGGCCCTTAAAGTCGATACTCAGTCGCTCAAAGGGGCGGGTGACCTTGATAAGTTGTGCCTTTTCAGGACGGTAGAAGTGCGGTTTGCACTCAGTGCAGACTTGACAGACCCTGGTCATCGTCCTGATATCCTCAAGGGAGTAAGGCAGGTTCCGGGCTTTCACGAAATGGTAAAATTGGGTGACCCCCGGGTGGCAAAGATCTGCATGGAGGGCATATAGCCGGTCGAGCTGCGCGCTGGCACACGCTGCCCGTGATAGGGCATCAGGGGGCTCATTGAGCCTTCCAGGCCGGTACAGGATATCATAGTTGTAGGTGGAGAGTTCCATTCTCCACCTCAAAATTTTATCATTTTTGATTTTGCCCCTCTGTTGGTTGCTGAACATGAACGCAACTGAGCGCTGGTCGGTCAGCAAGGTGAACCTTTTGCCGGCGAGATAGTGCCTCCAGTGCCTAATAGCTTCCACTATGGCCTGGGCTTCTTTCTCCACCGCGGAGTGCCAAATTTCAGGGCCTTGAAGGGTACGAGAGAAGAATGCTACTGGCCTTCCTGCCTGATTGAGGGTAGCAGCCAGCGCGAAGTCGGAGGCGTCACCCTCTACTTGGAAGGGAATGGCCTCGTCCACCGCATGCATCGTTGCTTTGGCAATGTCCCCTTTAATGCGGCTGAAGGCCGCGCGGGCCTCGGCTGAGAAGGGAGATGTGGTGGACTTGACCAGGGGGCGGGCCTTGTCTGCGTAGTGAGGGACCCATTGGGCGTAATAGGAAAAGAAGCCCAGGCACCTTTTGAGGGCTCTGAGGGTGGTGGGAAGAGGAAGTTCCAACAGGGGGCGCATACGGTCGGGATCAGGGCCAATGACCCCGTTCTCCACGACATACCCAAGGATAGCAAGTCGGGTGGTTCCAAACACACACTTGTCCCTGTTATAGGTGAGGTTAAGAGCTTTGGCCGCTTGGAAAAATCGTTGGAGGTTAGTGTCACGATCCTGCCAGTCGTGACCGCAGATGGTGATGTTATCCAGATATGGGAATGTGGCTTTCAGTTGGCACTGGTCCACCATCCGGTCCATTTCCCTCTGGAAGACAGAGACACCATTCGTGACACCGAAGGGGACGCGCAGGAAGTGATAGAGCCTGCCGCCCTCCTCGAAGGCGGTGTAGGGGTGGTCCTCCGGGCGGATGGGGAGCTGATGGTAAGCGGATTTCAGGTCTATGGTCGAGTACACCTTGTACTGAGCTATCTGATTGACCATATCCACGATGCGGGTTAGGGGGTACGTGTCAAGCTGTGTGAACCTATTGATGGTCTGGCTATAGTCCACGACCATCCTACGTTTCTGCCCGGTCCGAACAACGACCACCTGGGCCCTCCAAGGACTTGTGCTTGGCTCAATGATCCCCTCACTGAGCAGCCGCTGCACCTCCGACTGAATGAAGGCCCTGTCCCCCGTGCTGTACCTCCTGCTTTTAGTTGCCACAGGTTTACAGTCGGGGGTCAGGTTGGCGAACAGCGGTGGGGGAGGGATCTTGAGGGTGTAGAGGCTGCAAGTGGTGTCAGTATCGCGGCTGTTGGCATGGTGTTGGGTGGGATGTGTGGGTCAGTGTGTGTGTGTGGTCAGTAGCGGGGTGTATGACGAAGTCCCACAAAACTGAGGATTTCTGACAGTGATTGGTGGGAGGGGCCCATCATACTCCATTGTCACACTTTTCAGGTGGCTCTGGAAGTCGAGCCCCAATAGCACAGGGGCACACAGTTGAGACATGACCAGTAACGCAAAGTCCTGATATTCTGTGCCCTGCACCACCAATGTCGCTACACAACCCCCCCAGATGTCTGTGGAATGCGACCCAGAAGCCATGGTGACCCTCTGGCTTACCGGCCGTGTCACGAGTCCACAGCGTTGCACTGTGTCCGGGTGAATAAAACGCTCAGTGCTGCCCGTGTCAAACAGGCAGCTAGTCCTGTGCCACTCCACCAGGATGTCCATCATTGACCTTGAAAGCTTGTGTGGCGCTTTGGTCGAGGGTCACGGAGGCCAGAGTTGAACCACTGTAAGCACCCATGGGTCGGAGGCGGGGCGAGGTGGCGCCGACAAAGATGGCAACCCCCATGCCTCACACGTGGCGCTGCCCGACCCCGCTCGTGGTTTGGACTTACAGGCCTTGGCGAAATGGCCCTTCTTCCCGCAGCTGGAGCAGGTCGCTTCTCGGGCCGGGCAGCGTTTTCGGGGGTGCTTTTCGGTCCACAGAAGTAACACTGCGCGGACTTGCGACTGGCAGCAGCCGTGGTCGATTCGCCGGAGGGTTGCGGGGAGTTCACGGACTCGCGAGTGGCAGCAGCTGTGGTTGATTCGCCGGCGGGTTGCGGGGTCTGCAGCGTACATGGGACCGGTGGGAGATCTTATGGCTGGACAGCGTCAGCGTTGTGCAGAGCAGCCTCCAGCGTGTCGACCAGCTCGATCGCCAACTGTAAGGTAAGATCAGCGTTTTGCAGCAGCCGCTGACGCACATACACTGACCTGATCCCTGCAACGAAGGCGTCTCGTACCAAGAGCTCCACATGCGGTTCCGCCGTCAGTCCCCTGCAGTCGCAGGCCAGCACGAGTGTCTGTAGGGCCCGGACAAACTCAACGCTCGACTCTCCAGCCCGCTGCTACCACTGTCGCTAAGCGATGTCTTGCGTAGACGGTGTTCACCGGCCGCAGGTATTGTCTTTTGAGGGCGTCCAGTGCCCCTTGGTAGGTCGGCAGGTCTCTGATAAGGGAGTACACCCGTGGACTGACCCTGGAGAAGAGAACTCTGTGCATGATAGCAGGCTCAGTCTCCAGGATGTTGTGTGGAGGTTTCTTGCAGCTAATAAAATTGATGCACCATCAATAACTCTGGGAGATGGGAGGCAAACGATAGGCTTTTATTAGCTGCAAGAAACCACCACACAACATCCTGGAGACTGAGGTGGGGAGCAGTGCCTCCAATCGCCTTTATACCGGGGTCTGTGGGAGGAGCCACAGGAGCAGTCAGCAGAGGGGCATGTCCAGACAGGTATATGTAGTTCACCACAGAGTGGCAGGAGGAGGGAGGCAGAGAGAGAGGCAGGGAGAGAGAGAGGAGGTGGGAGTCTGAGAGAGGCAGAAAGAGAAACATAGGAAACCTACTGCACAACACAAGCCCTTCAGCCCACAAAGTTGTGCAATCATGTCCCTACCTTAGAAATTACTAGGCTTACCCATAGCCCTCTATTTTTCTAAACACCATGTACCTATCCAAAAGTCTCTTATAAGACCCTATCATATCCGCTTCCACTACCGTTGTCGGCAGCCCATTCCATGCACTCACCACTTTCTGAGTAACAATCCTACCCCTGACATCTCCTCTGTACCTACTCGCCAGCACCTTAAACCTGTGTCCTCTTGTGGCAGCCATTTCAGCCCTGGGGAAATAAGGAGAGAGAGAAGGGCAGAGAAAGAGGCAGAGAGATATTATGTTTTGTAACTTCCAACATTAAAATAGTTCAAAGAAGACACGGGAATGTAGGTCTAACTTCAAGTTTACTTTAAGCAAGGCATGAGGATGGACACCTGGTCAGGTGTCAGATCTCTCAATGGAGAGCATTTTGGAGATAGTGATCATAATTCTATTGCCTTTACAATAGCATAGGAGAAAGATAGGAACAGACAAGTTAGAAAAGTGTTTAATTGGAAAAGGGGAATTATGAGGTTATCAGGCAGGAACTTGGAAGCTTAAAATGGGAACAGATGTTCTCAGGGAAAGGTATGGAAGAAATGTGGCAAACGTTCAGGGGATATTTTTTGGAATTCTGCACAGGTTCGTTCCAGCGAGACAAGGAAGTTATGGTAGGGTACAGGAACCGTGGTGTACAAAGGCTGTAATAAATCTAGTCAAGAAGAAAAGTTTACTGAAGTTTCAGAGAGCTAGGTAATGTTAGAGATCTAGAAGATTATAAGGCTAATAGGAAGGAGCTTAAGAAGGAAATTAGGAGAGCCAGAAGGGGCCATGAGAAGGCCTTGACGGGCAGAATTAAGGAAAACCCCAAGGCATTCTACAAGTATGTGAAGAGCAAGAGGATAAGACATGAAAGAATAGAACCTATCAAGTGTGACTGTGGGAAAGTGTGTATGGAACCGGAGGAAATAGCAGAGGTACTTAATGAATACTTTACTTCAGTATTCACTTTGGAAAAGGATCTTGGTGATTGCAGTGCTGACTTGCAGTGGACTGAAAAGCTTGAGAATGTAGATATTAAGAAAGAGGATGTGCTGGAGCCTTTTGGAAAACATCGTTGGATAAGTCATTGGGACTGGATGAGATTTACCCCAGGCTACCGTGGGAGGCGAGGGAGGAGATTGCTGAGTCTCTGGTGATGATTTGTGCATCATCAATGAGGATGGGAGAGGTTCCGGAGGATTGGACAGTTGCGGATGTTGTTTCCTTATTCAAGAAAGGGAGTAGAGATAGCCCAGGAAATTATAGACCAGTGAGTCCTACTTCAATGTTTGGTAAGTTGATGGAGAAGATCCTGAGGGGCAGGATTTATGAACATTTGGAGATGTATAATATGATAAGGAATAGTCAGCATGGCTAATTGTCAAGGGTAGGTCGTGCCTTATGAGCCCAAATGATTTTTTTGAGGATGTGACTAAATACATTGATGAAGGAAGGGCAGTAGATGTAGTGTATATGGATTTTAGCAAGGCATTTGATAAGTTATTCCATGCCAGGCTTATTGAAGAAGTATGGAGGCATGGGATCCAAGGGGACATTGCTTTGTGGATCCAGAACTGGCTTGCCCACAGAAGGCAAAGAGTGGTTGTAGACGGGTCATATTCTGCATGGAGGTCGGTGACCAGTGGTGTGCCTCAGGGATCTGTTCTGCGACCCTTACTCTTCGTGATTTTTATAAATGACTTGGATGAAGAAGTGGAGGGATGGGTTAGTAAATTTGCTGATGATGCAAATGTTGGGGCTGTTGTGAATAGTGTGGAGGGCTGTCAGAAATTACAACGGGACATTGATAGGATGCAAAACTGGGCTGATAAGTGGCAGGTAAAGTTCAACCCAGATTAGTGTGAAGTAGTTCATTTTGGTAGGTCAAATATGATGGCAGAATATAGTATTAATGGTAAGACTCTTGGCAGTGTGGAGGATCAGAGGGATCTTAGGGTCCAAGTCCATAGGACACTCAAAGCAGCTGCGCAGGGTGACTCTGTGGTTAAGAAGGCATACGGTGTATTGGCCTTCATCGATCATGGAATTGAATTTAGAAGCCGAGAGGTAATGTTGCAGCTATATATGACTCTGGTTAGACCCCACTTGGAGTACTGTGCTCAGTTCTGGTCGCCTCACTACAGGAAGGAAGTGAAAACCATAGAAAGGGTGCAGAGGAAATTTACAAGGATGTTGCCTGGATTGGGGAGCATGCCTAATGAAAACAGGTTGAGTGAACTCGGCCTTTTCTCCTTCGAGCGATGGAGGATGAGGGGTGACCTGATAGAGGTGTATAAGATGATGACAGGCATTGATTTTGTGGATAGTCAGAGGCTTTTTTCCAGTGCTGAAATGGCTGCCACAGGAGGGCACAGGTTTAAGGTGCTTGAGAATAGGTGCAGAGGAGATGTCAGGGGTAAGTTTTGTATGCAGAGAGTGGTGAGTGCGTGGAATGGGCTGCCGGCAACGGTGGTGGAGGCAGATACGATAGGGTCTTTTAGGAGACTTTTGGATAAGTACATGGAGCTTAGAGAAATAGAGGGCTATGGGTAACCCTAGTAATTTCTAAGGTAGGGACATGTTCGGCACAACTTTGTGGGCTGAAGGGCCTGTATTGTGCTGTAGGTTTTCTACAGTGGAACATCACTGGTCACTGACCTCGAATCAACATCTATAAACATCTTCTATGTGGTTACACCTTCTACGAGCAAGCAGGTTTTCAATCCATAATGCCATGTTTCCCTGGATCTCATGCCTCTTGACTTTCTGAGTGACCCTAGCAAGGGGAACATTATCAAACACTGTACTAAAATCCACATCTACTGCTCAATCTTCATTAATGTGCTTTGTCACATCCTCAAAGAATTGAATCAGGGCATGAGCAATCACTCACAAATCCATTCTCACTATCCGAATCAGATGACATAGAAACATAGAAAATCTATAGCACAATACAGTCCCTTTGGCCCACAAATCTGTGCCGAACTTGTCTTAGAAATACCTAAGACCTAAGGCTTACCCATAGCCCTCTATTTTTCTAAGCTCCATGTATCCATCCAGGAGTCTCTTAAAAGACCCTATCATATCTGCCTCCACCACCACTGCCAGCAGCCCATCCCACACACTCACCACTCTCTGCATAAAAAACTTAACCCTGACATCTCCTTTGTACGTACTTCCAAGCACCTTAAACTATACCCTCTCATGCTAGCCATTTGACCTTCTGTAAATTCTCATAAAACACGTCTGTAAGAAATTTAATCTAATAATTTGCCCACCAGTGAAGTAAGATTCACTAGTATATAATTCCCAGGAATATCCCTTCTCCTATTTTTGAATAAAGGAATAACATTGGTTGCCCTACAATCATCTGGTACTAATCCTGTGGTCAGCATAGATACAAAGATCATTGCCTCATGCTCAACTATCTCTTCCTTTGCTTTCTATATACCTGGCGTATATCCCGTGCAGTGCCAGGGACTTATCTATCCTAATGTTTTTCATAAGTTCCAACGCATCCTTTCTTAATGTTGACATGTTCTAGCGTATCAGCCTGGTTTACTCTGTCCTCACAAATATTAAGGTTCCTCTTATTGGTGAATACTGAAGCACCTCCCCTACCTCCTCCAACTCAAGCACAATTTTATTGATCACTCTAGCCATCCTCCTGTAGAATGCCTTGGGGTTTTCCTTAATCTTATTCGCCAGAGCCTTCTCGTGGCCTTTTCTAGCTCTCCTAATCCAGCTCTTTCCTGGCTACATTGTAACTCTGCACTCTGTCTGATTCTTTCTTCCTAAACATGTGATGAGGATGTTAGGAGAATTCAGGGTGACTTGGATAGGCTGGGTGAGTGGGCAGATACTTGGCAGATGATGTTTAATGTGAATAAGTGTGAAGTTATCCACTTTGGGAGTAAGAACAGGAAGGCAGATTATTATCTGAATGGTGTAGAGTTAGGTAAGGGAGAAATACAAAGAGATCTCGGAGTCCTTGTTCATCAGTCACTGAAGGTGAATGAGCAAGTGCAGCAGGCAGTGAAGAAGGCTAATGGAGTGTTGGCCTTTATTACAAAGGGATTTGAGTACAAGAGCAAGGAAATTCTCTTGCATTTGTACAGAGCCCTGGTGAGACCACACCTGGAGTATTGTGTACAGTTTTGGTCTCCAGGGTTAAGGAAGAACATCCTGGCTGTAGAGGAAGTGCAGCGTAGATTCACAAGGTTAATTCCTGGGATGTCTGGACTGTCTTACGCAGAGAGGTTAGAGAGACTGGGCTTGTACACGCTGGAATTAAGGAGATTGAGAGGGGATCTGATTGTAACATATAAGATTATTAAGGGATTGGACAAGATAGAGGCAGGAAATATGTTCCAGATGCTGGGAGAGTCCAGTACCAGAGGGCGTGGTTTGAGAATAAGGGGTAGGTCATTTAGGACAGAGTTAAGGAAAAACTTCTTCTCCCAGAGAGTTGTGGGGGTCTGGAATGCACTGCCTCGGAAGGTAGTGGAGGCCAATTCTCTGGATGCTTTCAAGAAGGAGCTAGATAGGTATCTTATGGATAGGGGGATCAAGGGATTTGGGGACAAGGCAGGAACCAGGTATTGATAGTAGATGATCAGCCATGATCTCAAAATGGCGGTGCAGGCTCAAAGGGCTGAATGGTCTACTTCTGCACCTATTGTCTATTGTCTATTGTTTATAAACCTTAAGCAAGCTTCTTTCTTCCTCTTGACTAGATGTTCCATCCCTGAATTTGTCCTATCTTTTTTCATAACTATTTAAAAAGTGATAGAATTATGGACCCTGGACCCAAAATGTTCCTCAACAGATACAGTCTTTAGCCCTACTTCATTCCTTAAGAGTGTTGTGCCCTCCCTAGTAGCCCTTACTTTCTATTAAGGAAATCTCTTTGGACACGTTTTACAAATTCTATCCCATTCAAGCTCTTGGCAATATGTGTGATCCAGTCAATATTAAGGAAGTTACTTATATCATGTACTGGGGTGCTCTCTATAGTTACAGCTTTTGGCCAGGAGCAGATGTTGTCAGGTGCTGCCCAACCTTCATAGAATGTTTTGACCCTTAAACACTACCCTGTCCAGTTGGTGGGTCAGCAGTGGTGGCAAAGTCACTGCCCTTCTGCTCCTGACTTCCAGCTCAACTCCTCCTGCCTGCTCCATATCCAGCAAGAGGCTCGTTCTGCTTCCTCCCCCATCCTGCAAGCTGCCTGGTTCTTGCACTTTCATCAAGGCCCAGCGCAGACAGCAACCTCCATGCTGTCCTTGCCAGAACCCTCTACGCCTGATCTTCATGGGAATAGCCATGTCTGCCATTCTTTGTCCCTACACTCCAGGACTAAGGACTGGTACTTCAGGACCTTCCTCTCATGAGCCTCCTCGCAGCCTTCCTCCCATGGTACAGTGAGCTGCACCAGGATGATTTTCTTGTTTTCAGTGGACCACAGTACGATGTCTGGTCAAAATGTGGTCTGCACCACCTCAGGAACTGCAGCTTCCTCCCTACATTGACTCTCATCTCCCATGATTTGGCCATTTACAGTAGATTGGATTTAGGCCTTTTCGATGTGGCCCTTTTGGTGTGGCACTCTCCTTGATGAAACTGACTGCCCAGTTTGCCTCCCTGCCAGCTGGTCTCTTTTTATACCTCTCCTGCTTCTGTGTGTCAGAAAGGGACAGCAAGGCCTTGTCGAGGCACCACCTATACCGTCCTCATGTTAAAGCTGTTTTGTATCCTGACAGTACTTGAGCCAGTGAACCCGCTGACCACAAAGCTTGCGTTTAGGGTCCTCTCTCAGCCCCCATGTGTGCAGCTGTGATGGTGTAGGGAGAGAATCATACAAAGGCTGCAGGAGGAAAGAAATGTGGAAAAGCTCCAGTCTCCAAAGCACTGCTGAAGTGATCTTGCACTTGGGAAGATCCAGTTTAGTCCAGGCGCCCTGTGACCCTAACTCCACTGCCTTTGACACCCGCCTTTCGTCTCACAGGTCCATACCTCTGCCTGAACCATGTCACACTTATCCCTTGCACTTGCACTTCTCTCATCATTGGAAGTGTGCTAAGCCAAGGCCTTGCTGTCCCAGGCATGGGTTGCCAATTATGTCTCTCAATTGCAGAGAACTCACTGCCTGGTGTATGGCTGAGATGGCAGCCCACTTTTGGCTATAAGTAATCCCTACATCTAGTCTTTGGTCCAAATATTCCTCATAATCTTCCAAAACCTCCTGAGGAGTTTTGGGATTTCTTATATACCTTGTAGGGCATATATGTCAAACTCAAGGCCCGTGGGCCAAATCCGGCCCGCGGTGGAATTATTTTTGGCCCGCGAGATAATATCTAATTACTATTAAAGCTGGCCCCAGTAATCGAAGCGCCTATGGCGTATGATATGGCTAATGCTGAGTTTATTCAGGTACCAGGTTTTCAGGGTTTTTAGTGTTTATTCGGCAGTCTTGCTCGGCAGTCTTCTTCATAAGAAACGGAATTTGTAAAGTGAAGCACTTTGTAGTTTTAGCAGAGACTGAGACACATGAGAGCAGGCTGAAAAAACGGAGGCAACAAAAGCTGCGTTCGCACGCGTCCGACTGATCCGGCCCGCATGAAGCTGCATTTTGCTCAATCCGGCCCGTGACCTAAAATGAGTTTGGCACCCCTGTTGTAGGGTATACCACTTGGTCCTGGGGTGGCAGATGATATCCCAGACTTCCTGCCACATCGGCTCTGCCTCATTCATCTTAGTTGCCGGGGTTCTTGGCTGGGGGATATTTGGATTGAATTCTAGTCTGATTTCTACAGGGATTACTATGTGATTCCCACTGAACCTTTTCTACCTCCTGCTTTGAACTGGATAGGTGCCTGATTTTCACTGGCTGAGAAGAGCCCTGGTGAACCTGACTGGGTGATCCGGTCAATATTAAAGAAGTTTAAAATCTTCCACTAATAATACCTATCATTCTTACATCTAACTGCTGCCTTCCTTTATGCCTGCTCCTCTAGTTCTTGCCGTCCACTGTGGGGCTCATAATGCAGTCCTGTTGAGGTGACCATCCTCTTCTTGTTTCTAAGTTCTATAATCATATGGCCTCATCGGACCATCGAGAAGCATTGTCGTTATGTTCTTCCTCATCTAAAAAGTAACCCCCTCCTCACTCACCTGTATCTCTGAAATGTCTGTATGCTGGAACTCCGACTTGCCAGGCTTGTCCTTCTCTCAGCCACATCCCTGTTGGGCTTTGATATTCCAGCTTCAAGAGCTCATTATGGAGGGACATGTTAGACATTTCTAGATCACCTGGTTCTTCCTTCATTTCTGCTTTACTGTAAGTACCAAACATAAGAACATAAAAAATAGGAGCAGGAGTAGGCCATCTGGCCCATTGAGTCTGCTCCACCATTCAATAAGATCATGGCTGAGCTGGCCATGGACTCAGTTCCTACCTTTTCTCCATAACCCTTAATTCTCCTACTATGCAAAAAATCAATCCAACCTTATCTTAAATATATTTACTGAGGTAGCCTCCACTGCTTCAATGGGTAGAGAATTCAACAGATTCACCACTCTCTGGAAAAAGCAGTTCCTCCTCATCTCCATCCTAAATCTACTCCCCAAATCTTGAGGCTATGTCCCCTAGTTCTAGTCTCACCTACCAGTGGAAACAACTTTCCTGCCTCTATCTTATCTATCCTTTTCATAATTTTATATGCTTCTATAAGATCTCCTCTCATCCTTCTGAATTCCAGTGAGTACAGTTCCAGGCAACTCAATCTCTCTTCATAGTCTAAACTCTGGAATCAACCTGGTGAACCTCCTCTGCACCACCTCCAAAGCCAGTATATCCTTCCTTAAGTAAGGAGACCAGAACTGCACGCAGTACTCCAGGTGCAGCCCCACCAGTACCCTGTACAGTTGCAGCATAACCTCCTTGCTCTTAAATCCAATCCCTCTAGCAATGAAGGCCAACATTCCATTTGCCTTCTTGATAGTCTGCTGCACCTGCAAACCAACCTTTTGTTATTCATGCACAAGTGCTCCTGATTCCCTCTGCACAGCAGTATGCTGCAAGTTTTTACCAATTAAATAATAATCTGTTCTTCCATCTTTCCTTCCAAAGTCAATGACCTCACATTTACCACCATTGTATTCCATCTGCCAGACCCTTGCCCACTTACTTAATCTATCTATATCTCTCTACAGACTCTCTGTATCTTCTGCACAATTTTCTTTTCCACTCAATTTAGTGTCATCAGCAAACTTAGATACACTACACTTGGTCCCCTCTTCCAGATCGTTAATGTATATCGCAAACAGCTGCGGGCTCAGCACTAACGCCTGTGGCACACCGCTCACCACTGATTACCAACCAGAGTAACACCCATGTATCCCAACTCTCTGCTTCCTATTAGTTAACCAATCCTCTATCCATACTAATACATCACCCCCAACTCTATGCATCCTTTTTTTATGGATAAGTCTTTTATACGGCACCTTATCGAACGCCTTCTGGAAAGCCAAGTAAATAACGTCCATGTGTTCCCTTTATCCACTGTGCTTGTTATATCCTCAAAGAGTTCTAGTAAGTTTATCAAGCAGGACCTGCCTTTGCTAAATCCATGCTGGATCTGCGTGATGGATTCATTTCCTTCCAGATGCCTCGCTATTTCTTCTTTAATGAAAGCTTCAAGCATTTTCACAACTACAGATGTTAAACTAACTGGCCTATAGTACCTGCTGTTTATCTACATCCTATCTTGAACAGTGGCATGACATTTGTTGTCTTCCAATCTGCCAGGATCTGGCCCAGAGTCTAGAGAATTTTGGTAAATTATCACCAAAGCCTCAATTATAACTTCTGCCATTTCTTTCAGTACCCTGGGATGCATTCCATCAGGACCAGGGGACTTGTCTATCTTCAGGCCCACAAGAGATAACCACCTTTTTACTTCTGCTTTTTAATTTTGTCCTTAGCTGCTCAAATTTGCTCAGCAGAACCTCTTTCCATATTCTACCCATGTCGTTGGTAACCACATGGACCATGACAACTGAATCTTTCCCCTCCCACTGCAAATTCCTCTGCAGGTCAGATAAGATGTCCCAAACCCAGGCACCAGGCAGAAAACACAGCCTTCAGGATGCTCTATCCTCATTACAGAGAACTTTTTCTATTCCTCTGACTACACTATCTCCAATTGCCACTACATTTCTCTTCTCTCCCCCCCCCCCCCTTGAACTACTATGCCACAGTTAGGTTATTCATCCTTCCTACAACCCCTACTCTCATCTACACAGGGAACAAGAATCTCAGACCCATTGGACAAGCTCAAGGGCTGAGTCTCCTCCAGCACTGTCTCTTGGAGCCCACTACCTGCCTCACTTGTAGTCACACCCTTTTGTCCCAGACCACAGACTGAATTTGAGGCAGCTAGCCTAATGGGTGTGACTACCTCCTGAAACAGAGAATCCAGGTAACTCTCCCCCTTCCTGAGGTGCCACGTTTGAAGCTCACATTCCAGGTTACCAGCTTTGAGCCTGAGTTCCTTGAGCTGCCAACACTTGCTGCAGATATGGTCACCAGCTCCCACATCATGCAGCTACAGCACATTACCTAATCCTGCGTCATCCCTACTTTATATTTAATTAGCTGCAATTTAGTGGCTCTTTATTCAAACACTACTTGCCTTACCTGCTACTTGCCTATGCCATCCTGCCAAAGCCTCAAGTTCCCACTCCTACACTGGTCCACTCACACAATGGCTGCTCTGCTTTGACCCTGCTTTACTTTTAAATGAAAAACACAATGTTTAGAACACAAATGGACACACAAGAGTTTCCATCATTCCTTTTCAAACATTTTCACTGCATCATCAATCACAAGAGCAGAGAGCTAAGTTGCTGCACAGGCCAGCTCTCCCATTTATGGACAAGGAGGTGCAGAGTGATTGGTGGTTGGAGTCAGTTGAAGAACAGAGAAAAATCACAGTGATTTTCTGAGTGGTCTCTGGCACTGAGTCTGTCTCTGTGACTCAGAAGGGAAGGGGGGATAAGCACGCTGCAGTAATAGGGGATTCATTAGTTAGGGGAACAGACAGGAGGTTTTGTGGGTGAGAACGAGATTCCTGGTTCATATGTTGTCTCCCAGTTACCAGGGTCTGGGACACCTCAGACTGAGTCCTCATCGTTCTTAAGTGGGAGGGTGAACAGCCAGGAGTTGAGGTGTATGTAGGTATCAGTGACATGGGTAGGATGAGTGATGAGGTTCTGCACAGGGAGTTCAGGGAGTTAGGTGGTAAGTTAAAGGGCAGGATCTCCAGGGTTGATCTCAGGATTGCTACCTGTGTCATGTGCTAGAGAGGCCAGAACTAGGAAGAATATACAGTTTAATACATGGCTAGGAGTTGGTGTAGAAGGGGGGCATAAGAATTTTTGGATCATTGGATTCTCTTGTGGGTAAGGTGGGACCTATACAGACAGGACAGCTTGCACCTGAACGGAAGGTTACTGATATCCTAGCAGGAAGGTTTATTAATGCTGCACAGTGGGTTTAAACTGGAGTTGCAGGCGGATGGGAACCAGAGTGCCAGAACAGTTAGTAGAGAGGTATATATTATTTATATTTATAACATATTTCTGTTTTTGTATGATTTTTAATCTATTCAAGATACATATACTGTAATGGGATTTATTTATTTATTTATTTATTTATTTATTTTTCTTCTATTATGAACAGTATTGCATTGAACTGCTGCTGCTAAGTTAACAAAGTTCACAACACATGCTGGTGATAATAAACCTGATTCTGATTCTGATTCTGAGGTTACAGAGGCAGATGTTGGTAAGACCTCAGACAAAATGAGGAACCAAAAGGTTGAGCATAGTCCTGGGCTGCATATATATTTCAATGCAAGGAGTATTGTAGGAAAGGCAGATGATATTGCTGAAGGCAACGTGTAATGAGGGGAGGCTGTAGATAGGGCAAAATTGCAGTCGGGGAAGGTAAAAGGTGGACAAAACTGAAAAGGTTGTATACAGGACTGAAGGTGTTATTTATATTTGAATGTGCACAGTATGTAGAATAAGGTAGATGAACCTGTAGCACATTTACAGATTGGCATGTATGATGTTGTAGACATCATCGAAACATGACTGAAAGAAGGTTATCGCTGGGAGTTTACTGTCCAAGGATACACACTGTATTGAAAGGACAAGCAGCAGGGCAGAGGGGGCGGTGTCGCTCTGTTGGTAAAAAATTAAATCAAATTATTAATAAGAGGTGACATAGGGTCAGAAGGTGTTAATCATTGTGCATAGAGTTAAGGAACTGCAAGGGTAAAAAGATCCTGACGGGAGTTCTGTACAGAACCCCAAACAGTAGTAAGGATGTAGACTGCAAATTACAAAAAAAGATAGAAAATCCATCCCAAAAGGGCAATGTTACAATAGTTATGGGTTATTTCAATATGCAGGTCAATTGAGAAAATCAAGTTGGTGCTGGATTCCAGGAGGGGGGAATTTCCAGAGTGCCTTTGAGACGGCTTTTTAGAGCAGCTCATGGTTGAGCCCACTAGGGGATCAGCTATTCTGCACTGGATATAGTGCAATGAACTTGAATTAATTAGAAAGTTTAAGATAAAAGACCCCTTAGGGGAAAATGATAATAATATTATCAAATTCATCATGAAATTTGACAGGGAGAAGCTAAAGTCAGATGTATCAGTATTATAGTGGAGTAACGAGAGCTTTTGGTACATTGGCCTTTATAAATCAAAGTATTGAGTATAAGAGTTGGAATGTAATGGTGAGGTTGTATAAGACATTGGTGAGACTGAATTTGGAGTATTGTGTGCAGTTTTGGTCACCTAATTACTGGAACGATATTAATAAGGTTGAAAGAGTGCAGAGAAGGTTTACAAGGATGTTGCCAGGACTTGAGAAACTGAGTTACAGAGAAAGGTTGAATAGGTTAGGACTTTTAGGGTTAGGGGTTTGGAGGGATATGGCCCAGGTGCAGGTCAGTGGGACTAGGCAGAAAAATGGTTCGGCACAGCCAAGAAAGGCCAAAAGGCCTGTTTCTGTGCTGTAATGTTCTATGGTTCTATGGTTCTAAAGGCAATTACAGAGCCATGAGAGAGAAGTTGGCCAGTATTTATTGGAATGAACACTGGCAGGACTGACAGCAGAGAAGCAATGGCTGGAATTCCTGGAATCAATTCAGAAAGCACAGGATATATACATCCCAAACAAGAAGAAGTACTCTAAGAGCAAACTGACACAACCATGGCTAACAAGAGAAGTCAAAGCCGACATAAAAGCCAAAGAGAGGGCATATAATAGAGCAAAAATTAGAGGGAAGTTAGAGGATTGGGAAGCTTTTAAAAACCAACAGAAGGCAACTAAAAGGTCATTAAGAAGGTAAAGATGAAATACAAAAGTAAGCTAGCCAATAATATTAAAGAAGATGCAAAAGTTTCTTCAGATACATAAAGTTAAAAGAGAGGCAAGGTTGGATATCAGACCGCTGGAATATGATGCAGAGAGGTAGTAATGGGGGAGAAGGAAATGGCAGGCAAACTGAAAAAGTATTTTGCATCAGTCTTCTCTATGTCAGTGGTCATGAAGTGTGTGAAGTTGCCATTATTGGAGAGAAGGTTCTTGGGAAACTGAAAGGCCTGAAGGTAGATAAGTCACCTGCACAAGATGGTGTACACCCCAGGGTTCTGAAAAGTGGCAGAAGTGGCAGTGGAGTCATTAGTAATGATCTTTCAAGAATCAGTAGGTCTGGAATTGTTCTGGAAGGATGGAAAATGGCAAATGTCACTCCACTCTTCAAGAAGGGAGAGAGGCAGAGGAAAGGAAACTATAGGCCAGTTAGTCTGACCTGAGTGGTTGGGAAGATGTTGGAGTCAATTATTAAGGATGAGGTCTCAGGGTATTTGGAAGCACATGATAAAATAGGCTGTAGTCAGCATGGTTTCCTCACAGGAATATCTTGCCGGACAAAGTTGGAACAAGCAGGACAGACAAAGAAGAATCGGTTGGTGTTTGGAAGGTCTTTGACAAGGTGCCACACACGAGGCTGCCGAACAAGCTATGACTCCATAGTATTACAGAAAAGGTTGTAGCATGGATAAAGCAGTGGTTGATTAGCAAGAGGGAAAGAGAGGGAATAAAGGGACCTTTTTCTGGTTGGCTGCCAATGACTAGTGGTGTTGCACAGGGGTCTGTGTTGGGTCTGATTCTTTTTACATTATATGTCAATGATTTGGATGATGGAATTGATTGCTTTGTTGCAAAATTTGCAAATGATATAAAGATAGCTGTGGGAGGGTGGGGCAGGTAGTTTTGAGGAAGCAGAAGCTATAGAGGGACAGACAGATGAGGAGCATTAGCAAAGAAATGGAAGACAGAATACAGTGTCAGTAAGTGCACGGTCATGCACTTTGGTAGGAGAAATTAAAGGGCTGACTATTTTCCAAATGGAGAGAAAATAGAAAAATTACTGGTGCAAAGGGACTTGGGAGTCTTTGTGCAGGATTCCCTAAATGTTAATTTGCAAGTTGAGTCTGTGGTGTGAAAGACAAATGCAATGTTAGCATTGATTTCAAGAGGACTGAAATATAAAAGTAAGGATGTAATGTTGAAATGTTATAAAACACTGGTGATGTCTTTCTTGGAAGCACTGTGAGTAGTTTTGGGACTCTTATCTCAGAAAGGATGTACTGAAACTGGAGAGGGTTCAAAGGAGGTTCATGAAAATGATTCCTGGTTTAAGTGACTTGTCATATGAAGAGTGTTTGGTGGCTCTGAGCTTGTATTGACTGGAATTCAGAAGAATGAGGGATGACCTCATTGAAACCTATTGGATGATGAAAGGCCTTGTGTGGTGAACTACATATACCTGTCTGGACACGCCCCCCCCCCCCCCCCGCTGACTGCTCCTGTGGCTTCTCCCACAGACCCCTGTATAAAGGCGATTGGAGGCACTGCTCCTCCCTCAGTCTCCAGGATGTCGTATGGTGATCTCTTGCTGCTGACTGCTCTCTTCCAGCGAATAAAAGCCTATATCTCACCTCACGTCTCCGAGAGTTATTGATGGTGCATCACCTTGATAGTGGATATGAAGAGAATGTTTCCTGTGAAAGGAGAGTGTAAGGCCAGAGGACAGAGCCTCAGAATAGAGGGACACACACAAAATGCTGGTGGAATGCAGCAGGCCAGGCAGCATCTATAGGGAGAAGCGCTGTCGACATTTCAGGCTGAGACCCTTCATCAGGACTGTCGAAGTGTCTCAGCCCAAAACGTCGACAGCGCTTCTCCCTATAGATGCTGCCTGGCCTGCTGTGTTCCACCAGCACTTTGTGTGTGTTGCTTGAATTTCCAGCATCTGCAGATTTCCTCGTGTTTGTCTCAGAATAGAGGGGCCTCTTTTTAGATACTAGATGAGGAGGAATTTCTTCAGCCAGAGGGAGGTAAATCTGTGGAATTCTTTATCACAGGCATCTGTGAAGGCCAAGTGTTTATGTGTATTTAAGGCAGAGGTTGATAAATTCTTGATTGATCAGGGTATGAAGAGATACAGGAAGAAGGTGGAAGTTTGGGGCCAAGAGGAAAATTAGATCAGCCATGATGAAATAGTGGAGCAAACTCGATGGGCCTAATGGCCTAATTTAGAATTTAGCATTTATTTAAATCTTACATCCATTCCACAACATGGGGGGTAAAAATTTTTGCATTATGACTCCTCTACAATATACAGACGTGTGAATTTAAAAGTCTAATGGCTTGTAGAAAGGAACTGTCCCATAGCCTGTTGGTCCTGGCTTTAATGCTGCGGTAACGGTTGCCAGATGGAAGCAGCTGAAACAGTTTATGGTTGCAGTGACTGGTGTCCCCGATGATCTTCCAGACCTTCTTTCTGCACCTGAAGCTATAAATGTCCTCAATGGAGTGAAGTTCACATCCACAGATGCACTGGGCTGTCCGTACCACTCTCTGCAGTGCCCAGCAATGAAGTTTGGTACAGTTTCCAATGATATAGCCAGTCAGTATGCTCTCAATGGTGCCACTGTAGATGGTTTTGAGGATTTGTGGGCCCATTTTGAACTTCTTCAGTCACCTGAGGTGGAAGAGACGCTGTTATGCTTTTTGCCGGTGTGTACAGTCCAGGTGAGATCATTGGTGAAGTGTATACTGAAGAACCTAGAACTACTCACCTTCTCAACTGCAGACTCATTGATGTTTATTCTGCTCCTACATCTTATGGTCTTCAGGGTGCTGTTAATGTTGTGGATGTCAAATAACAGAGTGGCTTTGGAAAAGAGGAAAATCCGTGCAGAGGAAAAAGGAAACTCCATGAGGCTGCACAGGAAAGTTCTGCAGTGATCTGAGTGTAGAGTTCTACAGATATACTGTGGAAAGCATTCTAACTGGCTGCATCACCGTCTGCTATGGGGAGTGGGCACTGTAGAGGATCGAAATAAGCTGCAGAAAATAGTGAACTCTGCCAGCTCCATCATGGACACTAACCTCCCCAGCAACGAGGCATCTTCAAGGAGCAATGCTGAAAAAAGGTGACATCCATCATTAAGGACCCCATCATCCAGGACATGCAGTCTTCTCATTGTTAACATCAGGGAGGAGGTACAGGCACACACTCAATGAATCAGAAATAGCTTCTACATTCTTTAAAACGCAAACACAAGGAAATCTGCAGATGCTGAAAACTAAGCAACACACACAAAATGCTGGTGGAACGCAGTAGACCAGGCAGCATCTATAGGAAGAAGTACAGTCAACGTTTTGGGCCGAGACCATTCGTCAGGACTAACTGAAAGAAGAGATAGTAAGAGATTTGAAAGTGAGAGGGGGAGGGGGAGATCCAAAATGATAGGAGTAGACAGGAGGGGGTGGGGTGAAGCTAAGAGCTGGAAAGTTGATTGGCAAAAGGGATACACAGCTGTAGAAGGGAAAGGATCATGGGACGAGAGGCCTAGGGAGAAAGAAAGGGGGAGGGGAGCACTAGAGGGAGATAGAGAGCAGGCAAGGAGAGATTGTGGGAGGGACAGAGAGAGAAAAAAGAGAGAAAAGAAAAAAAGGAATAAATAAATAGATAGATAGATAGATAGATAGATAAATAAATAAGTAGGTAGGTAGATAAATAAATAGGTAGGTAGGTAGGTAGGTAGGTAGATAGATGATAAACAAACAAATAAATAAATAAATGGATAAATAAGGGATGGGGTAAGAAGGGGAGGAGGGGCATTAACGGAAGTTAGAGAAATCAACGTTCATGCCATCAGGTTGGAGGCTACCCAAATGGAATATAAGGTGTTGTTCCTCCAACCTGAGTGTGGCTTCATCTTGACAGTAGAGGAGGCCATGGATAGACGTATCAGAATGGGAGTGGGATGTGGAATTAAAATGTGTGGCCACTGGGAGATCCTGCTTTCTTTGGCAGCCAGAGCGTAGGTGTTCAGCGAAACGGTCTCCCAGTCTACATCGGGTCTCACCAATATATAAAAGGCCACACCAGGAGCACCGGACGCAGTATACCACACCAGCCGACTCACAGGTGAAGTGTCACCTCACCTGGAAGGACTGTCTGAGGCCCTGAATGGTGGTGAGGGAGGAAGTGTAAGGGCAAGTGTAGCGCTCTTGATAAATGCCCCTGATGAGTGGTAAGGAGACCCCTATGATACTCATCTGTTCTCACAGTTCTTTGTAGGGATGTCAGATGTACTATGGAGAGCATTCTAACTGGTTACATCATTGTCTGGTATGAAGGGGTCACTGTACAGGATCAGAAAGAACTCAGTCAGCTCCATCATGGACATGAGCCTCACTAGCATCAGGAACTTCTTCAAAAGGTGATGCCTCAGAAAGGTGAAGGATCAGCCACCCAAAAGCCTGTCTATGCTTTCTACCCAGATACTGCCTGTGCTGTGGAGTACTTCCAGCCCTTTCCCCTTTGGTCAGCCCAAAGGGGCAGGTCTCCAGCAGAACCAATACTGGCCAATATATTCACTGACTGCATTCAAGCTAGTATGAGGTCAGACTGAAAGCCTATAGCCCATTGAGAGCTGGCATTAGTGGTAAGACTTCAGATATATGACCAATGGTCTCATATTGATGGGAATGATGTCCTCTTCTTTTATCCACAGTGATTCCAATTATCCCATCCTTGCCACAAGAAAGACTCACTCTTCAGCCAGAAGTGGAACCGGCGTGCAGACCCCCCAGTACACTGTAAGTTAACGACAATGGAGCACTGGTATCCTTAGTAACCAGGCTCGGTAAATCAAATGGTGTGGTTACTTTCAAGTACGTGGTAAGTGTGAGGTGTTGCATTTTGAGAAGACAAATGAGGAATGTTACAATGAATAACAGAGTCCTGGGGATTGCTGGAGAACAGAAGGACCTAGGTATACAAATAGATAGTTATCTGAAAGTAGTGTCACATGTAAACAGGGTGGTGAAGAAGGCTTTCAGCACACTAGCACTCATAAGTCAAAGTAGTAAGTATAGAAGCTGGGATGATATGTTACAGTTGCAAAAGATGTTGGTGAGGCTACCTTTGGAATAGTGTGTTCACTTTTGGTCACCCTACTACAGGAAAGATGTTATTAAGTTAGAAAGATTACATAAGATATTCATGAGGATGTTTCTGGGATTTGAGGGACTGAGCTATGGAGAGAGATTGAGAAGGTTAGGATATTTTTCATTGGTACATAAGAAGCTGAGGGGTTGGTTGGTTGAAATTTTTGAGGGACATAGATAGAGTGAATACCCACAATCTTTTTCTCAAAGTTGCAGATTCCAAAACTAGAGGGCACAGGTTAAATCTGAGAGGGGAGAGATTACATTCTACCATGACGGGTAATTGTTTTCACCCAGAGAGTGGTCAGTATGTGGAATAAACTGCCAGAAGAATGTGACTGAGGCACATATATTAAAAACGTTTGGTCAGTTCCTTGAATAGGAAAGGTTTAGGAGGATGTGGGCCAAATGAACTAGCTTAGATGGGAATATATAGTAACTTGGTATGGACATGTTAGGCTAAAGTGCCTATTTCTGTGCTGTGCAAATACTCAGCAGCTGCACCAGGACATTCAGTCCTTTAAACTCCAACTTGCAACTATAGGGTCAGCATTCGATTTGTCTCACTTGTTCAAAAGCAGTAAACTGCTGAAAGTGAAAATTTAAAGATAAGCTATTGGCAACACAGCAGGTTGGGCAGTAACAATGGAAAGAGTCACAGGATAACAGTTTAGGCAGCTGAGGTTTCACCAAAGAGATATGGATAACAGGAGACTTCTTTTTCTGGGCATTTTATTTTCCTTAGAGCTCTCCTCTTGCCTCACAGCTTCCTGTCAGAACTCTAGTCCATTCTCCAGGTCTGTCTCCAAACAACAGGTACGGTTGTAGAGCTGATAAGTTACTGAACAGGCAGTCAAAGTTCAGAATCAGAATCAGAATCAGGTTTATTATCACCGGCATGTGATGTGAAATTTGTTAACTTAGCAGCAGCAGTTCAATGCAATACATAATCTAGCAGAGAGAGAAAAAAATATTAATAATAAGTAAAATAAGACATCAAGTCAAGTCAAGTCACTTTTTATTGTCATTTCGACCATAACTGCTAGTACAGTACACAGTAAAAATGAGATAACGTTTTTCAGGACCATGGTGCTACATGAAATAATACAAAAACTACACTGAACTACGTAAAACAACATAAAAAACTACACTAGACTACAGACCTACTCAGGACTGCATAAAGTGCACAAAACAGTGCAGGCATTACAATAAATGATAAACAAGATGATAAGCACAGTAGAGGGCAGTAAGGAGTCAGTCCAGACTCTGGGTATTGAGGAGTCTGATGGCTTGGTGGAAGAAACTGTTACATAGTCTGGTTGTGATAGCCCTAATGCTTTGGTGCCTTTTCCCAGATGGCAGGAGGGAGAAGAGTTTGTATGAGGGGTGCGTGGGGTCCTTCATAATGCTGTTTGCTTTGCACAGGTCTTGCGATCCGAGGTGGTGCAATTTCCGAACCAGGCAGTGATGCAGCTGCTCAGGATGCTCTCAATACAACCTCTGTAGAATGTGATGAGGATGGGGGGGTGGGAGATGGACTTCCCTCAGCCTTCGCAGAAAGTAGAGATGCTGCTGGGCTTTCTTTGCTATGGAGCTGGTGTTGAGGGACCAGGTGAGATTCTCCGCCAGCTGAACCCCAAGAAATTTGGTGCTCTTAACGATCTTTACCGAGGAGTCGTTGATGTTCAGTGGAGAATGGTCACTCCGTGGCCTCCTGAATAAATAAACAAGCAAACATAATAAATAAATAAATAAATAAATAAATTACATATATTGAATATATTTTTTAAAACGTGCAAAAACAGAAATACTGTATATTAAAAAAGTGAGGTAGTGTCCAAAGCTTCAATGTCCATTTAGGAACTGGATGGCAGAAGGGAAGAAGCTGTTCCTGAATCTAGAGAGAGGAGTTCAAATTACAGTTTTGAGAGCTGGAGGATTTAAAGCCAAGTTATTATATCAATATTGAACCTACCAAAATGTACCAGGAATAGTAAAGGAGCAAGAAACAAAGAGACAACTTTGAAAATGTAAGTGCTTCAACAATGACCAACAGGGAATAAATCTACTGCCTGTATCCAGCTCAGCTTCGAAGGCTCTGGACAATTTTAACATGGGAGGTATACATATTGATACAGGATACAGAATCGGAGAGTCATAAAGAACAGAAACAGACTCTACTCCTGGTGAAGGCCAACCAGGGTGCTCATCTAAGCTAATTATTGTGTGTTTGGCCCATATCCCTCTAAAATTTCCAATCCACATATCTAACCAAGTACCTTTTGAATATTGTTAATGTACCTGTGTACCTGCCTCAACCATTTCCTCTGGCAGCTCATTCCATATACTCAGCGTTCTCAGTCCTGATTAAGGCTCTCGGCCAGTATTGCTGATTGTTAATTTCCCTCCATTGATGCTGCCTGACCTGTTGAATTCTTCCAGCATTTTGTGTTTTGCTCCAAGTTTCCAAAATATGTTAACTCCTCTTGTGTTAGCATTAGAGTTTGCAAATTAGGTATCTCTCACTCCTTCTTTCTCCCTTCCTCACCCCTTTCCTGTGATCCATTTTTGCTCCCTTCCCCCTTTTCCATCCATCTACTTCACGTGCAGATCCCTTACCCTGAACCCCTCCCGATCCCACCAGCTCCAGTCTGTCAACTTGCCTTCTCCTCTAATGATATCTGTTCTCCTCTCCTTCGTTTATTTGAATCAAGCACTGGCATCCCTGCTCATGCCCCTCAAGTAGCTGCCTCCCGTCTGTATGTACCCTTCCTCTCACCTTGCTCTATCTGTTGTTCATTTATCTTTTTCCTCTCTCACATTTCCTCCACCACCTGCCACTTGAACTGCTGCTCCTCTCCACGACCTGCTTATTAGCTTACACCCCTCCTCAGTCCATCAATCATCTCAAGTCCTTTCTTGCCTCTCCACTTTTACTCTCTACACTGGTCATTTTGCCTCTCTACCGCCAGTCCTGATGCAGGGTTTTGACTCAAAACATCAACTATTTCTTTCCTCCTTCTAAGTTCCTTTGGTGGGTTATTTGTGTATTGCTCCAGATTCCACCATCTGCAATCTCTTACATCTCTACAGATGATAGGCTTACTGGTTTATAGTTTCCAGGTTTTTCTTTGTAGCGCTTCTTACATAAAGGTACAATATTAGTCACCTTCCAGTCTTCGGGCACCTCACCCAGCACTAATGATGATCTCAGTTGTGGCTCCTATAACTTCTCTAGTTTTCCAAGGTGTTCATGGATATATCCATATCAAGCACATCATTCTTTGTAACTTGTACCATCTCCAGCAGAATCCTACCACTAAGCACATCCTTCCTTTCTTACCCCCAGCCCCACTTTCTACCAGAATCACTCTGTATGACTCCCTAATTCAATCATCCCTCACCACTGATCTCTCTCCAAGCACAAATGCACCTATAATTCCTCTATCACCACCAGTCAGGTCCTCAAAATGTTCTTCCAGGTGAAGCAGCACTTCATCTGCAAATCTGCCAGGATCATCCATTGTATCTGGTGCAGGCTGCTCTACATTGGTGAGATTGGGGCACCACTTTGTCGAGCACCCTCACTTTGTTCACCACAAAGATTCAGCTTCCAAATCTAATTCTGACATATCTGTCCATAGTCTCCTTTACTGCCATGATGAGGCCAAACTCAGGTTAGAGGTGCAATAGCTCATGCTGTGTCTGTGTAGCATCCAACCCAATGGCATGACATCAATCTTTCTAAATTATAATAATTTCTGCCTCTTCCCTGCTTCTGTCCTTTTCCACTCCCGTTTCCAATTGCCTTCTCTCTTCTTCTCACCTGCCTATCACCTCTCACTAGTTCCCCTCTTTCTTTCCTATCTCCGATGGTTTACTATTCTCTATTAGATTCCTTCTTCTTCAGCCATTTACCTCTTCCCCCTACTACCTCCCAGCGTGTTACTTGTATTCCATACTCCTACCCCTCCTCCATGTTCTTAATCTGGTTTTTGTCCCATTCCTTTCCAGTCCTGATGAAGGGTCTTGGCCCGAAACGTCAACTCTCTTATTCCCCTCCATTTATGCTACCCAAGTTGCTGAGGTGTGTGTGTGTGTGTGTGTGTGTGTGTGTGTGTGTGTGTGTGTGTGTGTGTGTGTGTGTGTGTGTGTGTGTAATAGACAATAGACAATAGGTGCAGAAGTAGACCACTCGGCCCTTCGAGCCTGCACTGCCATTTTGAGATCATGGCTGATCAACTACTATCAATACCCGGTTCCTGCCTTGTCCCCATATCCCTTGATTCCCCTATCCATAAGATACCTATCTAGCTCCTTCTTGAAAGCATCCAGAGAATTGGCCTCCACTGCCTTCCGAGGCAGTGCATTCCAGACCCCCACAACTCTCTGGGAGAAGAAGGTTTTCCTTAACTCTGTCCTAAATGACCAGAAGGCCTTCATTATCAGAATCAGATCAGAACCATTGTCGAGAATTGTTATCTGATATTATATTGCAGCTTTATAAAACTCTGGTTAGGTCACATCTAGAGATTTGCAATCAGTTCTGGTCATCCCATTTGAGGAAAGACATGGAGGATTTGGAGAGGGTGCAGAAGATGTTTAACAAAGTGCTGCCTGGATTAAAGGGTATGTGCTATAAGAAGAAGTCGGACAAATTTGGCTTGTATTCACTAAAGTGGAAGCTGAAGGAAGACCTGACAAAGATTTATAAGATTATGAGAGGCATAGAGAGAGTAGCCAATATCTTTTACCCAGGGTTGAAGTATTTAAATCCAGAGGATAAGTGCTTAAGGTGGGATGGTATAAGTTCAAAGTAGATGTGCAGTGTCACACAGAGTTGTGGGTGCATGGAATGCACTGCCTAGAGTAGTGGCGGTGGGAGATAAGACAAAGATGTTAAATAGGCTGTTAGTTAGGCACGAGAATGTGTAGCTAATGGAGAGATATGGGCATTGCATTGATAGAAGAGACTAGTTTAGTTAGGTGTATAAATACTGGCTTAATCAATTCAGCACATTGTAGGCCAAAGGGCCTGTTCCTGTGGTACTGTACTATGGTCCATGTCCCTTGCTGCAGAGATTCCAGGAAATGGGTGGATCATGGAATGCGAGTCGTGGATACTGTAGCCACGTGTACTAGACCCCTGTCACCTCACCACACATTAACCTTTATATTCTCTGCACAGGTTCAAGACGAAGGGGGGCGTGGAAATCTGCATTAACCCTACCGACCTATGGATGCAGGAAGCGCTGGATGTGCTGAAAAAACACTTTCAGCAGGGTTAGATCAGCAGAACAGGGAGGAGCCATTCAGAGACCAGCAACAGAGGCAATCCATCAGTACAAGATGCTGCCGGGCCGTCATTAGATGCCTGCTATCTCACTCACTCCACTTGCCTCTAATTGTGGGATTAGTTTGCTGCCAGCCCTGGCTCTCTCGTTGGGATTGTAGTTTGCTCTTTTTTTCCCTTTCAACTACCTCCTGGCTGCTCCCTGCAACACTTTTGGGTTCTTCCTCCCACAGGCAGTGGGCCAGATCCATAAACCTGAACACTGGAATAACACTCTGAATAATAAACTTAGTCTGTGAACACCTCTGTGACTCATGTGGCTTGATATTACGTGGAAAAGTTCCTCACGGAATCATGTCTCGCAAAGTGCAGGCAGAACCCCTCCATCACAGAGCAAGCTCCAAGGACCATATTACAGCATGCTGTTTACCCCAGCCTGACGTGCAGAAGCCCCAGCCCACCTTCACCAAACACTTGCAATTCTTGAACCTACCCTGGCCTTGAGCTCCTCTCTCAGAGACAATGTTGTGCTTTCACCACACTCTCCCATCACTTCACTAAGGCCTTAAACTGCAGCAAGCTCTCCAGCACATCTCTCACTGCTGCTCCTCAGCAACCTGAATTGCTCCCTTTCACACCAAGATCACACTGTTCCAGGAGATATCCTGCTCCTGCCAATAAAGTCTTTCAGATTCTTGGCCACAAGTGTAGAGAACAGAACCTGCCCATTGGAGGTCCTGCCTCACTTCCCTCTCCGGTGCTATACTGCTTTTCCATTCCACAGACTTCCTTCAGCACTGTAGAAGCTTCAAGCATCACACATTGGTTGGAAAAGCAGAGAGGACAAAGTTCCTGTGTCACTTCTGCACCCCCCTGGATGGATAAGGCTCCTGACTCACTCCAGTATTCCTTTTCCTGCTCAACAACCTCCTGTCCTTACTCAAATGAAAACTACTTCCAGAAACAGAATCAAACCGACCCATCACTACTCATTTTGACCATTATGCTGTAGATCAGTTTCAGGTTCAACAAAGTGAGTGCAAGACAGAGTCTTGAGATGTGTTTACTGAAGATGTCAGATTTCTATTTCTATTGTTCCATCATTACATCCCCTAGGCAAGAGCATATTCACTGCCCCCCTTAGCTCAAAAACCCATACGCTGCCCCACTCTTCAGGTAAACACTCCATTCCCCTCCTGTCATCCTGACTGTGAAGTGCTCCCTTGGTACCATCCCTTCCACTGTGCAGTGTTCCTTCTGATCTGTATCAATACCACAGGTGTGACCCTCTGCCTGAGAGTTTAGAGGTGCTGCCACTAAACAGTGTCTGATTGAATGAAGACTATCACTACATGGAGCAGCTCTGCTTTGGCTTGAACAGTATAGTGATTTATCATTCAGATACCTTGCCACTGGTTCCTCCCGACTCAGAGCACATCAACAAGCTTTTGATCAACCATGTCATGGTCATAAAGCACAGGAATGAGCACTCGGGCCCAGCTGATCGAAATGCCGATCCACGTAAGTCCTATTTGCCTGCATTTGGCCCATATTCCTCTAATCCTTCCCTATCCAAGTGTATTTTTAAAAATGGGTGATTTTATCTGTCAATCACTTCCTCTGGCAGTACACACAATGCTGGAGGAACTCAGCAGACCAGGCAACATCTATGGAAAAGAGTAAAGTCGACACTTCGAACTGAGATGTCGACTACTCTTTTCCATAGATGCTGCCTGACCTGCTGAGTTCCTCCAGCATTTTGTGTGTGTTCCTTGGATTTCCAGCATCTGCAGATTTTCTCTTGTTTATAATTGACTTCCTCTGGCAGCTCATTTCATATACTGATCACTCTCTGCATGAAAATTTTGCTCCTAAAGTTCCTAATAGTAGTTCAATAGTTCCAGTTAATATCGGAGAATGTATACAATATGCATCGTGAAATTTTTACTCTCCGCGGAAATCCTCAAAACAGAAGAAAAACTACCAAAGAATGAATGACAGAAAAAAGACATGAGCCTCAAAGCACCTCCCTACCCATGTACATGCAGCAAGCAGCATCAACCCTCCTCCCTCCCCTCCCCAAATTATTCCAGATAAAACAGCAGCATTCCCACCACCCAGCATGCCAACAATAGCAAAGCTCCCAAAGAGAGACCAAGGTCTACAGTCCATCAAAAACTAATTGTCCATTCCAACATTTTCAACATCCCACAGGCTTTCTCTCTCTCACTTACAAGAGAGGGACAGGTATCGCTCCTTTCACAGCGATAGAAAAGAAAACAATCACTATTTCAATGTTACTGTCAGTCTGAAGTGTTGCTTTTTTATTTCGAGTTCCCTGACTCGAGAATTGGCAAATTGACCACTGAGTGTACAGCTGTCCAACAGCCACTCCTGCTCTCTTCAATATTCTGGCTCCCAGTATGCAACACTGGTGAGAATTTCCATCTAATGGGCTGCACAGGCTCTGCAGTGACCGAACTTCATGTCGAACCTGGACGTTCCAAAATGCGGTCAAAAAGTCAATTCCAAGAATGGTAACATGCCGTCGTGCAGAACTGCAGTATTTGAGTGCCAATGCACATCAAAGATCTAAATAGGACCCTAGCCACCCTGAAAAGGAAAACAGAGACAATAGAATGAAAAGAATTTAACTGTTTCACTGATGAGCTGGGAGAAGTCGCCCTCTGGTGCCATCGTTAGTTCCTCTCATCTTTTCACCAAACCTGGGAAAAAGTCAAACTGCATTTGTCCTGTCTGTATCCCTCATGATTTTATAACTTCTGTAAGATCACCACTCAGACTCCTATGCACAGACAAAAGAAGTCCTAACCTGCTCAACCTCTCCCTATTGGTAAAATCCTTAATAACTCTTTTCTGCATTCTTGTATATCTGCAACATGAACTCCCATATTCTTATACTTAATTTCCTGTCTGGCCAGTGTACCTTATTCACAAGCCTGTGCCTCCACTTTCAGGGAATTATAGACAATAGACAATAGGTGCAGGAATAGGCCATTCAGCCCTTCAAGCCAACATTGCCATTCACTGTGATTATGGCTGATCATCCACAATCAGTACCCCGTTCCTGCCTTCTCCCCATATTCCTTGACTCCACTATCTTTAAGAGCTCTATCTAACTCTTTCTGGAAAGCATCCAGAGAATTGGCCTCCATTGCCTTCTGAGGCAGAGTATTTCATAGATCCACAACTCTCTGGGTGAAAAAGTTTTTCCTCAACTCCGTTCTAAATGGCCTACCCCTTATTCTTAAACTGTGGCCTCTGGTTCTGGACTCCTCCAACATCGGGAACATGTTTCTTGCCTCTAGAGTGTCCAGTCCCTTAATAATCTTATATGTTTCAATCAGATCCCCTCTCATTCTTCTAAATTCCAGAGTATACAAGCCAGGTCGCTGCAATCTTTCAACATATGACAGTCCCGCCATCCCGGGAATTAACCTCGTGAACCTACGCTGCACTCCCTCAATAGCAAGAATGCCCTTCCTCAAATTTGGAGACCAAAATTGCACACAATACTCCAGGTGTGGTCTCACCAGGGCCCTGTACAACTGCAGAAGGACCTCTTTCCTTCTATACTCAACTCCCCTTGTTATGAAGGCCAACATGCCATTAGCTTTCTTCACTGCCTACTGTACCTGCATGTTTACTTTCAGTGACTGGTTAACAAGGACACCTAGATCTTCGTTGTACTTCCCCTTTTCCTAACTTGACACCATTCAAATAGTAATCTGCTTTCCTGTTCTTGCCACCAAAGTGGATAACCTCACATTTATCTACATTAAACTGCATCTGCCATGCATCTGCCCACTCACCCAACCTGTCCAAATCACCCTGCATTCTCGTAACATCCTCCTCACATTTCACACTGCCACCCAGCTTTGTGTCATCTGCAAATTTGCTAATGTTACTTTTAATCCCTTCATCTAAATCATTAATGTATATTGTAAATAGCTGTGGTCCCAGCACCGATTCTTGCAGTACCCCACTAATCACTGCCTGCCATTCTGAAAGGGACCCTTTAATCCCTACTCTTTGTTTCCCGTCTGCCAACCAATTTTCTATACATGTTAGTACCCTACCCCCAATACCCTGTGCTCTCATTTTGCCCACTGATCTCCTATGTGGGACCTTATCAAAGGCTTTCTGAAAGTCCAGGTACACTACTTCCACTGGCACTCCCTTGTCCATTATCATAGTTACATCCTCAAAAAATTCCAGAAGATTAGTCAAACATGATGTCCCCTTCGTAAATCCATGCTGACCTGGACTGATCCTGTTACTGTTATCCAAATGTGCCGCTATTTCATCTTTTATAATTGACTCCAGCATCTTCCCCACCACTGATGTCAGGCTAACTGGTCTATTATTCCTTGTTTTCTCTTTCCCTCTTTTCTTAAAAAGTGGGATAACATTAGCTAACTTCCAATCCTTAGGAACTGATCCTGAATCTATAGAACATTGGAAAATGATTACCAATGCGTCCCCGATTTCTCAAGCCTCCTCCTTAAGTACCCTGGAATGCAGACAATTAGGCCCTGGGGATTTATCAGCCTTCAGTCCAATCAGTCTACCCTACACCATAATCTGCCTAATGTGAATTTCCTTCAGTTCCTCCATTACCCTCCATTGGCCACTATTACATCTGGGAGATTGTTTGTGTCTTCCCTAGTGAAGACAGATCCAAAGTATCTGTTCAACTCGTCTGCCATTTCCTTGTTCCCCATAATAAATTCACCCATTCCTGTCTTCAAGGGCCCAACTTTGGTCTTAACTAATTTTTTCCTCTTCACATACCTGAAGAAGCTTTTACTATCCTCCTTTATATTCTTGGCTAGCTTACCTTCGTACCTCATCTTTTCTCCCTGTATTGCCTTTTTAGTTATCTTCTTTTGCTCTTTAAAAGTGTCCCAATCCTCTGGCTTCCTGCTCATCTTTGCTATGTTATACTTCTTCTCTTTTATTTTTATACTGTCCTTGACTTCCCTTGTCAGCTATGGTCGCCCCTTACTTGTCTTAGAATCTTTATTCCTCTTTGGAATGAACTAATCCTGCACTTTCTGTATTATTCCCAGAAATACCTGCCATTGTTGTTCCACTGTCATCCCTGCTAGGGTACCTTTCCAGTCAACTTTGGCCAGCTCCTCCCTCATGGCTCCATAGTCACTTTTGTTCAACTGTAATATGACACTTCTGATCTTCCCTTTTCCCTCTCAAGTTGTAGATTAAAACATCATATTATGGTCACCACCTCCTAATGGCTCCTTTAGCTCAAGTTCCCTTATCAAATCCAGTTCATTAAACAACACTAAATCTAGAATTGCCTTCTCCCTGGTAGGCTCCAGTACAAGCTGCTCTAAGCATCCATCTCAGAGGCACTCCACAAACTCCCTTTCTTGGGGTCCAGTACCAACCTGATTTTCCCAGTCTACCTGCATGTTGAAATCCCCCGTAACAACCTTTGCGACATGCCAATTGTAACTTTTGATTCAACTTGCACCCTATATCCAGGCTACTGTTTGGGGGCCTGTAGATAACTCCCATTAGGGTCTTTTTGCCCCTACAATTTCTCAGTTCTATCCATACTGACTCTACATCTCCTGATTCTTGTCACCCCTCGCAAGGGACTGAATTTCATTCCTCACCAACAGAGCCACCCCACTCCCTCTGCCCATCTGTCTGTCCTTTTGATAGGACGTATCCCCTTGAATATTCATTTCCCAGCCCTGGTCCTCTTGCAGCCATGTCTCTGTTATTCCTACAACATCATACTTGCCAATTTCCAACTGAGTCTCAAGCTCATTCACTTCCTGCATTCATATATAAGACTTTTAATCCATTATTCCCCTCACCTTTCACATTGATTCCTATTGCACTTGGCCATACTCTCCGATCCCTTCCTAAGCTTTCTGCCCCATTAATTCTGTTGCCTTTCTTTACTTTTCTTATTCTCTCTTTCCCTTTAACTCCATCCTTATATTTCCAGTTCACCTCCTCCTCCCCCCCACTACTTATTTAAATACACCCATATAGCAGTTGCATTATGTAACTAAAATCAAGGCTGCTCTTCTACTTTGTATAGCAGTTCCCCAGGGCCCTGTGAAAGTCCTATCTGAATTTGACTTTCTAAAATGCAACATCTTGCATGTACCTCGATTAAATGCCAAGCCATTCCTTGACTCACTTAACACACACAAAATGCTGGTGGAAAACAGCAGGCCAGGCAGCATCTATAAGGAGAAGCACTGTCGATGTTTCGGGCTGAGACCCTTCGTCAGGACTAACCGAAAAGAAAGATAGTAAGAGATTTGAAAGTAGGAGGGGGAGGGGAAAATGCGAAATGATAGGAGAAGACCTGAGGGGGTGGGGTGAAGCTGAGAGCTGGAAAGGTGATTAGCAAAAGGGATACAGAACTGGAGAAGGGAAAGGATCATGGGACGGGAGGCCTAGGGAGAAAGAAAGGGGGAGGGGAGCACCAGAGTGAGATGGAGAACAGGCAGAGTGATGGGCAGAAAGAGAGAAAAAAAAAGGGGGGGGGACTAAATATATCAGGGATATCACTTACCTGGCTGATTATGACTCCTCTGTAAATCCTGATAACTGCCTTCTCTTTCATACAACACCTCCTATTTGTTACCTGGAACCTTACTAACCATTCTTTCTACATTCGTATCGCTTATATAAATTACAATCAATAATGAGCCCAGCAGTGTGCCCAGTGGTACACCACAAAATGTGGGTCTCCAGTCTGAGAAGCAAACTTCCATTACCACCAACACACACAAAATGCTGGTGGAACACAGCAGGCCAGGCAGCATCTATAAGGAGAAGCACTGTCGACGTTTCGGCCCAAGACCCTTCGTCAAGATTAACTGAAAGGAAAGATACTAAGAGATTTGAAAGTAGATTTCAAAGTTTTTCAAATCTCTTAGTATCTTTCCTTTCGGTTAGTCCTGACAAAGGGCCTCGGCCCAAAACATCGACAGTGCTTCTCCTTATAGATGCTGCCTGGCCTGCTGTGTTCCACCAGCATTTTGCATGTGTTGTTTGAATTTCCAACATCTGCAGATTTCCTCATGTTTGTTCCATTACCACCATCTGCTTCTTACAATTTAACCAACTGTGTATGTAATTAGCGAGCTGTCTCTGGATCCGATCTAATCTTCCATAATGGCCTACCAATATAAAACCTTAACAAAACCCCTACTGAAGTCCATATTGATGCCTACTTCCCAGCCTTAGAAAGATAGAAAACATACAGCAAATACAGACCCTTTGGCCCACAAAGCTGTGCGAAACATGTCCACTTTAGAACTACCTAGGCTTTACCCATAGCCCTCTATTTTTCTAAGCTCCATGTAGCCATCCAGGAGTCCCTTAAAAGACCCTAATGTTTCCACCTCCACCACTGCCGCCAGCAACCCATTCCGCGCACTCACCACTCTCTGCATAAAAAACTTACCCCGACAGCTCCTCTGTACCTACTTCCAAGCACCTTAAATTTATGCCCTCTCCTGCTAGCCATTTCAGCCCTGGATGATCCACACGATCAATGCCTCTCATTATCTTGTACATCTCTATCAGGTCACCTCTCATCCTCCATCACTCCAAGGAGAAAAGGCTGAGTTCTCTCAACCTATTCTCATAAGGCATGCTCCCCAATCCAGGTAACATCCTCATAAGTCTCCTCTGCACCCTTTCTATGGTTTTGACATCCTTCCTATAGTGAGGTGACCAGAATTGAGCACAGTACTCCAAGTGGGGTCTGCCAAGGGTCCTATACAGCTGCAACATTACCACTCAGCTCTTAAACTCAGTCCAACAATTGATGAAGGCCAATGCACCACAAAACTTCTTAACCACAGAGTCAACCTGCGTAGCAGCTTTGAGTGTCCTTTGGACTCAGACCCCAAGATCCCTCTGATCCTCCACACTGCCAAGAGTCTTACCATTAATGCTATATTCTGCCATCATATTTGACTTACCAAAATGAACCACCCCACACTTATCTGGGTTGAACTCCATCTGCCACTTCTCAACCCAGTTTTTCATCCTATCAGTGTCCCATTGTAACCTCAGACAGCCCTCCACACTATGCACAACACCCCCAACTTTTGTGCCATCAGCAAATTTACTAACCCATCCATCCACTTCTTCATCCAGGTCATTTATAAATATCACAAAGAGTAGGGGTCCCAGAACAGATTCTTTAGGCACACCACTCGTCACTGGCCTCCATGCAGAATATGACCTGTCTACAACCACTCTTTGCCTTCTGAGGGCAAGCCAGTTCTGGATTCACAAAGCAATGGCCTCTTGGATCCCATGTCTCCTTACTTTCTCAATAAGCCTTGCATGGGGTACCTTATCAAATGCCTTGCTGAAATCAATATACACTACATCTACTGCTCTTCCTTCATCAATGTGTTTAGTCACATCCTCAAAAAATTCAATCAGGCTTGTAAGGCACAACCTGCCCTAGACAAAGACATGCTGACTATTCCTAATCATATTATGCCTCTCCAAATGTACATAAATCCTGCCTCTCACGATCTTCTCCATCAATTTACCAACCACTGAGGTAAGACTCACTGGTCTATAATTTCCTGAGATATCTCTTCTCCGTTTCTTGAATAAAGGAACAACATCCGCAACCCTCCAATCCTCCGAAACCTCTCCTGTCCTCATTGATGATGCAAAGATCATCGCCAGAGGCTCAGCAGTTTCCTCCCTCGCCTCCCACAGTAGCCTGGAGTAGATCCTGTCTGGTCCTGGTGACTTATCCAAATTGATGTTTTCCAAAAGCTCCAGCATATCCCCTTTCTTAATATCTACATTCTTAAGCTTTTCAGTCCACTGTAAGTCATCCCTACAATCGCCAAGATCCTCTTCTGTAGTGAATACTGAAGCAAAGTATTCATTAAGTACCTCTGCTTCCTCCGATTCTATTCACTCTTTTCCATTTTCACACTTGATTGGTCCTACTCTCTCACGTCTTATCCTCTTGCTCTTCACAAACTTGTAGAATGCCTTGGGGTTTTCTTTAATCCTGTCCGCCAAGGCCTTCTCATGACCCCTTTTGGCTCTCCTAATTTCATTCTTAAGCTCCTTCCTGCAAGCCTTATAATCTTCTAGATTTGTATCATTTCCTAGTTTTTTGCACCTTTCGTAAGCTCTTCTTTCCTTCTTGACTAAATTTACAACAGCCTTTGTACACCACGGATCTTGTACCCTACCATCCTTTCCCTGCCTCATTGGAACGTACCTATGCAGAACGCCATGCAAATATTCCCTAAGTATTTGCCGCATTTCTGCCATAAATTTCCCTGAGAACACTTGTTTCCAATTTATGCTTCCAAGTTCCTGTCTGAAAGCTTCATATTTCCCCTTACTCCAATTAAACGCTTTCTTAACTTATCTGTTCCTATCCCTCTCCAATGTTATGGCAAAGGAGATAGAATTGTGATCACTATCTCCAAAATGCTCTCCCACTGTGAGACCAGACACCTGACCAGGTTCATTTCCCAATACCAGATCAAGTACAGCTTCTCCTCTTGTAGGCTTATCTACATATTTTGTCAAGAAACCTTCCTGAACACACCTAACAAACTCCACCCCATCTAAACCCCTCACTCTAGGGAGATGCCTATCAATATTTGGGAAATTAAAATCTCCCACCACAACAACCCTGTTATTATTACTCCTTTCTAGCATCTGTCTCCATATCTGCTCCTTGATGTCTCTGTTACTATTGGGTGGTCTATAAAAACACCCAGTGGATTTACTGACCCTTCCTATTCCTAACTTCCACACACAGAGACTCTGTAGACAACCCCTCCATGACTACTTCCTTTTCTGCAGCCGTGACACTATTCCTGATCAACAGTGCCATGCCCCCACCTCTTTTGCCTCCCTCCCTATCCTTTCTGAAATACCTAAAGCCTGATGCTTGAAGTAGCCATTCTTGCCCCTGCAGCATTCAAGTCTCTGTAATGGCCACAACATCATAGCTCCAAGTGCTGATCCATGCTCTAAGCTTATCTGCTTTATTCATGATATTCTTTGCATTAAAATAGACACATTTCAAACTATTGGACTAAGCGCATCCTTTCTCTATCACCTGCCTATCCTCCCTTTTGCACTGTCTCCAAGCTTTCTCTATTTGTGAGCCAACCTCCCTTTCCTCCGTCACTTCAGTTCGGTTCCCACCCACCAGCAATTCTAGTTTAAACTCTCCCCAATAGCCTCAGCAAACCTTCCCACCAGGATATTGATCCCTCTCTGATTCAAGTGCAATCCGTCCTTTTTGTACAGCTCATACCAGCTCCAAAAGAGGTCCTAATGATCCAGAACTCTGAATCCCTGCCCCCTGTTCCAATCCCTCATCCACACATTTATCCTCCACCTCACTCTATTCCTATTTTCACTGTCGCATGGCACAGGCAGTAATCCGGAGATTACTACCTTTGAGGTCCTGCTTCTCGACCTTCCTAACTCCCTGTAGTCTTTTTTCAGGACCACCTCCCTTTTCCTACTTATGTAGTTGGTACCAATATGTACCATGACCTCTGGCTGTTCTCCTTCCCACTTCAAGATATCATGGACGCGATCAGAAGCATCCTGGACCCTGGCACCTGGGAGGCAAACTACCATTTGTGTTTCTTTCTTGCATCCACAGAATCGCCTGTCTGACCCCCTAACTATAGAGTCCCCTGTCACTGCTGCCATCCTCTTCCTTTCCCTACCCATCTGAGCCACGAGGCCAGACTCTGTGCCAGAAGTGCGACCACTGTTGCTCCCCCCAGGTAGGCTGTCCCCCCAAACTGTATTCAAGCAGGAATACTTATTGTTAAGGGGGACAGCAACTGGGGTACTCTATAGTACCTGCTTCTTGCCATTCCCTCTCCTGACTGTTACCCATTTCCCAGTTTCCTGTGGTCCCAGGGTGACTACCTGCCTTTAGCTCTTCTCTATCACTTCCTCACTCTCCCTGACCAGATGAAGGTCATCGAGCTGCAGCTCCAGTTCCCTCAAGTGGTCTCTAAGGAGCTGCAACTCGATGCACCTGGTGCAGATGTGGTCATCCGGGAGGGCAGGAGTCTCCAGGACCTCCCACATCTGACACTGAGCACAGAACTCCGGCCTCACACACATACTTTGTCTTTATTTTAAACAGATAACCTATCTGGCCTTGACCCTTTATCACTGAAGCTCCATTGAGTCCAAGCCTTCCTATTCTGTCTCCCACTACTCCATCACCCTCTCCTCTGACACCTGCTCGGTAAATCTGTTTTCCATTTAAACTCTTCCCACTGCTCTCACAGGCCAACCTCCATGTGCTTGCGCAGTCATGCTCTGTTCAAACCGCTGAAGAAATAACCTTCTTTGTTACTTCATTGACCTTCTTTGTTACTTCAGTGGATAACTCAATCAATTTCATAAGATGATACCCTCAGAATCCTCTCCAGTAACTTAAGTGGAATCTGGCTCTTTTTGAGTCCAGGAATGAGTGAAAACTTGTTGCTTTAAGATCATTTATGATCATATGAACTAAAGAGGCAGAGACATAGACAAAGAATAATATGGTGATCTTTCCAGACCCGGCACTTCTGTACAAATCCCTAAGATGAATAAAGGATCAATTACAATGTACACAGTCACAACAAGTGTGTAATGTGCCAAGTGTGTAATTTTCATTTAGCAAATGAAAAATGAAAAGGTGATAAACCTTTCTGTAACCACTATATCACTTTTTCATCTGTAAGTGGAGACAACACTATATATTATGAATATATAAAAGGAGTGAAAACTACAATTTTAGTCTTGCATTAATAACTAATATCTTATTAAAAGCATAAAAAGCAACCAATTCCATAAATCCCTCCTTTGTTTCTAAATCACAGATTTAGAATCATTACATCTGAAAATTCAGAAGCAGAAAATCTTAAAGTATCAACATTATACAGTAATCAAAAACTATTTCAGTCGTATAATATCAAAGAATACATCTTCAAAGCATTTATATCATTACATAATGATTGGATATGTCAAACAGGCTTGTACTAGTTCAGGTTATTCTGGTGATGATTGCCTTTAAACAAACAAAAATGATTATGATAATACATATTAATACTATGAATAATTGACTAATTATGTTTTCAGAGTTGTTAGGTATGTAGTTGCAGCACTCATTACCTATAACTGTACATGTTCCCCCTTTAACTGCTAGAAGAGGAGCTGTGCCCTACTGGAATGGTAAATACATAGCTTTGCCATGAACAGAGATGGTTACCTCCAGGGCTATAATATGGATAGGGTCAGATGTGTCATTTCTCAAATCATGTTGACATATTCACATAAATGACTCAGTTTAAGACTATATGTGGTGGGTATGACTATTGTACACTCACGACTCTTGTCAGAATGACAGATAAGGTACCTACATCACCACAGCTGGAATGTTTGATGAAAAGGGAACATATTTGTTCTGGAATCTGCAGGAATGGATAGTTTTGGTGAATACTTTGAGGTTTGTGGTATGTATTGACATACCTAACAATTTGAATCATTAATAGCATCTTCTATTAATGCTGTTCTTGGACCACAGTTCAGCATTCAACACCATAGTTTTATCCAGGCTCGACAAGAAGCTCACAGACCTCAGCCTTGACCCTGCCTTCTTCAGCTGGATCCTGGACTTCTTGTCAGATTTCCAGAAGGTTGTAGGAATGGGCTCCCTCACCTCTAACCCTCTGGCTCTCAATACAGGAGCCCCTCAGGGCTGCGTACAGACTCCCCTCCTTTATTCCCTGTATACCCATGACTGTATCGCCACCCACAGCTCCAATCTGCTAATTAAATTTGCCGACAACACTACATTGATTGACCTACAGGGAAGAAGTCATCTCTCTGACACAATAGTGTCAAGAAAACAACCTCTCCCTCAATGTCTCAAAAACAAAGGAGCTGGTTGTGGATTACAGGAGGAATGGAGATGGGCTAACCCCTATTGACATCAATGGATCTGGAATTGAGAGGGAAAACAGCTTCAAGTTCCTCGGCATCCACATCACCGAGGACCTCACGTGGTCTGTACACACCAGCTGTGTGGTGACAAAGGCACAACAGTGCCTCTTTCACCTCAGATGGTTGAGGAAGTTTGGTATGGGCCCCCAAATCCTAAGAACTTTCTACAGGGGCACAATTGAGAGCATCCTGACTGGCTGCATCACTGTCTGGTATGGGAACTGTACCTCCCTTAATCGTAGGACTCTGCAGAGAATGGTGAGGACAGCCCAGTGTATCTGTAGCTGTGAACTTCCCATGGTTCAGGACATTTACAAGGACTGGTGTGTAAAAAGGGCCTGTAGGAGCACTGGAGACCCAAGCCATCCCAACCACACTCTATTCCAGCTGCTACCATCTGGGAAGCGGTACCGCAACATTAATGCCAGGACCAACAGGCTCCAGGACAGCTTCTTCCACCAGGCCATCAGACTGATGAACTCACGCTGACTCGAGTGTACTCTATATGACACTGACTGTTCTATTTATTATAAATTATTATAAATTACTATGATTGCACATTTATATGGAGGCGTAACATAAAGATTTTTACTCCTCATGTATGTGAAGGATGTAAGAAATAAAGTCAATTCAATTCATATTCATGTGATACCCGTACGTATACATTAAGAACTATTTCAACTGGCACATCATGAGTAGGGGAAGTAGGTAAACGCTGATTCCAACGGCCATTCAGTGGCAGGAGCAGGCCACAGTGGCGAGAAGGGACAAGCAGGATGGCCATTGTTGTGAGAAGGTCAGTGGTGAGAGTAGGAGTGTCAGGCTTCGGCTCTAAAGAAGTGTTGGTTCTGGGGAAGCTTCTGTTAAGGTTCCCTTTTTTCCTCTATACCTAGTCTAGTAAATGGCTATTGTGTGTTCTTCGTGTCAGATGTTGCAGTCCTGGGAGTCCAAGTTATCCCAGGGAACTATATCTGAGTGGTGCATCCAGCTGCAACTCGTTGAAGACTATATTAGGGATCTGGAGCAGCAGCTGGATGACATTTGGCTTGTACAGGAGAGAAAGGAGACAATTGATCAGGGTTACAAGGAAGTAGTTACTCCGAAGTTGCTGGAGGTGAGTGCCTGGATGACTGTCAAGACAAATGGAAATGTTAGTTCAGAGCACCCCGTGGCCATTCCTCTCAATCATAAGTATACTGCTTTGGGTACTGTTGTGAGGAGTGACCTCCCAGGAGAACTCCATGGACACCAGGTTACTGGCACTGAGTATGGGTTCATGGTGCAGAAGGGAAAGAGGCAGAGGAGGGGAGCAGTAGTGATAAAGGACTCAGTAGTTAGGGGAACAGACAAGAGATTCTGTGGACATGAATGGAACACTTCAGTGGTGTGTTGCCTCCCAGGAGCCACGGTCAGGGACATCTCGGGTTGTGTCTATAACATTTTGGGGAGAGAGGGAGAGCAGCCAGATGTCTTGGTACATATTGATACCAAAGACATAGGAAGGAAAAGCAGAGAGGTCCTGAAAAAGAGAATTTGGAGAGATAGGCAGAAAGCTAAGAAGCAGGACCTCCAGGGTAGTAATTTCTGGATTGCTGCCTGTGGCACGTGCCAGTGAGGGTAAAAACAGGATGATATGGCAAGTTAACGCATGGCTGAGAAGCTGGTCCAGGGGGCAGGGCTTCAAGTTCTTGGATCATTGGGATCTCTTCTGGGGGAGGTATGACCTGTTCAAAAGGAATGGGTTGCACCTGAACCTGAGGGGAACCAATATTCTCGTGGACAGGTTTGTTAGAACTGTTGGGGAGGGATTAAACTAATTTAGCGGGGAATGGGAACAGACGTGAAGGGTCTCAGGATAGGACAGATGGTAAAAATGCAAAGAAAGTGTGCAGTCAGACTATCAGGAAAGGCAGGCAGATGATAGGACATCATTGCAGCCAGCAGGGGGAGTATCATTGCATTAGGGATGCAGAATCACAAAGGGTCACAAATGCAACACTCAAAGTGTTATATCTCAATGTATGGAGTGTAAAAAATAAAGTGAATGATCTTGTTGCATTATTATAGATTGTCAGGTATGACGTTGTGGCCATCACTAAATTATAGCTGAAAGATGATAGTAATTGGGAGCTGAATGTCCAAGGTGTCAGAGGGATAGGGAGGTCAACAGAGGGGGTGGTGTGGCTCTGCTGGTAAAGAATGGCATCAAATCAGTAGAAAGATGTGACATAGGTTTAGAAGATTGTGGATTGAGTTAAGAAACTGAAAGGGTAAAAGGACCTTGATAGCACTTATATGCAGGCCTCCCAACAGTAGTTGGGATATGGATCACAGATTACAGCAGGAAATAGAAAAGGCATGTCAGAAGAGCAATGTTATTATTGTCATGGAAGATTTCAACATGCAGGTTGATTGGGAAAAGTGGGTTGGAAATGGATCTCAAGAGAGTGAGTTTGTTGAACGCCTATGAGATGGTTTTTTAGAGTAGTTTGTCATTGAGCCTATTTAGGGGAATAGTTATACCAGATTGGGTGTAGTGTAATGAACCAGGGGTGATTAGGGTGATTAAGGTAAAAGAATCTTCAGAAGGCAGTGATCACAATATGATTGAGTTCAACTTGAAATTTGATAGTGAGAAAGTAAAGTCTGATGTAGCAGTATTTCAGAGGAATAAAGGAAATTACAGTGGTATGAGAGAGGAGTTGGCCAAAGTAAATTAAAGGAGTTGCTGGTAGGTATGACAGCAGAGCAGCAATGACGAGAATTTCTGGGAAAACTGAGGAAGGTACAGAACAGATATATTTCAAAAATGAAGCAATACTCAAATGGCAAAATTATATAACTGTGGCTGACAAGGGAAGTCAAAGCTAATGTAAAGACAAAAGAGATAGCATACAACAAAGCAAAAAGTAGTGGGAAAATAGAGAATTGGGAAGCTTTTAAAAACCTACAGATAGCCGACAATATCAAAGTGGACAGTAAAAGCTTTTCTGGTCTGTAAAAAATAAAAGCGAGATGAGAGTGGATATAGGACCACTAGAAAATGAGGTCAGAGAATTAAGAACTGGGACCACGGTAATGGCAGATAAATAAGTATTTTGCATCAGTCTTCACTGTGGAAGACACTAGCAGTGTGCCAGGTGTCATAGTGAGTGAAGGGAGAGAAGTGAGTGCAGTTCCTATTACAAGGGAGAGGTACTCAAAAAGCTGAAAGTACTAAGTCACCCAGACCAGACGAACTACATTCTAAGGTTCTGAAAGAGGTAGTTTTAGAGATTGTGGAGGCATTAGTAATCTTTCAAAAATCATTGGGCTCTGACATGGTGCCAGAGGATTGGAAAGTTGCAAATGTCACTCCACTTAAGAAAGGAGGAAGGCAGCAGAAAAGAAATTATAGACTAGTTAACCGGACCTCAGAGGTTGGGAAGATGTTGGAGTCAACTGTTGGAGGATATTGGGAAGATGTTGAATATAGAGTACTTGGTGACACAGGACAAGATGGGACAAACTCAACATAGTTTCCTTAAGGGAAAATCTTGCCTGACGAAGCTGTTGGAATTCTTTGAGGAGATTACAATTAGGATAGATAAAGGGGATGTAGTGGATGTTGTATACTTGGACTTGCAGAAGGTCTTTGACAGGGTGCCACACATTAGGCTGCTTACCAAGTTAAGAACTCATGGTATTACAGGAAAGTTACTAACATGGTTAGAGCATTGGCTGATTGGTAGGAGGCAGCGAGTGGGAATAAAAGGATTCTTGTTTGGTTGCCTGCCAGTGACTAATGGTTTCCGCAGGGATCTGTGCTGGGACCGCTCCTTTTTATGCTGCATGTTAATGATGTAGATGATGGAATAGATGGCTTTGTTGCCAAGTTTGCAGGTGACACGAAGAATGATGGAGGGACAGGTAGTGTTGAGGAGACAAGAGGGCAGCAGAAGGACTTAGACAGATTAGGAGAATGGGCAAGATAGTGGCAAATGAAACGCAATGTTGGAAAATGCATGGCCGGTTCCGGTGACGTCATCTTCGAGAATGGCAGCTTGAGTCAATAGCTCCTCCAGAAAAATGCATATTTTGCCCCGTTAACCCATCAAATATAGGATATTTTGCAAGTATTTAAACTGATAAGAGGGGCAAGAATGGGGAAAAAGAATGGAAATAAAAAAAGTGACACTGCGGATCCTGTGGACAAGAGGAGTGCAGCGAACGGCTCTCCTACCTAGACAGACAGACATACTTTATTGATCCCGAGGGAAATTGGGCTTCATTACAGCTGCACCAATCAAGAATAGTGAAGAAATATAGCAATATAAAACCATAAATAATTAAATAATAATAAGTTAATCATGCCAAGTGGAAGTAAGTCCAGGACCAGCCTATTGGCTCAAGGTGTCTGACACTCTGAGGGAGGAGTTGTAAAGTTTGATGGCCACAGGCAGGAATGACTTACTATGATGCTCAGTGTTGCATCTCGGTGGAATGAGTCTCTGGCTGAATGTACTCCTGTGCCTAACCAGTACATTATGGAGTGGATGGGAGTCATTGTCCAAGATGGCATGCAACTTGGACAGCATCCTCTTTTCAGACACCACCGTCAGAGAGTCCAGTTCCACCCCCACAACATCACTGGCCTTACGAATGAATTTGTTGATTCTGTTGGTGTCTGCTACCCTCAGCCTGCTGCCCCAGCACACAACAGCAAACATGATAGCACTGGCCACCACAGCCTCGTAGAACATCCTCAGCATTGTCCAGCAGATGTTAAAGGACCTCAGTCTCCTCAGGAAATAGAGACGGCTCTGACCCTTCTTGTAGACAGCCTCAGTGTTCTTTGACCAGTCCAGTTTATTGTCAATTCGTATCCCCAGGTAATTGTAATCCTCCACTATGTCCACACTGACCCCTTGGATGGAAACAGGGGTGACTGGTGCCTTAGCCCTCCTCAGGTCCACCACCAGCTCCTTAGTCTTTTTCACATTGAGCTGCCGATGATTCTGCTCACACCATGTGACAAAGTTTCCCACCGTAGCCCTGTACTCAGCCTCATCTCCCTTGCTGATGCATCCAACTATGGCAGAGTCATCAGAAAAGTTCTGAAGATGGCAAGACTCTGTACAGTAGTTGAAGTCTGAGGTGTAGATGGTGAAGAGAAAGGGAGACAGGATAGTCCCCTGTGGAGCCCCAGTGCTGCTGACCACTCTGTCTGACACACAGTGTTGCAAACGCACATACTGTGGTCTGCCAGTCAGGTAATCAATAATCCATGACAGCAGGGAAGCATCCACCTGCATCACTGTCAGCTTCTCACCGAGCAGAACAGGGCGGATGGTGGTGAATGCACTGGAGAAGTCAAAAAACATGACCCTCACAGTGCTCGCCAGCTTGTCCAGGTGGGCATAGACACGGTTCAGCAGGTAGACGATGGCATCCTCAACTCCTAGTCGGAGCTGATAGGCGAACTGGAGGGGGTCTAAGTGTGGCCTAACCATAGGCCGATCGCATGCTAGCGAGGCTGACGATGGGCCTCGCTCAGGTGAAGTGGCAAATGTGATCAAAATTTTGAAAGAGATACAGGAGTTCCAAAAAGATATAAAACAGCAGCTACATGATATTAAGTTAGAGCTCGCCAACGTCAATCAAAAAATAGTGGTGGCAGAAACTCAAATTGAGAAGGTGGAAGATTACGTGGAAAACGTGGAACGGATATCAAATAAGACAATAAAAATATTAAATCAACAAGAAGGTAAACTGCTTGACCTGGAGGGAAGATCACGGTGGAAAAATATCAGAATATACAACGTTCCTGAAGGAGCGGAGGGTTTGTCTATGACAGAGTTTGTAGGAAAGTTGCTGCGGGGCGCACTGGAGCTTCCCTCAACTATGGAGCTGGAAATTGAGAGGGCGCATCACGCAATCGTCCCGAAGCCTACACGAGATAAGCCACACTCAATAATAATTAAATTCCTTCGATACAGTACCAAAGCAGAGATTCTACAAAGGGCCTGGGGTAAGAAGAGGGTGTTTTTAGATGATAAATTAATATATTTTGATCAAGATTACCCTCCGCAGTCCTGCAGAAACGTAAAGAATACTTTGAAGTAAAGTGAATACTAAAGCAAGAAGGGATTAGATTTCAAACTCCATACCCTGCTGAACTTCGAGTGTTTTATCAAGTTGGGATCCAACCTATCAGACAGTGGAAGAGGTGACTACAGACATCAAGGCCAGAGGGTTGCCCGTCAGCGTGATCAAACCGAGGGAAAGCCTGGCAGAGGAATTATCCCGCTCTGCTTGGGAAATAGTGTGAGAATCGAGAAAGCAGGAGACGGGAGGAGGGCGAGAGAAGTATATCAGGAAGAGACTGGGAGTTTTCCAAAGACAGCCTTCACCCCTTCCAGAAGAGCCATAAGGTTTGGTTAACCTTAAAAATGTTGAGAAGCTAAACGGAAGCAAAAGTAGATGGTGATATACCTATCTCGAGAAATACTTATTATAATGTGGATTTTATATTACTCAGTTATTCTTTATTCGCTCACTTACTCCTTTTTCCCCACCAAAATGAGAATATATATATATGTGTGAGTGTATATATATATATATGTGTGTGTGTGTGTGTATATATATCTATATATATATACATATATAGAGAGAGAGAGAGAGGAAGAATACACAGGGAAATCTTTTCTGTGTAATGGATTTGTTCACTGACTTCTATGAATACTGCAATGGGGGCCCTCAACTCACAAATAGGAGGGGTTATCCCCCACAGCTAGATATTTCCTCTAGCTCAACCCAGGGTCATCTACTAGAGACCTCAGCCTTGGAATCACACTTTTGTTGCCTTTTTTTGTTATTATTTGCATTTCTTGGTTCTTATTTGTTTAGGGAGTAGATCGATTAAGTTTTATTCTGATAAGTTCAATGATACATTGATAGATAAATACAGATGGCTAAGGACAAAGTAAAATTCATTTCTTTTAATGTCAATGGGCTATTAAATCCATTCAAATGTAATAGAATTTTATCCAAGCTGAAAAAAGAACAAGCCCATGTAGTATATTTACAGGAAACTCACTAAAGTGATAATGAGCATAGAAAACTAAAGAGAATGGGCTTCACTAATTTGTTTCTCTCTTCATATAAATCAGGACATAGGAGAAGAGTTGCTATTCTTATCTCAAGTAAGCTAAATTTTGAAAAAGTATTCAAAATGGGAGATAAGGAGGGCAGATATATTCTGGTAAGGGAGAATATAGACAGAAATTAAGTTACTCTATTGAATTAATACGCACACCCGGGAAGTGATATTGGTTTCTTTCAGAAAATTACTGATATTATGGTAGCGGAAACAGAAGGTCTCCTGATATGTGGGGGAGACTTAAATTTACAATTACAACCAAAGTTATACTCTTCCAATAGAAAAACCTATGAAACAAAATCCATACATAAGAAAGTTAATACACTTTTTGCGGATGTTGGTTTAATTGATATATGGAGGGACCTTCTCCCCAACAGAAGAGATTACACTCATTATTCTGCTCCTCATTCTGTATTTATCAAGAATAGACTATTTCATAACATTTGGAAAAGACAAAGACAAAATAAACACCTGTGGGATTGGGACAATAGATGTAAGTGACCATGCACCTATATATTTATCTGTTGATTTTAACCTACAACCAAAGAATACTATTTGGAAACTAAATTCAAGTCTTTTCAATTATCCCTACTTTAAGGAACAATTTTTTTTTTAAAATTGGTCTCTACTTAGAATTTAATTATAATGGAGAGATTTCAACTCCCATTTTATGGGATACTCTGAAGGCCTTCTTAAGAGTGAAAATTATAGTGATATCTTCATATAAGAAAAAAAAACATTAGAGGAAATACAAAATAGGCTGAAGGAACCAGAGAAAAAACACAAATTGAATTTGGCACAGGATACATGAGAGGAAATAAAAAAAATTAGGAATGAAATTAATAGTTTGGCTATGCAAAAAATCAAGAAAAATTTAATGTTTCTGAAACAGAGACATTATGAAAGTAGATCTAAGTCTATGAAAATACTGATGTGGAAACTGAAAAAAAAAGATAGCAGAAAATACAATTCATAGAATTAGGAATCCAAGAACAAAAACAATAAAAAATAAGCAAAGTGAAATTCAAGAAGCTTTTGAAGTGTTTTACAAAACTATATTCCAAAGTTCCAGGGGGAAGCATAACCCAAATTGACACCTTCCTGAATTCTCTAGAGTTACCCACTTTGTGAAGAACAAAATAGAACGATGACTGTTGACATAACTGAATTTGAATTAAAAGCTGCAATCAGTAGGCTTAAATTAAGCAAGTCACCAGGATCAGATGGGTATATGTCAGAGTGGTACAAAGAATTTAAAAATGAATTAATTCCTGTTTTACTCCCCACACTGAACTGGGCTCTAAAAAAGGCACAAATGTCACCCAGTTGGAAGGAAGCGATAATGTCAGCTATACCAAAAGAAGGCAAGGTTAAAATGGAATGCGGGTCATTTAGACCAATATCCGTTCTTAATGTAGATTATAGATTATTTACCTCCATCATGGCCAAACAATTAGAGGAGTTTCTACCCATACTGATACGTAATGATCAGATGGGTTTTATACGACAACGCCAAACACAAGATAATATACGAAGGACACTTCACATTATGGCTCATGTACAAAAAAAAATCAAAGCAATAGTGATAAGCGTGGATGCCAAAAAGGCATTTGATTTGGTTAATTGGAATTTTCTTTATAGAGTTTTACATAGATTTGGTTTCCAAGACGCAATTATTAAAACTATACAGACACTATATGACAACCCTATTGCTAGGATTAAAATCAATGGATATTTATCAAATAGTCTTACCCTAGAAAGGGGCACGAGACAGGGTTGTAAATGCTCACTGCTACTCATCGCATTATATCTGGAACCATTAGCTCAATACATCAAACAAAATGAAGATATCAGGGGAATTATTATTAAAGGAACAGAGCATAAATTGTCTTGTTATGCGGATGACATTTTGATCTATCTAGGGCAACCAACATACTCTTTACCTAAATTGATGCAATCCTTTGAAAAATATGGTCAATTATCAGGTTACAAGATCAACATAGACAAAACCCAATTACTTTCATATTACTATAGCCCACCAAGAGAAATTGAAAGTAGATATCCCTGGGCATAGCAAACAGAGTCTTTCAAATATTTGGGCATCATTATGCCAAACGATTTAGCAAAATTATCAGAATGTAATTATCAGCCTTTATATAAAAAAAATTAAGGAAGATATGGCAAGATGGAACCTGATTCCTCTTTTTTAGTCTCAGTTCAAGGATTGAGTCTATTAAAATGAATATACTGCCCATACTGTTTTATCTCTTTCAGACCCTACCAATAGAGATTAATCAAAATCAATTCAATGAATGGAACAAGATGTTATCAAGGTATATTTGGCAGGATAAAAGGCCTAGAGATCATCTCAAAACTTTGCAATTAACAAAGGAAAAGGGGGGATGGGGCTTGCCTTCTCTTAGAGATTATTATTTTGCAGCACAGTTGAGAGCTGTGATATGTTGGTGCAACCCATCATATGATGCTCAATGGAAAAACATTGAGGAGCGGGTACTTCCCATCCCCATACAAACAATTTTGGCTGATAACAACCTGCAAAGGTACATAAATACTATTGATAGCCCATGGGTGAAATTGACTCTTAAAATATGGAAAACTACTATAAAAGACTATAATCTAGAGGGAGATATTGCAATTCTTAAATAGTGTGCATATGACTCGGATTTTACACCGAATAAACTGGATGCTAGATTTAAGGACTGGACAGCTAAAGGAATAACAGTTCTTTGCAACATAATGAAAGAAGGAACACTGTTCAGTTTTGAAATGCTTAAAGAGAAACACTTATTAGAAAAACAAGATTTTTATTGGTATTTACAGATGTGACAGAATGTTAATAGGACATTTAAAAATGTAACCAAGGTACGTGCTTGATAGAGCTAGTTAGAAAAGCATATAATTCAGATAACGGTAGTAGAATCATTTCAAGCATGTATAAAGGTTTGTCAAATCTTAAAACACATTCGACTTCATACATTAAAACAAAATGGGAGAAGGAAGGAGGGATAATTATAACTGAGGAAGAATGGACAATAATATGGAGGTATCAATGGAAGTCTACCAGTTCAAAGAAATGGAGGGAGTTCGGATGGAAAAACTTGATAAAATATTTTATTACACCCTCTCAGAAATCCCATTATGATAGTAACCTCCCTATTTGCTGGAGAAATGGAGAAATTGTGGAAATCAAAATGCAAATCACTATCATAAGTTTTGAGACTGCCCTGTTATCAAAGACTATTGGAGGGGGATACACAATGCCCTACAAGACATCTTTAAATGTGAAATACCCTTAGAGAGTAAGACCATATATTTTGGGTATATACCTCAAGAATGGTTAAAAAAAGATAAATATTTAATGAATATACTGTTGGTGGCTGGTAGAACGACTCTTAATAGGAAGTGGTTATCACAGGAGAGCCCAACTTTAAATGCATGGATGGAATCTACAATGAACACTTACAAAATGGAGAAGTTAACAGCATCTGTTAATCATAAGCTGGAACAATTTGATTCATACTGGGAAAAATGGTTTAACTACATAATGCCTCATAGGCCTGATTTTATTCTCACAAATCAATGAGTATGTTGTAAAAAAAAAAGATCACTCCTTACTTGTACATAGTTTTTACCTTTTGCTTGTTTTTTCTTTCCACTCTTTTCTATAGGTGTATACCTCAGATAAATACTATGTGGAGATTTGTGACATATATGATCATATGATATATATATGTACAATGTCTGAAACACATCTTATGGAAATGTTTGATGATGAACTTCAATAAAAAAATAAATTACAAAAAAAAAGGAAAATGCATGGTCATGGTCTTTGGTAGTAGAAATAAATGTGCAGACTATTTTATAAATGGGGAGGAAATCCAAAACTCTGAGATGCAAAAGGACTTGGGAGTTCTTGTGCAGAACACCCTGAAGGTTAACTTGCAGCTTGAGTTGGTGGTGAGGAAGGCAAATGCCATGTTAGCATTCATTTCAAGAGGTCTTGATTACAAGAGCAGGAACATGATGATGAGTTTAAGGCATTGGTGAGGCCTCACTTTGAATATTGTGAACTATTTTGGGCTCCTCATCAAAGATGAGATGTGTTGGCTTGGAGAGAGTTCAGAGGAGGTTCACAAGGATGATTCTGAGAATGAAAGGGTTATCATATGAGGAACGTTTGATGGCTCTGGGTCTGTACTCGCTGGAATTCAAAAGGATGAGAGGGGATCTCATTAAAACTTTTCAAGTGTAGACGGTTTCCGGTGGCGTCATCATCGCGAATGGCAGCTTAGGTCACTAGCTCCTCTGGAAAAACGCGTATTAAGCCCCATTAACCCATCAAATATAATATAATTTGAACTGAAAAGAGGGGCAAGAATGGGGAGAAGAAATGGAAATTTAAAAAGCGACACTGTGGAGCCTGCGTCCGAGAGGAGTGCAGCAAGTGACTCTCTGACCCAACCGCGTGCTAGCGAGGCGGCCACTGGGCCTCGTTCAGATGAAGCGGCAAATGTCTTCGAAATCCTGAAAGAAATAATGGAGGTCCAGAAAGATATAAAGCAGCTGCTCTGTGATATTAAGGCAGGGCTTGCCAGCGTTAATCAAAAAATAGCGGTGGCAGATACTCGCATTGAGAAGGTGGAAGTTCGCGTTCAAAATGTGGAAAAGATCCTGAGCAAGACAATAAAAATAATACATCACCAAGAAGGTAAACTGCTTGACCTGGAGGGAAGATCACGGCGGAAAAATATCAGAATCTACAGCGTTCCTGAAGGAGCGGAGGGCTCGTCTATGATGGAGTTTGTAGGAAAGTTACTGCGGGGCGCGATGGATCTTTCCCCGGCTATGGAGCTGGAAGTCGAAAAAGCTCACCGCGCGTTAGTCCCAAGACCTACCCAGGATAGAAAGCCACGCTCAATTATAATTAAATTCCTTCAGTACAGCACCAATGATCATAATGATCAGACAGGTTTTATACGACAACGCCAGGCTCAAGACAATATACGAAGGACACTTCACAATATGGATCATATACAAAAAAATAAAATCGAAGCAATAGTGATAAGCATGGACGCTGAAAAAGCATTTGATTCGGTTAATTGGAATTTTCTTTACAGAGTTTTACATAGATTTGGTTTCCAAGACACAATTATTAAAACTATACAGACACTTTATGACAATCCTACTGCTAGGATTAAAATCAATGGATATTGATCAAATAGTCTTACCCTAGAAAGGAGCACGAGACAGGGTTGTGCATGGTCACCACTACTCTTCGTGTTATATCTGGAACCATTAGCTCAATACATCAGACAAAATGAAGATATCAGGGGAATTACTATTAAAGGGACATAGCATAAATTGGCTTATTATGCGGATGACATTTTGATCTATCTAGGGCAACCAACATACTCTTTACCTAAATTGATGCAATCCTTTGAACATTATGGTCAATTATCGGAATACAAGATCAACATAGATAAAACCCAACTACTTTCATATTACTATAGCCCACCAAGAGAAATTGAAAGTCAATACCCCTGGGCATGGCACACAGAGTCTTTCAAATATTTGGGCATCATTATGCCAAAAGATTTGGCAAAATTATCAGAATGTAATTATCAGTCTTTATATAGAAAAATTAAGGAAGATGTGGCAAGATGCAGCCTGATTCCTTTTTTCAGTCTCAGTTCAAGGATTGAGTCTATTAAAATGAATATACTACCCAGACTGTTATATCTCTTTCAGATCCTACCAATAGAGATTAATCAAAATCAATTCAATGAATGGAACAAGATGTTATCAAGGTATATTTGGCAGGGTAAAAGGCCTAGAGTTTGTCTCAAAACTTTGCAATTAGCAAAGGAAAAGGGGAGATGGGGCTTGCCTTCTCTTAGAGATTATTATTTTGCAGCACAGTTGAGAGCTGTGATATGTTGGTGCAACCCATCATATGATGCTCAGTGGAAAAACATTGAGAAGCGGGTACTTCCCATCCCCATACAAGCAATTTTGGCTGATAACAACATACTGGGAAAAATGGTTTAACTACATAATGCTTCATAGGCCTGATTTTATTCTCACAAATCAATGAATCTGTTGTAAAAAAAAAAGATCACTCCCTACTTGTACATAGTTCTTTCCTTTTGCTTGTTTTTCTTTCCACTCTTTTCTATAAGTGTATACCCCAGATAAATATTTTGTGGAGATTTTGTGATATATATGGTTATATGATATATATGTACAATGTCTGAACTACATCTTACGGAAATGTTTGTTTGATGAACTTCAATAAAAAAAAATTACAAAAAAAAACTTTTCAAGTATTGAAAGCCCTGGACAGAGTAGATGTGAAAAGGATAGTTGTTGACTTCAGGAGAGCATGGAGCGACCACTCTCCGCTGAACAACGATGGCTCCTCCATAGAGATCATTGGGAGCACCAAAGTTCTTGGTGTTCACCTAGTGAAGAATCTCACCTGGTTCCTCAACTCCAGCTCCATAGCCAAGAAAGCCCAGCAGCATCTCTACTTTCTGTGAAGGCTGAGTAAAGTCCATTACCCACCCCCGATCCTCATCACATTCTACAGAGGATGTATCAAGAGTATCCTGAGCAGCTGCATCACTGCCTGGTTCAGAAATTGCACTGTCTTGGATCGTAAGACCCTGCAGTGGATATTGAGGTCAGTTGAAGGGATCATCGGGGTCTCTCTTCCTGCCATTACAGACATTTACACCACATGCTGCATCTGCAAAGCTAACAGCATTGTGAAGGACCCCATGTACCCCTCATACAAACTCTTCTAACCTCCTGCCATCTGGCAAAAGGTATTGAAGTATTTGGGCTCTCACGACCAGACTGTGTAACAGTTTTTTCCCCAAAGCCATTAGACTCCTCAATTTCCAGAGTCTAGTCTGACACCAACTTACACACACTCACACACACTCTCTCTCTCTCTCTCTCTCTCTCTCTCTCTCTCTCTCTCTCTCTCTCTCTCTCTCTCACACCACTCCACTCCCTTTGCAATTTTTGATCAGTTCTTTCTCAATTCCTGCTAAAACATTGTTTACATTGATACATTTACATCATTTATTATTATATTGTAATTTGCACTTTACTGTGCCTATTGTCTTGTTTATTAATTATTGTACTGTCTTGCACTGTTTTGTGCACTTTATGTAGTCCCATGTAGGTCTGAAGTCTAGTGTAGTTTTGTGTTGTTTCATGTAGCACCAGGGTCCTGGAGGAACGTTGTTTCATTTTACTGTGTACTGTACCAGCAGTTATGGTTGAAATGATAATAAAAAGTGACTTGACTTGACTTGATACTTCCCATGGTGGGGAAGTCTAGGACAAAAGACCACAGGATAGATGGGCGTCCATTTAAAACTGTGAAGTGGAGAAATTTCTTTAGTCAGAGGCTGGTGAATTTGTGGAATTTGTTACCACAGGCAGCTGTGGATGCCAGGGCATTGGGTGTAGTTAAGGCAGAGCTTGGTAGGTTCTTGACTGAACATGCCATCAAAGATTACGGGGAGTAGGCCAGGAAATGGGGTTGAGGAGTGATAAAAAGGATCAGCCATGATTGAATGGCGGAGTAAACTCAATGGGCCAAATGGCCTAATTCTGCTCCTATGCTTATGGTCTTATGGACTTCCATAAGTTCCTGTATGAGTTGGCTATTCTTGATCAGAGTCCCCACAGATGTAAGAAATTCTCTTCATCTCCATTAGTTTCCAACGCTGATTTTCCTTCTGCTAGCTTCCAGGCTTCAATCAAAGTATTCAGGCATTCAGTTCTGCCTGTTGTGCAGAGGTACCAGGAGGTAAGCTTTCTGAGGCCATCACTTCAGTTTCTGCGACAACAGGCCACCCAGCCATTTGAATTCCTTCCTCAAAGGTTGAGGAGTCATCAGCCTACATGATGAGATCTGGGTTCAATAAAGATACTTCTCTATGGCAATTTGGGTCTTCTTGGCATGAGTTTATTCTTCTACAGCATGATCAAAGTGTTCCCTTGGACCCTGCAGAAGGCAAGTGCGTAAAGTTGCAGGGCCCTAGCAGAGATATTTAAATCATCAATAGCGACAGATGAAGTGCCAGAAGATTGGAGGATAGCCAATGTTGTTCTGTTAAGAAAGGCTCTAAAAATAAATCAGGAAATTGTAACTGGTAAGCCTGTCGTCAGTTATGGGGAAATTATTGGAAAGTATTCTACAGTACTGGATATATGAGCATTTGGATAGACATAGACTGATTAAGGATAGTTACACAGCTTTGTGTATGGTAGGTCATGTCTAAGCAATCTTATAGAACTTTTTGAGGAAGTTACCAAGGAAATTGATGAAGGCAAGGCCATGGAAGTTGTCTACATGTATTTTAGCAAGACACTTGACAAGGTTCTGTATGGGAGGTTGATCAACAAGGTTCAGTTGCTTGGCATTCAAGGTGTAGGAGATTAGATATTGGCTTTGTGAGAGAAACATGAGAGTGGTAAAAGATTGATGCCTCTCTGACTGGAGGCCTGCAACTAGTGAAGAGTCACAGGGATCATTGCTGGATCTGTTGGTGTTTGTCATCTATATTAATGATCTGCATGATAATATGTTAAAATGGATCAGCAAATTTGCAGATGATACCAAGGTTGGGGGTGTAGTGAACAGTGAGGAAGACTATCATGGCTTGAAGTGGGGTCTTAACCAGCTGGAAAAATGGGCTGAAAAAATGGCAGATTGAATTTAATGCAGATAAGTATGAAGTGTTGCACTTCGATAGGACCAACCAGGGTAGGTCTTACACAGTGAATATTTGTGCACTGAGGAGTGTAGTAGAACAAAGGATCAGGAAATACACATCCATAATTCGTTGAAAGTGGTGTTGCAGGTTGTTAGGATCATAAAGAAAACGTTTGGCTCATTGGCCTTCATAAATCAAAGTACTGAGTACAGAAGATGCTATGTTAAGTTGTGTAAGACTGGTGAGGTCTAAATTGACGTACTGTGTGCACAGTTTGGTCATATACCTACAGGAATGATGAAAGGAAGTTTGAAAGAGTACAGGGAAAATGCACAAGGATGTTGCCGGGACTGGAGGACCTCAGTCATATGGAAAGATTGAATAGGAATTCCTTGGAAGGTAGAGGATTGAGAATATATTTGATAGAGGTATACAAAATTATGAGATGTATAGATAGAGTAAAGGCAAGCAGGCTTTTTCCACTAAAGTTGAATGGGAGTGCAACTGGAGGTCATGGGTTAAAGGTGAAACTTGAAAAGTTTAAGGAGAACATGAGGGAAAACTTAACACATACAAACAAGCTGGATGAACTCAGCAGGTCGGGCAGCATCCTTTGAAATGAGCAGTCAACGTTTTAGGCCAAGACCTTTCGTCAGGCCTGAAACATTGACTGCTCAATTCAACGGATGCTGCCCAACCTGCTGAGTTCATCCAGCTTGTTTGTATGTGTTGATTTGACCACAGCATCTGCAGTGTACTTTGTGTTTACTATGAGGGAAAGCTTCTTCATTCAGAGGGTCGTAAGAGTGTGGAATGTGCTGCCAGCACAAGTGGTGCATGCAAGCTCAACTTCAACATTTAAGAGAAGTTTGGATAGGTACATGGATGGTACAGGTATGGATGGGGTAAGGTCCCGGTGCAAATTGATGGAAGTAGGCAGTTTAAGTGACTCCACATGGTCTAGATGGCTGATGGGCTAAAGGGCCTAATTTCTATGCACTGAATGTGGGCATTGAACATTTAAAGTCTGATCCAGAATGATGTTAGAAGCAGTCAAGAATGAAAGGTAGGTTGCCTGCATCGCTCGTAGATATGAACCCCATCTTAATGCTATATTGTCTAATTTGGCAGAGTGATAACCAACAGGATGCTGTTGGTCTCTATGTTCTCGAGTTAAAGCTGTTGTCATGTAGCCACGCTTCTCGTAGACATACAGGGTAAATGTTCTTCTCCTATCAGGGATTCCGAATGCAGATGGAGTACTTCATATCATCTTTAAAGTTTGAAAAGCTTCCATCTATTCTTCATTAAGAGTCACAGGGTTGTCAGAGTGCTTCTTGCCTTTCTGAAGATGAGTGAGAGGTTGAGCAATTTCAGCATTTGAATTGACCCATGCTCTGTTGTAGTTGCACAGACACAGAAATGATCGAAGATGCTGTAGGTGATTTTGCCGATATGACTGCCTTTGTACAATCTTCAGTGATTTCTCATTTGGGACAGGAAATTTTCTGTCCCAAGAATATTACTTCCTTTTGTTTCAATTATGCCTTGTCCAAATTTGCTTTGTGTCCCTTAAAGCCTAGATAATTGAGCAAATGAACTCTATCACATTCATTTCCAACCAGTAAATTAATATATTGCTGTGAATTCCAGTTCCACTTGTTCTGTTGGTTAGCTAATGTAGACAGTAGGTTCATCTGTGCCAATCTTATTCGGATTCTGTTACCTCACTTCACATTTCGCAATTTGCTTCCATTAGCCTCACTGTTTTGGCAACATTTGATTCCAAACTATCCATGAAGTTCAACTTAAGAGAGCCATCTTCCATATTATCTCCAGTTATTCGGTTAACTGAACAGCTGATCCAAACTGCCTTGTATCAATCTTTGTTTTCAGAAACATCATCTGAAGCCTTTTGTTTGCAACCAATCACTTTCCTTATTGCTGGGGGATAAGCTCTGTTCAATGCAGACTGGCACTTGCATTGTATCCTGGATAATGAACTACTTAACTGGCAGAACACAGTATGTGAAGCTTCAGAGCTGTGTGTCAGACATGGCCATAAGCAGCACTGGGGGCCCCACAGGGCACTATATTGGCTCCCTTCCTGTTTACCCTGTACACTTCAGACTTTAGATACAATGCTGAGTCATGTCATCTGCAAAAATTCTCTGATGACTCAGCAATAGTTGGGTGTGTAAAGAGGATGGAAGGATGAACATAGGGCCCTGGTGGAGAATTGTGTCAAATGGTGCAAGCTGAATCATCTGCAGCTCAACTTGAGTAAGACAAAGGAGATGGTGATGAATTTTAGGAAGACTAAGCCTACACTGCTCCCATTACTGTTGATGGTGAGGTCCTGGGTGTGGTGAGGACATACAAGTACCTGGCGGTGTACCTGGATGACAGACTTAAGTGGAACATCAACACAGAGGCTGTGTACAAGAAGGGTCAGAGTCGTATTGACTTCCTGAGGAGACTGAAGTCCTTTGGCATATGCAGGCCTCTCCTTCACATGTCCTAACAGCCTGTTGTCACTAGTACAATCTTCTATGCGGTGTGCTGGGGCAACGGCATCAATATGGGTGATGCCAACAGGCTCAACAAACCGATCAGAAAGGCTGGTGTTGTTATAGGAGTCAAATTGGACATACTGGAGGCTGTGGTAGAACAAAGAACCCTACGGAACATCCTGGCAATTCTGGACAAAGTTTCTCACCCTCTGCATGCCATCTTGGCTGAACAGTTGAGCACTTTTAGTAATAGACTAAGACAAATGCACTGCTCCAAAGAGTGCTGTATGTGGTCCTTCTCACCCTCAGCCATTAGGCTCTATAATGAGCCAACCTAAAGCCAGGTAAGTGATGACCCCCTCCTGTTAGACTGTTTGTGGTAATTTATTTTCTATTCTTTCTACTTTTCTAATATTTATATCTGTGCATGTGTAATGCTATTGTGCCACTGTAATTTCCTTTGGAATCAATAAAGTATCTACCTTTCTCTCTCTCTCCAATCAGTCTGCGTTGGGGTTTGTTTTTCCAATTATTTCTTACTTTGATAAATTCTGTTTATCCTCTTCAATACCATCTTTAACTTGATGTGTCAACTATCATATTTGCTGGGAAGACAGCATTGTAGCTAAAATTTGAATGCCCTCACATGGATGTAATTTGTACATGTTTTTAATTCATTGAAGTTCAGCCCAAGTCTTTAAACTTTGTTTTTTAAGGTGTGGAATTTCTTTGGACAAATGCCCCAATTTGTCAATTTTTTTCTGGTTCTGGTGGTTGTTGGTACTTTCCATCTCCTTTCATAATTTCTACTTTCATTCTTGCATGCTTTCATTCCCTTAGTTTTATTGGGGCAAGTTGTGACATTGCAGCAAAACCCTATCACTGCAAGAACCATCTACCAAAGTTCGAGACAGTCATCAAAGACATCATGTAACTCTATCCTTTCATAACCAAAAATGTGGGATCTGGTGATTTTTCAATCCTCAGGTTCTTTTAGGAGTCAAAGAACAAGTGAACAATTTTTGCTTCATGATTGTTTATTTTAAAGTTTAAACAAAGGAATTGATACAGAGAAGTGTGCCAGATGTAGCGTGTGAAGGAAGAGAAATGAATGCAGCTACTATTACAAGGGAGAAGGTGCTCAAAAAGCTGTAAGTCCTAGAGGTACACAGATCACCCAGACCAAATGAACTGCACCCTAGTGTTCTGAAGGAGGCAGTGTTTGAGATTATTGAAGCATTAGCAATGATCTTTCAAAAATCATTGGACTCTGGCATGGTGCCAGAGGACTGGAAAATTTCAAATGTCACTCTTCCATTTAAGAAAGAAGGAAGGCAGCATTAAGGAAATTAAAGACCAGTTAGCCTGACCTCAGGGGTTAGGAAGATGTTGGAGTCGATTGTTAAGGACAAGCTTATGGAGTACGTACTTGGTGACACAGGGCAAGATAGGACAAAGTCAACATAGTGAACCTGTTGGAATTCTTTGAGGATATTACACTTAGGATGGATAAAGGGAAATAAAAGGATCCCTGTCTGGTTGGCTGCCAGTGACTAGTTGTGATTTGCAGGGATCGATATTGAGACTGCTTCTTTTTATGCTGTATATCAGTGATTTAAATGATGGAATAGATGGCTTTGTTGCCAAGTTTGCAGATGATGTGAAGGTTGATGGAGAGATGGGTAATGTTGAGGAAAAAAGTAGGCTGCAGAGATTAGGAGAATGGGCAAGAAAATAGCAAATGTAATACAATATTGGAAAATGTATGGTCAGGCTCTTTAGTAGTAGAAATAAATATGCAGATTATTTTCTAAACAGGGAAGAAATCCAAAAATCTGTGGTGCAAAGGGACTTGGGAGTCCTTGTGCAGAACACCCTAAAGGTTAACTTGAAAGCAAATGCAATGTTAGCATTCATTTCAAGAGGTCTTGAATACAAGAGCAGGGACGTGATGATGAGTATAAGGCATTGGTGAGGCCTCACCTTGAATACTGCAAACAATTTTGGACTGTTCATCTAAGAAAAGATGTGCTGGCATTGGAGAGGGTTCAGAGGAGGTTCACAAGGATGATTCCAGGAATGAAAGGGTTATCATACGAGGAACGTTTGATAGCTCTTGGTTTGTACCCCCTGGAATTTAGAAGGATGGGGGGGGGGATCTCATTGAAACCTTTCAAATGTTAAAAGGCCCAGACAGAGTAAATGCGGAAAGGATGGTTCCCATGGTGGAGGAGTCTAAGACAAGAGGGCACAGCCTCAGGATAGAGGGGTGTCCATTTAAAACAGAGATGTGGAGAAATCTCTTTAGCCAGAAGGTGGTGAATTTGTGGAATTTGCTGCCACAGACAACTGTGGAGGCCAGGTCGTTGGGTGTATTTAAGGCAGAGATTGATAGATTCTTGATTGGACCCAGCATCAGAGGTTACGGGGAGAAGGCCAGGCAATGGGGTTGAGGAGGGGAAAAAAGAATCAGCCATGATTGAATGGCAGAGTAAACTCAATGGCTCAAATGGGCTAATTCTGCTCCTGTGTCTTATGGTCTTATGAATTAAAGAGGCAGAGACAATGGTGAAGCACAAGATTTAAATATACAGTCAGAGCATGTGTGTAATGTGCCAACACTTAGCCAATGAAAAATGAGTTACCGTTACGTAACTGCTATATTGCATTTCCACCAGTAGGTGGAGAAAACCATCACAATTTGTGAAAATATGTTGGTGTGTGGCCAAGTGGTTAAGGCGTTGGTCTAGTGATCCCTAGTCAATGCCCCACTAACCGTGTTTATGTTCCCAGCTCTGTCCACTCACAGGTATTGCAGTGGGGTCATTCTTCCCAGTTGTCCTGTCACCCTGGAACCAAGCGTACTCAGAACTTCATCAGTCGGCGGTTCCGGTGGCCCTCCATGGGAGGTGACATCCGCACCTTCGTCTCAGCCTGCTCGGTCCATGCTCAAGGCAAGAATTCTAACCGGTCACCCACTGGTCTGTTACACCCCTGTCTATCCCTAAGAGACCCTGGTCCCAAACTGCCCTGGATTTTGTCACCGGTCTTCCCCCATCAGATAGTAACACCACCATTCTCACAGTAGTTGATAATTTCTCCAAGTCTGTACACTTCATTCCTTTACCTGAACTCCCCTCTGCCAAAGAAACAACCAAATTACTAGTACTGCATGTTTTTAAATTACATGGTTTACTTATAGATGTTATGTCAGACAGGGGCTCTCAATTCACATCTAACTTCTGGAGGGTATTCTGTAATCTGGGTGTCTCTGTAATTCCACCCACAGACTAATGGCCAGACTGAGCAGGCCAACCAACAGCTAGAGACTGTATTGCAGTGTCTGGTCTCCCAGAACCCGTCAGTGTGGAGTCAGCAGCTACCCTGGGCAAGTACGCCATAAGTTCTCATCCATCCTCATTCACCTGTCTGTCCCCCTTCGAGTGCTGCCTTGGCTACCAGCCTCTCTCTTTTTTTTTACAGCATTTTTATTCAGAAGAGAAAACAAGATTTACAGAGTGCAACACATAGATACATCTCAACATAAATTCTGTACATTCATATATTGTAAAATTGATCAAAATGTTATAGCATATCACATAAAGGTATACCACTCTGTAATCAAAAATTTAAAGATAGGTCATACATCATAAAAGAAATTTTTTATATAAAAAAAGTCAACACCCTACCAACTACCAAAGAAAAAAGCTGATGGATGATAATGGATAATTAGAAAAAAAACATATTTGCTTAAGAAGAGAAGATAGAAATATACATAAAAGTCTGTGCACTGTTAAACTTTATAAATTGGAAAAGTAATTTAGGAAAGGTCCGCAGATATCATAAAAAGATTGTTTCGAATTTAAGACTGAGCAGCGGATCTTCTCTAAATTTAAATAAGACATAATATCACGTAGCCATTGAAGATGTGTAGGAGGGGTAGACTCCTTCCATTTAAGCAAGATTGCTCTCCTTGCTAAAAGAAAGGTAAAAACTAAAACCTGTAGGTTAGGAGTATTTAAAGTTATATCTTCATTTGCAATAATACCAAACAAGGCAGTAAGGGGATTTGGGTCAAATTGGATCCTAAAAAGTTGTGAGAAGGTATGGAATACTTCCCGCTAAAACTTTTCAATTTTAGGGCAAAACCAAAACATAGAAACATAGAAACATAGAAAATAGGTGCAGGAGTAGGCCATTCGGCCCTTCGGTCCTTCGAGCCTGCACTGCCATTCAGTATGATCATGGCTGATCATCCAACTCAGAACCCTGTACCTGCTTTCTCTCCATACCCCCTGATCCCTTTAGCCACAAGGGCCATATCTAACTTCCCCTTAAATATGAACTGGCCTCAACTGTTTCCTGTGGCAGAGAATTCCACAGATTCACCACTCTCTGTGTGAAGAAGTTTTTCCTCATTTCAGTCCTAAAAGGTTTCCTCTTTATCCTTAAACTGTAACCCCTCATTCTGGACTTCCCCAACATCGGAAACAATCTTCCTGCATCTGGCCTGTCCAATCCCTTTAGAATTTTATACATTACAATAAGATCCCCCTTCAATCTTCTAAATTCCAGTGAGTATAAGCCTAGTCGATCCAGTCTTTCTTCATATGAAAGTCCTGCCATCCCAGGAATCAATCTGGTGAACCTTCTCTGTACTCCCTCTATGGCAAGAATGTCTTTCCTCAGATTAGGGGACCAAAACTGCACACAATACTCTAGGTGCGGTCTCACCAAGGTCTTGTACAACTGCAGTAGAACCTCCCTGCTCCTGTACTCAAATCCTTTTGCTATGAATGCCAACATACCATTTGCCTTTTTCACCGCCTGCTGTACCTGCATGCCCACCTTCAATGACTGGTGTACAATGACACCCAGGTCTCGTTGCATCTCCCCTTTTCCTAATCGGCCACCATTCAGATAATAATCTGTTTTCCTGTTCTTGCCTCCAAAGTGGATAGCCTCACATTTATCCACATTAAATTGCATCTGCCATGAATTTGCCCACTCACCTAACCTATCCAAGTCACCCTGCATCCTCTTAGCATCCTCCTCACAGCTAACACCGTCGCCCAGCTTCGTGTCATCCGCAAACTTGGAGATGCTGCATTTAATTCCCTCGTCTAAATCATTAATATATATTGTAAACAACTGGGGTCCCAGCACTGAGCCTTGCGGTACCCCACTAGTCACTGCCTGCCATTCTGAAAAGGTCCCATTTACTCCCACTCTTTGCTTCCTGTCTGCCAACCAATTCTCTATCCACATCAATACCATACCCCCAATACCATGTGCTTTAAGTTTGCACACTAATCTCCTGTGCGGGACCTTGTCAAAAGCCTTTTGAAAATCTAAATATACCACATCCACTGGCTCTCCCCTATCCACTCTACTAGTTACATCTTCAAAAAATTCTATAAGATTCGTCAGACATGATTTTCCTTTCACAAATCCATGCTGACTTTGTCCGATGATTTCACCGCTTTCCAAATCTGCTGTTATCACATCTTTGATAACCGACTCTAGCATTTTCCCCACCACCGATGTCAGGCTAACCGATCTATAATTCCCCAGTTTTTCTCTCCCTCTTTTTTTTAAAAAGTGGGGTTACATTAGCCACCCTCTAATCCTCAGGAAATAATCCAGAATCTAAGGAGTTTTGAAAAATTATCACTAATGCATCCACTATTTCTTGGGCTACTTCCTTAAGCACTCTGGGATGCAGACCATCTGGCCCTAGGGATTTATCTGCCTTTAATCCCTTCAATTTACCTAACACCACTTCCCTACTAACATGTATTTCCCTCCGTTCCTCCATCTCACTAGACCCTCAGTCCCCTACTATTTCCAAAAGATTATTTATGTCCTCCTTAGTGAAGACAGAGCCAGAGTAGTTTTTCAATTGGTCTGCCATGTCCTTGTTCCCTATGATCAATTCACCTGTTTCTGACTGTAAGGGACCTACATTTGTCTTGACCAATCTTTTTCTTTTCACATATCTATAAAAGCTTTTACAGTCAGTTTTTATGTTCCCTGCCAGCTTTCTCTCATAATCTTTTTTCCCTTTCCTAATTAAGCCCTTTGTCCACCTCTGCTGGACTCTGAATTTCTCCCAGTCCTCAGGTGTGCCGTTTTTTCTGGCTAATTTATATGTTTCTTCTTTGGACTTGATACTATCCCTAATTTCCCTTGTCAGCCATGGGTGCACTACCTTCCCTGGTTTATTCTTTTGCCAAACTGAGATGAACAATTGTTGTAGTTCATCCATGCGATCTTTAAATGCTTACCATTGCATATCCACCGTCAACCCTTTAAGTATCATTTGCCAGTCTATCTTAGCTAATTCACATCTCATACCTTCAAAGTTACCCTTCTTTAAGTTCAGAACCTTTGTTTCTGAACTAACTATGTCACTCTCCATCTTAATGAAGAATTCCACCATATTATGGTCACTCTTACCCAAGGGGCCTCGTACGACAAGATTACTAACTAACCCTTCCTCATTGCTCAATACCCAATCTAGAATGGCCTGCTCTCTAGTTGGTTCCTCGACATGTTGGTTCAGAAAACCATCCCGCATACATTCCAAGAAATCCTTTTCCTCAGCACCCTTACCAATTTGGTATTCATAAAACATTCATAAAACATATGAATTAAAGAGGCATCAGCAGAGTTGCATTTATTACAAAGTGGAGAAACGTTTGGATAAAAACTGGATAGCTTCTGTTTAGAAGTGTAAGCTCTATGAACCACTTTAAATTGTAGAAGAGAATGACGGGCACAGAAAGATGATTTATTAACCTGTTTAAGAATTTTATTCCATCTTTCATCAGAAATCTGACAAGTGAGGTCATCCTCCCAAGCTTTTTTTATTTTATCTAAAAAGTCTTGTCTAGAATCAATCAACAAGTTATAGATACCGGTAATAGAACCATTAACAAAAGGTTTTAAATTTAAAAGATGGTCCAGTAAATTTTTATCAGGACCTATAGGAAAAGTAGTTAATTGGAAACGTAAGAAATCTCATTTGAAGGTATCTGTAAAAATGTGTTTTTGGCAGTGCAAATTTAGTTGACAATTGGTCAAGTGAAGCAAGAGATCCTGAGATGAACAGGTCCCAAAAACACTTAATACCTAGTTCATCCCAATCCTTAAAGACTTTGTCAGTCATGGAAGGGATAAAAAAAATAATTAAAGAGAATGGGAGATGATAATGAAAAATTTGCTATACCAAAATATTTTCTAAATTGAGACCAGATCCTTAAAGTTTGCTTAACAATTATGTTACCTGTTGTTTTATTTGCTGAAAAAGAAGAGTATGATCCAAGAAGAGAGACAATAGAGGAATTTTTTACAGAATTAATTTCTAAGGAGACCCATGATGGGCAATCTTTACAATAAATATAATAGGACCAAAAAGTAATATTCCTTATATTGGCAGCCCAATAGTAAAACCTAAAATTGGGTAGGGCTAATCCACCCATCTCTTTATTTCTTTGTAGGTAAACTTTACTTAAACGAGCTTGTTTATTATTCCAAATATAAGATGTTAAAATTGAATCTAAAGAATCAAAGTAGGTCTTAGGAATAAAAATAGGTAAAGCCTGAAAAAGATATAAAAATTTAGGAAGAATCTTCATTTTAATCGAATTAATTCGGCCAATAAGGGATAAAGAAAGAGGAGACCATTTAGAAAGTGTCTTTTTCACATAATTCAATAAGGGGTTTAAGTTTTCTTTAAATAAATTCTTGAAGTTTTTAGTAATTGTTACACCTAGATATGTAATTTGACTTGTAACAACTTGGAACGGAAATTTGGCATTTGATGACATTAGGTCATTTAAAGGAAATAGCTCATTTTTATGTAAGTTCAGCTTATATCCTGAAAAAAAACTAAACTGGAAAATTAAAGAAAGAACCGAAGGTAAAGAAGTTTCAGTGTTAGAGATAAAAAGTAAAACATCATCAGCATATAACGAAATTTTATGAGTCATACCTTCCTTTAGTATATCAGAAATGTCCTTAGATTCTCGAAATTCTATTGTTAAGGGTTCTATAGCTAAAGCAAAAAGTAAAGGACTAAGAGGGCAACCTTGTCTAGTTCCCCGCTGTAATTTAAAGGGCTTAGAAATTTCAGAGTTAGTAATGACCTGAGCGGTCGGAGACAATTAAATTAATTTAACCCAATGAATAAAATTAGGCCCAAAATTAAACTTTTCTAAGGCCTTAAAAAGATAATTCCACTCAATCCTATCGAAGACTTTTTCTGCATCTAAGGATAATATACACTCTGATATTTTTTTGGATGGTGAATATATCACATTCAATAACCGACGTATTTTAAATTTGAGTAACGATTTTTAATAAATCCTGTCTGGTCATGTGATATAATAGATGGTAAAATATTTTTAAGTCTTCGAGCTAAGATTTTGGATAAAATTTTTGCATCAACATTTAATAAAGAAATCGGTCTGTATGAAGAACATTTAGCTGGATTTTTTTTTTAAGAATAAGAGAATTAAAAGCTTCATAAAAAGATTGAGGGAGTTTACCTGATTTAAAGGACTCTGATAAAACAGAGGATAAATAAGGTGTAAGTAACGTAGTGAAAGTTTTATAGAACAATTTCATGATTAACAGTTTCGGATCGTTCAAGATTATCCACCGGAAGTTCTAAGAGCTAGACAGGCTTTTAAAGAGGTCATGTCTGATCTTTTTAAGCTTGGCTGTCGCCTTTTTCTCAGAGATCCATGTAAACTCAAGGTTACTACTTCTGATAATAAGGTTTCTTGGTTTACGAAGCCTGAAGAAGCTAAGAAATTTTTACATACTCTCCATACTTAAATTCAACCTTGAATATTTTTCTTTATGCCAAATGTTTTAATTTCAGGTATTCAATCAAGTAATTGGCGCTTTGTTGATAACAAGGTTTCTTGGTTTACGAAGCCTTAATCATTTGTTTGATTAAGTAATTGGCGCCTTGTTATCTTTCAAACTATGCAAAATATGCAGGCAGACCGCATCCATTTTCTCTTTTGCTGTTTTCCGCCTTTATACAGGTCCTCTAATGTTACTTTTTCGCAACTCTTTTTAAACAATACATTATATTCTTTCACTGTTATGTTGATTTTTACCTTCCTTTTAGTAATTTGACTGAAAGTAATCATGTAGGGTGTACATGTAGTAATTACTGCGGAATGAAACTATAGGGTGTTTTGCTTTACTTTAAATTCACTCTGATTTTTCCGATCTTTTGATTATTTATATACCTTTCGGTCTTTTATTGTTTTTCAATAGTATACAATATTCTATATTTCTTATTGCTGGTTTTTAGTTTTTTCATTATTTTACCATTTTGTCATTTTGTTTTTTTTTCTCCCTTGAATGCCTTAAGTTAGTCATGTAGGAAGCTATCTAAACTGTTTCCCTTTCTAATTATTTTCTATTTGTTTTTTTACTCCTTTTTTTTGCACCCGCAAGTATATGTTGTTTTCTTTATTGGCTTCTACTAATATTTGATTTTATTGTCTTTCCTTTTTACCGATACTAATACTTATATTTTCCCATGGTTTTTTTTTGTAAATAGCGAACTTATTTACTTTGATATTTTGTTTTTGTATATATATATTTACAATCGTTTATTCAGCACAGCTATACATATATATTTTCTGGAGCCACCGGAGTTTTGGGTTGGGAACGTTAGATTTAGTCTTCAGCCTCCCTTGGCTGATTTCTCTCTTTGGGGGGAGGGAGGGAGGAAATGGGTTTTTCCAGAAAGCTGATTGGATGTTTTTACTGTTTTATTTATTCGCTATCTACATGTCTGTGATTACCTTTTATACGTTACTAAGAGATACTTGATGGATTCTTTTATTAATATACTCAATTTTAATGTGCAAGGTCTAAATAACCCTGTTAAACGAAATAAGATTTTCTCTTATATCCAGAAACTTAAAACTCATATAATCTTTCTTCAAGAAACCTTTATTCGTAAAGATGATATTTCACGTTCTTTCAAAGGATGGAAGGGTATACATTTTCTCTCACCCTCTCAATCTAGATCGAGAGGCTTCTCTATCCTGTTTGATCAGAATGTATCCTTTATTCAACATAATGTAATTTCTGATACAAATGGCCACTTTGTTATTGTTTCGGGTAGTCTTGAGAATAAACTAATGGTATTTGCGAATGTATACACTCCAAATACAGATGACTCCTTGTTCTTTGAACGTCTTTTCTCTTTTCTGCCTGATTTGAATCGGTATTCCTTAGTGATGCATAGAGATTCTAATTTTTGGCTTGACCCTATATTAGACCGCTCTTCAAGTAAAACCCCTGTCACTAATAAATCAGTCCTACCTTTTAAATCTTTTCTACTTCAATGTGACATTCTCGACGTGTGGCGTTTTTTGCACCCCCAAGAAAAGGAATATTCATATTTCTCTCAGGTTCATCATAAGTACTCTCGGATTGACTACTTCTTTATAGATAGAAACTTGCTTCCACTGGTACGATCCTGTGATTATAAGGAGATTGCTTTGTCTGATCATGCACCTGTGCTTCTGGCTTTAAGATTACCTGTTTATTCCGTATCAAATAGAAGTTGGCGTTTTAACTTATCATTGTTATCTGATAAAAATTTTCTAAAGTTTTTGGAAAACCATATTACTTTTCTTTTTAAAGAAAATTTTAAAGGAGATACTGCTGGTATTATAGTCTGGGATACTTTTAAAGCATATATTCATGGAGAAATTATCTCTTACTCTACCTATATAAAGAAAAAAGATGACAAAAAAAGGTCTGACCTAGCAGTGATATTAAAAGACCTTCATCAAAAGTATGCCCTATCTCCAGATCCAAGTATATATAATAAGCAGATTGAAATCCGATCCAAGTATAATCTTCTGCTGACTTACCCAATTGAACAACAGCTGTTGAGAGATAAAACTCAATTTTACATTCACGGGGATAGAACGGGTAGTTTATTAGCCAATCTCTTAAAATCTTTTACAGTTAATCGTCAAATAACAGAAAATTTTAAAGATAATGGTATTAAGATATCCGGCCATTCTGAAATTAACTACGTATTTAAAGACTTTTACCTTAAGTTGTATCAGTCTGGTTCTTCTTCAAATGATACCTATATGAATGCTTTTTTCAGTAATATCAACATTCCTACATTGTCTGCTGATAGCCTAATACAGCTAGATCAGCCTATTTCCAATGAAGAGGTGGCTGAGGCTATAAGTGCTTTACATTCTGGTAAGACCCCAGGACCTCATGGCTTTCCTGGGGAATTTTATAAAACTTTCACTAAGTTACCAGCCTCCACTGTTTGCTGCCCAGGAGAAGGAGGTTGGGGTTCCATCTGGCAAGGCATTCATCCACCATTATCAACGGATGTGGAACCACACTCGTTCTGCCCTTCTCCGTGCCTCTGCTAGGATCAAGCGTCAAGCTGACCGCCATCGCTCCAAGGCCCCATGTTGCCACCAGGGACAACGTGTGTGGCTTTCAACCCGAGACCTGCTCCTCAAGGTGGATTCCTGAAAGCTCGCCCCTTGCTTCATCGGCCCCTTTCCCAGTGTTAAAGTCATTAGCACTGCTACCGTCCATCTCAAGCTCCCCTCCACTCTCCGCCGCATTCATCCCACCTTCCATGTGTCCTACATCAAGCCTTTCATGAACTACCCCTTGTGTCCCCAAAACCCCCTCCCCCATGGCTCATCAATGGGTCAGAGGCCTTCACAGTGCATGAACTGCTGGACGTTCATCACTGGGGCCATGGCCTCCAGTACCTTGTGGACTGGGAGGACTATGGTCCTGAGGAGAGGTGCTGGGTCCCCACCCATAACATCCTGGACCCCTTTCTCATAAGGGACTTTCATCGCCAGCACCCAGCTCTACCTGCTGTGATGCCAGGAGCCATCTGTAAAGGGGAGGGTACTGTCAGTACCTCCAGTTGATCTGTCTTTCCGTGTGCTTTCCCCCTAGATGTCAGTCTGTGGTTTTGTATTGCAATGTGCTCCTGTCCCTGCTCCTGCTCTACTCCAGCCCTGTATTACTGAGTATTCTGTCTCTCATCGGCTTCTCATTATCACCTGTGTCTCATTGTGCTCCACCTATAACCTGCCTCTCTGTTTATTGCTCAGTGTATTTCAGTCCTGTGTTTTCACCTGTTTGTTGCCAGATTGTGCCAGTGATTTTTCCTGAGCCTTTCCAGCATTCGTATCTGTACTCTGTCCATCCGAATATCAACTCTGCCTGTTTCCAGATTCTGGTTTTTTGGATTTCTTTCTTTTTCAATATTTTTATTGACTTCTCACATAAAAGAATACAGAGTACAGTAGGATATATAATATGTATCGATTACAATATATTGGAATCTCAAATATAGTCTCATTACCCCATATCCATATAAATTAAATTTAAACATAATATTGAAAAGGGATAATTTTATTATACAAAACAATCTAACCCCACTATCAGAAAAAAAATCAACTGTTTGGTTAAAAAAAGAAAAGGAAAAAATCCTAAACATATAGAAAAACATATTATTAGCCAACATCCGTGCTTAATGGCAGATCAAAGACTTTGAACATAGTTCAAGAAGGGTCCCCACAAAGTTAAAAAATCTTGTCTAGGTTCGGAAGTAGAACAGCGAATCTTCTCTAAATTTAAGCATGACATAACATCATTTAACCAATGAGTATGAGTAGGCTGAGTGGCATCCTTCCACTTAAGCAACAATGCCCTCCTGGCTGTAACAGAAATAAAAGCCAAAATGTGCAAATCATGTGTCTCCAAAAAAATATAATTTCCTCCAACAATACCAAACAAGGCAGTCAAAGAATTAGGTTTAAAATTTACTTTAAAAACCAATGAAAAAGTTTGGAATACTTCCTTCCAGTATTTTTCAAGACTCAGACAAGTCCAAACCATATGAATTAGTGAAGCTTCTCCATTGTTACATCTATAAAAATAGGGAGATATATCAGAATTGAAACGAGATAGCTTATCTTTAGTCATGTGAGCTCTATGAACCACTTTAAATTGTAGAAGGGAATGACGAGCACATAACGATGAGGTATTAACCAATTTAAAAATTTCATTTCAAGTATCCTCAGAAATTGGAATCTGTAAATCTTGTTCCCAGAGATTTTTTAATTTCGTCTAAAGGAATACTGTATTTCTCATTCCCAACAACATTATAAGTATTAGATATAAATCCATTATGGAAGGGTTTCAAATTAAAAATTGTATCAAGTAAATTCTTATCTGGATGTTTAGGAAATGTATGTACTTGAGAATGCAAGAAGTCTCTAATTTGTAAATATCAAAAAAATATGGGTTTTGGGTAGGCTATACTTAGCTGACAGTTGTTCAAATGAAGAGAGACTATCTCCAACAAACGAATCCTGAGAACATTTAATACCCAATGTATTCCACTCTTTAAAAACTACATCAGTCATAGAAGGTTTTAAAAAATAGTTAGAAAAAATGGGACTTGAAAGTGAAAAACTCAATAAACCAAAATATTTTCTAAATTGTACCCAAATCCTCAAAGTGTGTTTAACTACAAAATTATCAGCTAATTTACTTAAAGGTAAAGGAATTGAGGATCTGGGAAGAGAAATGATAGATAGATAGATAGATAGATAGATAGATAGATAGATAGATAGATAGATAGATAGATAGATAGATAGATAGATAGATAGATAGATACTTTATTCATCCCCATGGGGAAATTCAACTTTTTTTCCAATGTCCCATACACTTGTTTTAGCAAAACTAATAACATACAATACTTAACTCAGTATAATATGATATGCATCTAAATCACTATCTCAAACAGCATTAATAATAGCTTTTAAAAAGTTCTTAAGTCCTGGCGGTTGAATTGTAAAGCCTAATGGCATTGAGGAGTATTGACCTCTTCATCCTGTCAGAGGAGCATTGCATCGATAGTAACCTGTCGCTGAAACTGCTTCTCTGTCTCTGGATGGTGCTATGTAGAGGATGTTCAGAGTTTTCCATAATTGACCGTAACCTACTCAGCGCCCTTCGCTCAGCTACCGATGTTAAACTCTCCAGTACTTTGCCCACGACAGAGCCCGCCTTCCTTACCAGCTTATTAAGACGTGAGGCGTCCCTCTTCTTAATGCTTCCTCCCCAACACGCCACCACAAAGAAGAGGGCGCTCTCCACAACTGACCTATAGAACATCTTCAGCATCTCACTACAGACATTGAATGACGCCAACCTTCTAAGGAAGTACAGTCGACTCTGTGCCTTCCTGCACAAGGCATCTGTGTTGGCAGTCCAGTCTAGCTTCTCGTCTACCTGTACTCCCAGATACTTGTAGGTCTTAACCTGCTCCACACATTTTCCATTAATGATCACTGGCTCCATATGAGGCCTAGATCTCCTAAAGTCCACCACCATCTCCTTGGTCTTGGTGATATTGAGACGCAGGTAGTTTGAGTTGCACCATATCACAAAGTCCTGTATCAGTTTCCTATACTCCTCCTCCTGTCCATTCCTGACACACCCCACTATGGCCGTGTCATTAGCGAACTTCTGCACATGGCAGGACTCCAAGTTATATTGGAAGTCTGATGTGTACAGGGTGAAAATTTATTAACAGAATTAGCTTCTAAAGAAACCCAGACCAAACAGTGCTCTCGATAAATATAATATAACCAAAATGCAAGATTCCGTATATTGACTGCCCAGTAATAAAGCCTAAAATTGGGTAAGGCTTAACCTCCATTCTTTTTAGCTTTTTGAAGAGGAACATTATTTAATCAAGAAATTTTATTTTTCCATATATAAGAAGATATAATATATCAGAGAATCAAAAAAGGATTTAGGAATAAAAAAAGGTATGGCTTGAAATAAATATAAAAGTTTAGGCAAAATATTCATTTTAATAGAATTAATTCAGCCAATCAGTGATAAAGAGATGGGTGACCAGTTTGATAGTACCTTCTTAACATAATTCAAAAATGTAAAAACATTTTCTTTAAAAAGGAATTTTTAATTCTGAGTAATTGTTAAGCCCAAATAAGTAAATTGATGTCTTACAATTTTAAAAGGAAGGTTAGTATTAACTAATACCAAATTATTCAAAGGGAAAAGTTCACTCTTATAAAAGTTAAGTTTATATCCTGAAAACTGACTAAAGCAGGAGAATAAAGAAAGTACGGAAGATAAAGAAGATTCCACATTAGAAATGTAGAGCAAAGGGTCGTCAGCATAAAGCAAAACTTTGTGGGTAATACCCCTCCTTAAAATACCAGTGATATCATTAGATTCCCAGAAAGCAACAACTAAAGGTTCGAAGACCACATCAAAAAGCAAAGGACTCAAAGGACAACCTTATCTAGTTCCACGTTGACGTTTAAATAGTTTAGAATTCTGAGAATTAGTAAGAACCTGAGTGGAGGGAGATCGATAAAGTAATTTTATCCATTGAATAAAATCGGGCCAGAAGTTAAATTTTTCTAAAGTTTCAAATAAATACTTCCATTCAACCCGATCAAAGGCTTTCTCAGCATGTAAGGATATCACACATTCCGCTATCACTTTAGAAAGAGAATAAATAACATTCAATACACAAAGAATATTAAAGCGGGAGTATCGATTTTTGATTAATCCAGTCTGATCATCAGAAATAATAGATAGCAAAATATTTTCAATCCTATGAGCCAAAACTTTAGATAAAATTTTAGTATCAACATTAATTAAGGAAATTTGTCTATAAGAAGAACATTCAGTTGGATCCTTATTCATTTTAAGAATGAGTGAAATAGAGGCTTCAGAAAAAGATTGTGGCGGCCTACATAATTTAAAAGAGTCCGAAAGGACTGAATATAAGTGAGGTATAAGCAAAGAGGAAAAAGCCTTATAAAACTCCCCAGCAAATCCATCAGGACCCAGAGACTTCCCCGAGTGCAAAGAATGAACAACCTCAGCAATTTCCTCATAAAAAATGAGTTGATCCAGCAATTTTCGATTATCATCAGGAACTGTAGGAATGTAGGATCTAAGAAATTATTCATTACTGTATTATCATTTGAAGGATCAGAACTATAAAGTTTAGAATAGAATTCTCTAAAAGTACTGTTTATTTCTAAACAATCAAATGTTTTATCACCATTAGCTTTACAAATTTTTTTTAATTTGGTGTTTAACTATAAAGGTCTTTAATTGGTTAGTCAATAGTTTACCTGTTTTATCTTCATGAATATAAAACTGATCTTTTAAGAGTTGAGTTTCAATTGGATAAGTTAAAAACAGATCGTATTTAGTTTTAATTTCAACACATCTTTTATATAAAACAGGGTCTGGAGCCAAAACATATTTTTGGGTTAATTGTTTCAACTGATTGGCTAATTCAATTCTCTCCTTATTAGCTTTTTTCTTAACACTTGCAGTAAAAGAAATAATTCATCCTCTAATATAAGCCTTAAAAGCATCCCATAAAATAAGACTAGAAGTCTCTTCTAGCGTATTCTCTTGAAAAAAAGAGTAATTTGTCTCTCCAAAATTTTTTTTAAAATCCTTATCAGATTATAGAGTTGGATTAAAATGCCAGAATTTGTTTATTTGGGAGACACCCGGAAGATTTAAAGAAAAAAACACAGGAGCATGATCTGAAACAGCAATTTCTTTATATTCATAGGATTGAACCATTTGCCAGCACCTAGCTCTACCTGCCATGACACCAGGAGCCGTCTGTAAAGGGGTGGGTACCATCAGTACCTCCAGTTGAACTGTCTTTTTGTATGTTTTCCCCCTAGCCACCAGTCTGTGGTTTTGTATTGCTATGTGCTCCTGTCCCTGCTCCTGCTCTACTCCGGCCCCTGTATTACTGAGTACTCCATCTCTTACCTGCTTCTCATTATTACCTGTGTCTCATTGTGCTCCAACTATCATCTGCCTTTCTGTTTATTGCTCAGTGTATTTCAGTCCTGTGTTTTCACCTGTTTGTTGCCAGATTGTACCAGTGAGTTTTCCTGAGCCTTTCCAGCATTCGTATCTGTACTCTGTCTGTCTGAATATTGACTCTGCCTGTTTCCCAATTCTGTTATTTTTTTGGATTTCTCTGGATGTTTTGATCTCTGCCTGAACTTTGACACCGACTTTGTTTGTACCTCGGGATTTGTTACTCAATACCACTGTATGCACAGTACTGGGTCTGTGATTGGATCCCTGCTCCAGTGCCCTGACAAAATGGTGAAATTGAGCTCACATATGCTGGCAGCTCATTCCACATTCACACAACCCTCTGAGCAAAGAAGTTTATCCTCATGTGCCCCTTACACTTTTCACATTTAACTCTTAACATACACGTCTGTCTGTAGTCCCACCTAACCTCAGTGGAAAAAGCCTGCTTGCAAAAATCCTATCTCTGCAACTCATAATTTTGATAATACTTCTATCAAATCTCCTCTCAATCTTCTATGTGTCAAGGAATACAGTCCTAACGTATTCAATCTTTCCTTATATCTCAGGTCCTCCAGACCCTGCAACATGCTTGTAGATTTTCTCTGTATTCTTTTAATCTTGTTCACATCTTTCCTGTAGGTAGGTGACCAAAACTGCACACAATACTCCAAATTAGGCATCGCCAACAATTTATACAACTTCAACAGAACATCCCATATTCCGTACTCAACACATTGATTTATGAAGGCCAATGTGCCAAAAGTTTTCTTTACGACCCTATCTACCTGTGATGCAATTTCCAATTAATTATGGAGCTGTATTCACAGATCACTTTGTTCTGCCACATTACTCAGTGCCCTGCCCTTCACTATGTAAGACCTGGTTGGTCTTACCGAAGTGTAACACTTCATACATCTGCCATTTTTCTAGCTAATGTAGACCCCTCTGCAAGCTACAATAGCCTTCCTCACTGAGCACTACACCCTCAGTATTGGTGTCATCCGCAAATCTGCTGATCCAGTTAACCCCATTATCATCCAGATTATTGATATAGATGACAAACAACAAAGGATCCAACACCAATGCCTGTGGTACACCACTAGTCACAGGCCTCCAGGCAGAGGGGCTACCATCTATTATCCTCCTCTGGTTAGACATGACCTATCACACACAAAGCCATGGTGACGATCCTTAATAAATACATGTCTATTCAAATACTTATATATTCAGTCCCTTAGAATACCTTCCAATAACTTTCCTACAACTGATGTCAGACTCACTGGCCTATAATTTCCTGGTTTATGTTTAGAGCCTTTTTAAACATCAGAATAGCAATGGCTATCTTCCAATCCTCTGGTACCTCTCCTAAAGCAGAGGATGATTTAAATATCTCTGCTCAGGGCCCGGCAATTTTTGCACTTGCCTCCTGTAAGGTCCGAGGGAACACCTTGTCAGGCCCTGAGGATTTATCCACCTTGATTTACCTCAGAGTAGAAAACATCTCCTCCTCAGTAATCTGTACAGGGTCCATGAAGTTGATGCCATTTTGCCTCACTTCTATAGAATCCATGTCCATCTCCTGAGTAAACACAGATGCAAAAAGTGTATTTGTTTCTTCCCCTTCTGTTTTGGCTCCACTCATGGAATACCACTCTGATCTTTCAGAGGACCAATTTTGTCTTTTGCAATCTTTTTCCTCTCAACATATCTGTAGATTCTCTTAGGATCTCCTTCACTTTGTCTGCCAGTGCAACCTCATGCCTTCTTTTAGCCCTTCAGATTTCTTTCGAAATGTTCTCTTGCAATTCTTATACTCCATAAGCACCTCATTTGTTCCTACCTGCCTATACCTGCTCTGCGCTTTTGCTTGTAGAAATAAGTGCCAGGAGGGAGATGCTTTGATCACTTGATCCCAGCTATCTGAACCTGAGCCAACTTTATTTTTCTGGCCAGGGCTTCAAAATCACTTGTTATCCAGGGTTCCCTACTCCATGCAGACATTCCTCTCACACTAATGGGGACATATTGATCTTGAACCTTCACTGTCTCACTTTTAAAAGTGTTCCACTTACCAGCAAACACCCTATTCCAATCGGTCTTTGCAAGCTGTAATAATCACCAGAGATTCTGCAAATTCTGGAAATCCAGTGTAACACACACAAAATATTGGAGGAAGTCAGTAGGTCAGGCAGCATCTATGTAGAGGAATAAAGAATCAACGTTTCAGGCCGAGAGCACCTTCTGAGGTTCTCCAACATATTGTGTGTATGTCAATCTTTGCAAGCTTTTGTCTAGTACCTTCAAGATTCACTTTACCCAAATTTAGAATTTGAACCTATGTTACAGATTTATCTCTTCTCATGATAATTTAAAACTAATAGAAATATGGTCACTAGTCCCTAAGTGATCCCACTGACAGCTCAAGACACCTGCGCTGTCCTATTAACCAAGAGCAGGTTGCACTTTACCTTCTGCCTCGTAATGTCTTCTATATATTGCCTGAGGAAACTTTCCTTAGCACAGTTCATAATCCCATCCAGGTAAATTTATTAGCAATAATTGCAGTCCCAGTCTATTATAGTGTAACGCGCTGTAAGGATTCACTGCTAAGGTAATGGCTTCTTTGTAATGTTTCACTGCTAAGGCTGATGTAATGGCTTCCCTGTAATGTTCATTGCTGAGGTAATGGTTTCTCTGTAGCAGCAATGTTTGGGTTATGGCTGGAGATAACAGGACTGTGGTATGCATGTTAGCCAATCAGAGATTGTTGCTCTGTCTCGTGAATCTGGAAGGATGTTTCTCGCAGTCTTTTTGTTGAGGAGGGATGAAGAGAGAAGACACGTGTGGAGACAGCTGGTAGATCACCGGACAGAGTGGACTGGGGTCTGAGGGTCCGAATGTTAGCAACGCTCGGAGGAGGTCGATGTTGGAAGAATGACGACTGAGTGAGTTCCAACGTGCACTTTTGACTTTTCCTTGAATTGGGCCTTTTTAAAATTTTCATTACTAACCCTATATTCAGATTAAGATTCATAAAGTTCTATCATTTAATTGCATATGGTGTACTTTCTGATATTTTGCGTTGTGGGTTTGTAACTGGATGGTACATTACACAGCATCCACACAAATGTGATTTCTCAATTTGGCGGGCCCAAAGGTTGTTTTTTCCTTGATGAATGTAGGCTGGGCGAGCCTGAGGGTTACATTAGGAAAATTAAAATTCCCTACCTTGATAATCATGTTATTCTTGCAACTCTCCACAATCTGCCAGCATACTTGTTCTCTAATTCCTGTTGAATATTTGCAGACCTATAGTACAATCACAACCAGTCAACAATCCCATTCTTATTTCTCATAAATCCTCAGCAGATCATTCTTCTGTGATGGTATTTCTAACTACTGCTGTCATGCTGCCATGAAAAAATGTAACCACCCATCTCTCTTCACTCCATCTATAGCAACCATACCCTGGGACATTAAGCTGCCAGTCCTGTCCCTCTCCTGGCCATGTTTCTCTAATATCCCAGTCCCACATAGCTATCCACGCCCAAAGTTCATCTGCATTACTTGTCAGCCCTCCACAGTCTTTGCTCACTCCTTGCCACACTGTTTTGTCTTGTATATTCAACATCCCATTGTTGACTTCTTTATCACATTTCAGGCTTTCATTTGCTTCTCTGCTGCTTTGGATTCCTCAAGCACCTCCCCCCACCGAAAATCTACTTTAAATACTCCCTGCACCACTCGCAAATTTGTCTGCCAGGATATTGGTTCCTCTTCAGTTCAGCTGCAACCTGACCCTCTTGTACAAGTCACCAATCCCCTAGTAGAGATCTAAATAGTCCAAAAATACTGAATACTTGTTGACTGTACAACTCTTCAACCTGCGTTAATCTGCTACATCCTCCTGTTCTGACTCTCAAGTACATCTGTGTTGACTGTCTGTGGAACTAGGTTAGGGAATTCACTGAACAACTCATAATTAATCAAAGCTTGTACTTTATTGTCTGTGTACAAACAACAATGTAACTATGACACCAGGCCAACAGTTTAGAACATGAATTCTACTGTTCCCTCTGTACCAATACTCACTCAGACCACTTTTACAATTTACGACAGTGAAATAGGGGATCTCTTTTGGCCAGGTTATCAATCCTTTCTTCACGCACCCCCTGGCACGGGGGCTCTTCCTTGCAATGGTGGGTCTCTTTAGAGAGTTATCCCTGATAGCACACACAAAGTGTCCACTTTTATACTCGTTCCTTACCAATACAAACATTGCATTCCAGTGTCATTGGCTGTAAGTTATCTGATTAACTTTTACACTTTTTATTGGCTCTGCACCAGGCCAGCATCCATTCCAGCCCTCTTTCCAGCAAGTGATTCAGTAATTTATGGCTGTTTGTTCTCTTCGGTAACCAGGTCGAATCACTCCAGGCAGGCACCAACCCCAACAATCACAAACCTGCATATCACAGGGCACCTCACAAACAACTTCTTATTTGGAAATGATCTCCAGTCCAGCAGATTACCTGAAACATCACTTTAAAACACAGAAAGCAAACCAACTCCATCTGACAAAATGGAGGATGTAAAACAGTTCACAAAATGGCAGCCTCCATCTCCAAACACATGGTAGTAACAAAGACAATTGATCTGCCTGCTTCCACTGTCCTTAACCCATTTGAGTTCAATACTTTCTTCCATATTTTAAATCCACCATGGCCAACATCAGACTCTAGAAGTTCTGCTTTTTGACTTCTTCCCTAGCTCTCTGTATTCAATCTGCAGAACCTCTTTCCTTTTTTATCCATGTCATTTGTGCCATTCTGGCTGCTTACCCTCCCTCTCAGAATATTCTGCCACTGCTCCATGACATCCTGGATCCTCGCACCAGGTGGAGTCCCACTGCGGTCGCCAAATCTCCAGTCTATCCCCCTAACTGCTGAGTCTCACATTACTATAATCCTTTCTGCCTCTATCCTTCTCTGCCGAACCTTAAAACCAGTCCAGGTACAACAGACCTAGCTGCTGCTGCTACCTTTTCCTGAAGTTCATCACCACCCCACACACAACAGTATCCAAAGCAACATACTTATTTCCTTAGAGAATGGCCATGGGGAAATCCAGCAGCCTCTGCCTCTTCACTTTTCATTTACTTGTGGTTACCCAACTACTTTGCACTGATATCTTCGGTATAACCACTTCACTAAAACTCCTATCTACGATACTCTTAGTTTTTAGGATGATCCTGAGAGCATCCTACTCTATCTCCAGTTACTTCATGCAGCAGCACACCTTTTCCACCTCTGTAGGGGCACCTGAAGTCTCTCTGATCTCTCATATTCAGTAGGGGAAACATAGCACTGTTACAACTACAATCCCACTGCTCAGACTAAAGAGCAAAACTTTAAAACATCTTCTGTCTATGCTAGCCTTCTAAATCTATCTGCAACTATCCCACTTATCTGCACAAGACAGTATCATTCTATACCTTGCCTATTTATGTGGCAAAATGTCACTTGAATGAGATAATATACCTGATCCCATCATCATCTCTGGCAGTGAGCAACAAATCAAATTCTGTTTAAAAAGCTTTACCCCTCAGATCATTTTTAAATCTTCTTCTCCTCACCTATCTGAAAACTTTACCTCTCCCTCTCCAGGCTCTTTCTGCCCATCAGCCTTCATTGATTCTCGGACCACCAGTTATTTAACAGCCCCTCACCTTTCCCCTATCATATTTATACTGGTTACCTTCCTCTCCATTTTCAGACCTGATGCACGACCCTGACCCCAAACATCCACAATTCCTCTGACACACAAATGCTGCTCAATCCATTGAGTTTCTCCAGGAGATTTTCTTTCTTTTCATTTTCATTTTGTGTGTGTAGCTTTAAATTTCCAAAATCTTCAGAATTTGTGTTTTTTGTGTTTACTTGTTTGTTTAAACCTGCCGTTGCAGGCTGCCCCGGCACATCCTTGGATGTGGCCATTGTAAACTCAAATGACACATTTCACTGTATGTTTCAATGTACACATGATTAATAAATTAATCTGATTCTAACTCTTGTTGTTGATACCACTACCATAGGGCTAAAGAGACCATTTACCCTATTTGTGCCTTCCATAATCGTAGACACTTCTTTCAATCCTTAAGTCTCTTTGATGCCACAGAAAACAAACCTAATCAATCCAAATCCTTTCCTATAACTAATATTCTCAATTCCAGAGAGCATGATGGTGAATTTCCTCTGCACTCGCTCAAAAGTGTGGTGACCAGCATTGCACACAGCATTCCAGAGTAGTTAAAGTAATATTCAATAGTGTTGTAACAAAATGTCTCAATACATAAGTTCTGCGCCATGACCTATGAAGGCAAGCATGCCATATGCCTTCTTCACCATTCTTTTGACAATGTCAACACTTTCAAGGAACGATGGAAAGATCCCTGGGTTCCTCTGTTTAACAACGATCTTCAGTGTCCTACTTCTACCTGGCTTCAAAAAATAAGATCATATGATATTGGAGCAGAGTTAGGCAACTTAGCCCATGGAGTGTTCTTCACCATTTCATCATGGCTGATCCATTTTCCCTCTCGGCTCCAATCTCCTACCTTCTCCCTGTATCCCTACATGCCCTGACTAACCAATAATATATCAACCTCTGCCTTAAATATAGAACATAAGACCATAAAACATAGAAAGGCCATTCAGGCCATTGAACCTGCTCCTTCATTCCTTCATTCCATCATGACTGTTCTGGATCCCGCCCAACCCCACCTGCCTTCTCGACATACCCTTTGATGCCCTGACCGATCGGGAAACTATCAACTTCTGCTTTAAATATACCCACGGATTTGGCCTCCACAGTCTGTGGCAGAGCATTGCACAGATTCACAACTCTCCGACTAAAAAGATCCCTCCTTATCTCTGTTCTAAAAAGTCACTCATCAAGTCTGAGGCTGTGCCTTCTAGTGCTGGATACCCCCACCATAGGAAACATCCTCTCCACATCCATCTTATCTAGTCCTTTTGACATTCAGTAGATTTCAATGAGATCCCCCCTGCGTTCTTCAAAGTTCTAGTTAGCACAGGCCCACAGCTGCCAAACGCTCCTCATATGTTAACCCCATTCATTCGCAGAATCATTCTCATGAACCACCTGTGGACTCTCTCCAATAACAACACATCCTTTCTGAGATATGAGACCCAAAACTGTTGATAATCTGTGTGGCCTGACTAGTGTCTTATAAAGCCTTAGCATTATCTCCTTGCTTTTATATTCTATTCCCCTAGAAATTAATGCCAACATTGCATTTTCATTTTTTTTACCACAGACTCAACCTGTAAATTAACCTTCTGGGAGTCTTGTAAGAGGACTCCTAATTCCCTCTGCACCTCTAATGCTTGAATATTCTCCCCATTTAGATTTTATCCTGCACTATTGCTTCTTTTACCAAAATGTATTATGATACATTTCCCAATACTATATTCCATCTACCACTTTTTGCCCAATCTTCCAACTTGTCTGTCCAGCTGCAATCGCATTACTTCCTCAGCACTACCTACACTTCCAGTTATTTTTGTATCATCCGTAAACTTTGCCACAAAGCCAGCATTTCGATTATCTAAATCACCGACAAACAATGAGAAAAGTAGCTGTCCCAATATTGACACCAGAGGAACTCTACTAGCCACTGGCAGCCTACCAGAAAAACCCCCCTTCATTCCCACTTGCTGCCTCCTGCCTGTCAGCCATCCCTCTATATATGACAGTATTTTTCCTGTAATGCTAATGTACTTTATCTTAAGCAGCCTCATGTGTGACACCTCATCAAATGCCTTCTGAAAATCCAAGTAAATGACCTCCACTGTCTCTCCTTTGTCCACCCTGCTTGTTACTTCCTTGAAGAACTCTAACAGATTTGTCAGACAAGATTTCCCTTTACAGAAATCAAGCTGACTTTGAATTATTTTATCAATAGTTTCTAAGTACCCTGAAACATCATCCTTAATATTAGATTCCAACACTTTCCCAACCACTGAGGTTTGGCTAACTGGCCTATAATTTGCTTTCTTTTGCCTTCCTCCCTTCTTAAAGAATGGAATGACATTTGAAATCTTCCAGTCCTCCGGAACCATGCCACAATCAAGTACTTCTTGAAAGATCATGACCAATGCATCTGTTATCTCTTCAGCAAGCTCTTTCAGGACTCTGGGATGTAGTCCATCTGGTCCAGGTGACTTATCCATTTTAAGACCTGTCAGTTTGCCTTGCAGTTTTTCCCTTTGTAATTGCAATGGCACTCACTCCTGCTCCCTGACACTCACAGACCTCTGGCACATTACAAGTGTCTTGCACAGAGAAGACTGATGCAAAGCCATTTCTTTGTTCCCCCCACCCTTTTTACCTCACCAGCATAATTTTCCAGTGGTCCAATATCAACTCTCACCTCCCTTTTACTCTTTGCATAACTGAGAAAAACTTTGAGTATCCTACTTTATATTATTGACTAGTTTGCCCTCATATTTTGCCCTTCTTATAGCTTTTTAGTTGCCTTTTATTGGATTTTAAAAGCTTCCCAATCATCCAACTTCTCACTTATTTTTGTCACCTTTTATGCCCTTTCATTGGCTATTATGCAGTCCTTAACCTCACTTGTCAGCCACAGCTGCCTATCCCTGCCATTTGAGACAACTTCTTCTGTGGGACACATCTACCTTGTGAACTATTCCCAGAAACTTCAGCCACCTCTGATCTACTGTCATCCCAGCCTGTATTCTTCTCCATTCCACCTGGGCAAGCTCTTCTCTCATGCTTCTGTAATTCCTTTTATTTCATTGCGATACTGATACCTGTGACATATGCTTCTCCCTCTCAAATTGCAGTATGAATTCAATCATATTATGATCACTGTCTTCTAAGGGTTCCTTTATGTTAAGATGACTAACAAGATCTGGGTTATTACACAACACTCAATGTAAGGTAGCCTTTCCCTGAGTAGGCTCAAGAACAGACTGCTCTAAAAAGCAATCTCAAAGGTATTCAGCAAATTCCCTCTCTTGCGATCCAAAACCAATCTGATTTTCCAAATCCTTTTGCATATTGAACTCCCCCATTACATTTGTGACATTACTCTTATCACATGCCTTTTCCAGCTCCCTTTTCAATCTCCACCCCACACCTGGACTACTATTTGGAGGCCTATATGATTCCCATCATGATTTTTCTACCCTTTCAGTTTCTTAACTCCACCCACAAAGATTCAACATTCTCCAACCATATGTCATCTCTTTCTAAAAATGTAATTCCATCTCTTACCAATAATGCCAAACCACTGCCTATGCCTTCCTGCCTCTCCTTTTGATACAAAGAATGTCCTTTGACGTTAAGCTCTCCACTATGACCCTCTTTCAGTCACGACTCATTGATACATACCAATCTCTAATTGCGCCACAAGTTCGTCCATCTCATTGTGAATGCTAGGTACACTTAAATACTGCACATCCAGTCCTGCATTCTTCACCTTTTTTGAATTTTGCCTCTGTGGTACAATTTAACACTTTGCTCTGTCTGCATTTGTACCCAATCATTGGCTTGTCCCCCCATGAACGTAGCATTCATGTTACACAAACACCTATGTCAGAATGCTGTTCATCGACTATAGCTCAGCATTTAATACCATCATTCCCACAATCCTGATTGAGAAGTTGCAGAACCTGGGCCATTGTACCTCCCTCTGTAATTGGATCCTCGACTTCCTAACCGGAAGACTACAATCTGTGCAGATTGGTGATAACATATCGTCTTCGCTGATGATCAACATTGGCGCACCTCAGGGGTGTGTGCTTAGCCCACTGCTCTACTCTGTATACATGTGACTGTGTGGCTAGACATAGCTCAAACACCATCTACAAATTTGCTGATGATACAACCATTGTGGTAGAATCTCAGCTAGTGACAAGAGGGTGTACAGGGGTGAGATATGCCAACTAGTGGAATGGTGCTGCAGCAACAACCTGGCACTTAATGTCAGTAAGACAACAGAGCTGATTGTGGACTTCAGGAAGGATAAGACGAAGGAACACATACCAATCCTCAAAGAGGGATCAGAAGTGGAGAGAGTGAGCAACTTCAAGTTCCTGGGTGTCAAGATCTCTGAAGATCTAACCTGGTCCCAACACATTGATGCAGTTATAAAGAAAGGCAAGACAGCGGCTATACTTCATTAGGAGTTTGAAGCGATTTGGTAAGCAATTTGCAGAAGTGGACTGAGAAGTGGCAGATGGAGTTCAACCCAGACAAGTGTGAGGTGGTACACTTTGGAAGGACAAACTTCAAGGCAGAGTACAAAGTAAATGGCAGGATACTTGGAAGTACGGAGGAGCAGAGGGATCTGAGGGTTCAAGTCTACAGATCCCTGAAAGTTGCCTCACAGGTAGATAGGATAGTTAAGAAAGCTTATGGGGTGTTAGCTTTCATAAGTTGAAGGATAGAGTTTAAGAGTCGTGGGGTAATGATGCAGCTCTATAAAACTCTGGTTAGGCCATCCTTGGAGTACTGTTCCAGTTCTGGTCGCCTCACTATAAGAAGGATGTGAAAGCATTGGAAAGGGTACAGAGGAGATTTACCAGGATGCCGCCTGGTTTATAGAGTATGGATTATGATCAGAGATCAAAGGAGCTGGGGCTTTACTCTTTGGAGAGAAGGAGGATGAGAGGAGATGTGATAGAGGTATACAAGATATTAAGAGGAATAGATAGAGTGGACAGCTTGTGCCTCTTCCCCAGGGCACCACTGCTCAAAGCAAGAGGACATGGCTTTAAGGTAAGGGGATGAAAGTTCAAGGGGGATATTAGAGGAAGGTTGTTTACTCAGAGAGTGGTTGGTGCGTGGAATGCACTGCCTGAGTCAGTGGTGGAGGCAGATACACTATTGAAATTTAAGAGACTACTATACAGGTATATGGAGGAATTTAAGGTGGGGAGGGGTTATATGGGAGGCAGGGTTTAAGGGTCGGCACAACATTGTGGGCCAAAGGGCCTGTACTGTGCTGTATTGTTCTATGTTCTGTCAACAAATACACTCAAAAACTTCTATAGTTGTACAGTGGACAGCATTCTGACAGGCTGCATCACTGTCTGGTATGGAGGGGCTACTGCACAGGACCAAAAGAAGCTGCAGAAGGTTATAAATCTAGTCAGCTCCATCTTGGGCACTAGCCTACAAAGTACCCAGGACATCTTTAGAGAGCAGTGTCTCAAAAAGGCAGCGTCCATTATTAAAGACCTCTGGCACCCAGGGCACGCTCTTTTCTCACTGTTACCATCAGGTAGGAGATACAGAAGCCTGAAGGCACACACTCAGCAATTCAGGAACAGTTTATTCCCCTCTGCCATCCGATTCCTGAATAGACTTTGAAGCTTTGGACACTAACTCACTTTTTTAATACGGTATTTCTGTTTTTGCACATTTTTAATAATCTATTCAATATATGTAATTGAGTTACTTGTTCATTTATTATGATGTTTTATTTTATTTATTATTATTATTTTTGCTCTCTTTGCTAGATTATGTATTGCATTGAACTGCTGCTGCTAAATCAACAAATTTCATGTCACATGCTGGTGATAATAAACCTGATTCTGATCTACTTACAAACCTGCTGGCTTATCCTGTGCTCTGTCATACTGGTTCCTATTCCCCTGCCATACTACAAACAAGAGAAAATCTGCAGATGCTGGAAATCCAAGCAACACACACAAAATGCTGGAGGAACTCAACAGGCAGGCAGCATCAATGGAAAGTACAGTCAACATTTTAGGCCGAGACCCTTAGCTGTCTCTTTTCTATAGATGCTGCCTGGCCTGCTGAGTTCCTCCAGCATTTTGCATGTGTCCCCTGCCATATTAGTTTAAACCATTCTCAACAGCTCCTGTAAACCTGCCCACAAGTATATTGGTCCCCCTCAAATTTAGCCTATCCCTTTTGTACAGGTCACACCTGCCCCAGCAGAGGTCCCAATTATCCAGAAATCAGAATCCCTGCCCCCGCTCCAATTATTCAGCTACACATTTATCTGCCACCTCATCCTATCCTTACTGTCACGTGGCATATACAGCATTTCTGAGATTACTACACATGAGATCCTGCTCCTCAGCTTTTTTCCTAACTCCGTGTATTCTGTTTTCAGGATCTCCTCCCTTTTTCTACCTCTTTTCAGGATAACATTGCAGACCCTGGCACCTAGGAGGCAAACTACCATCCATGTTTCTTTATCACATCCGCAGAATCACCCATTTGTCCCCCTAACTATAAAGTGCCCTATTAGTTCCACCATCCTCTTCAGTTTCCTACCCTTCTGAGTAACAGAGCCAGACTCAGTGCCAGAGCATAGCCACTGATGCTTCCCCCAGGCAGATCACACCCCCCCCCAACAAACAGCATTCAAAATGGAGTACTTGATGTTGAAGGGGACAGCCACAGAGGTGCTCTCCCCTATCTGATGTTCTCCCTTCCCTCCCCTTAAAGTCACCCATTTATCTGTCTCCTGTAGCCTTGGAGTGACTACCACCCTGTAGCTCCTGTCTATCACCTCTTCACTTCCTAACAAGCCAAAGGTCACCGAGCTGCAGCTCCAATTCCATAATATGGTCTTTAAGGAGCTGCATATCGATCAACCTGGCACAGATGTGGCCACTGGGGAAGCTGGTATTCTCCCAGAAATCCCACTTCTGATACCCAGTACAGAACACTGGCCCTGTAGACATACCCCCTTTTCTCTCAAGAGTTATATAAGAGAAAGGAAAACAGAAATAAGGAATGAATTTACCTACTTACCTTGCCTCTACTTGCTCTTAAGCCAAAGCCTTACTAGTCTGACTCAGACCACATCGATGATGACCATTCCACTAGACAGTACCCCTCTTTTATGGAGACTGGGTTACTAGAGTTCTTCACCAGACTTATGCGGGAATGCTCCTACTGCACCTGCACCATACTCCAATCAAATGATTTGGCCTCTACAGCCATCGGTGGCAAAGAATTCTACAGATTCACCACTCTCTGACTAAAGAAATTCCTCTTCATCTCCATTCTAAAAAGGTGCCTCTCTTTTCTGAGGCTGTACCCTCTGGTCTTAGACTCTCCCACCATAGGAAACAAACTCTCCATCCTATCAACGCATCTCAGCATTCAATAGGTTTCAATGAGGTCACCACTCATTCTTATAAATTGCAGTGAGTACAGGCCCAGAGCAATCAAATGCTGTTCATATGACAAGCTTTCAATCCCAGAATCATTTCCGTGAACCTCCTTTGAATGCTGTTCAATGTCAGCACATCCTTTCTTAGATAAGGGGCCCAAAATGGCTCACAGTACTCCAAGTGAGGCCTCACCAGTGCTTTATAAAGCTCCCTTTATTCCCACTCTTTGCCTCCTGCCATTCAGCCACTACTTTATCCATGCTAATATCTTTCCAATAATACCATGGGCTCAGCCCATGTGTGGCACTTTGTCAAAGATCTCCTGAAAATCCAGGTGCACAGCATCTACCCATTCCCTTTTGTTTATCCTGCTTGTTACTTCTTTAAATATTCCAACAGATTTGTTAGCAACAGTTTCCCTTGAGGAAAACATGCCAATTACAGCATATTTTATCATGTGCCTTTTGTAGTTGCTCCCTCTATTGTGTTATTTTTAAAGCTTCCCACTAATTTTTGTTATTATATGCCTTCTTTTTGGTTTTTGTGTTCACTTTGACTTCTTGTCAGTCACAGTTGTGCCATCTTGCCTTCAGAATACTTCTTCCTCTTTGAGATGTATATATCCTGAGCTTTCCAAATTCCTTCCAGAAGTTCCAACCATTGCTGTCTGCCAGTGTCTTTTTCCACTCAGTCTTGGCCAGCTCTTCCCTCATGTTCCTTTTACTCCGCTGTAATACTGATACATGTCTTTAGCGTCTTCTCAAATCGCCAGGTGAGTTCTATCATATTATGATCACTTGCCCCTAAGGGATCATTTACCTTATGCTCTCTAATCAATTACATTTCATTGCACAACACCCAATCCCGAATAGTTGATCCCCTAGTGGGTTCAACCATGAGCTGCTCTAAAAAGCCATCTTGTAGGCATGTTAGAAATTCCCCTTCTTGTGATCTAGCACCAACCTCATTTTCCCAATCTACCTGAAATTGAAATCCCCAATTTCTAGCTCACGTTATATTATTAGACTACATTCTTACTATTGCTCGGGTATACAACTCCCATCAAGGTCTTTTTATCCTTGCAGTTCCCTAGCTCCACCCATAATGATTTAACATCTTCCAACCTTATGTCACTTCTAATGATTTGATTTCATTTTTTTAACTAACAAAGCCACACCACTCCCACTGCCTAACTGCCTGTCCTTTCTATACAATGTGTATCCTTGGACCTTAACCCCCCTGCTATAATCTTTCAGCCACAGTTCAGTGCCCACATCATACACGCCCATCTGTAACTGCTACAAGTTCATCTATCTTATTCCATACACTGCACATTCTTTTGTCCTGTATTCATCCTTTTTGTCTGCCTTCTACATTGCAACTCATCCTGCTGATTGCAATTTTGCCCAATCATCAGCCTCTCCTTGCTAGCAGTTTGTAAACCAACTACCTCATCCTCAGTACTAACACTCCAGTTCCCATCCCCCGCCAAATTAGTTTAATCTCTCTTAAACGACTCTAGCAAATCTGCCCACAAAGATATGTATCAATGCTCTGCCCAACTGATCGATACCTAGCTGTAGCTTCCTCACACTCACACCATTTTCTTGTTTTACATCCAAACAAGAGTCTTAGCACTGATCCCGGTGAGGGACCATTGCTCACAGATTTCCAGACAGGATGGCATCCTTCCAATATACTCTGCCTCTTATCACTAAGCTAATCCTAGATTCAATTTGCTGGCTCACCTTAGACCTTGTGTGCCTTAACTTTCTGGATGAGCCGAACATGCAGGACCTTGCTGAACTCCACATATTTAACATCCTGTCTTCAATGTTGTTCGTTTGTTATGTGCAATGTCATATGACATAAGTGATCATGATCTTTCCATGACCATGATTGTTCTTAGCAAATTTTTGTACAGAAGTTGTTTGCCATTACCTTCTTCTGGATAGTACCTTTATAAGACAGATGGCCCCAGCCATTATCAATACTCTTCAGAGATTGTCTGCCTGTGTAATTGGTTGCACAACCAAGACTTCTGATAATGTACCAGCTGCTAATATGACCATCCACTACTTGCTCCCATGGCTTCACATGATTTGGGGGGGGGGGGGGGGGGAGCACAGTTAAACAGGTGCTATACTTTGCTCAACAGTGACCTGCTGGCTAGCAGAGGGAAGGAATGCCTTTTGTAGAAATGTATCTCCACCCTGCCACCCCATATATTCTATCAAATAAGTGAGATGGGATTTCTCATACACAAAGCCACACTGACTAACCCTGGTCAGTCCTATCTTTCCAAATGTACTTAACTCCTGTCCTTTAGAACTTTCTTCCATAATAATCCAACCACTGAGACGTAGCTCACTGGCTAAATGCCCGAGTTATTCCTGTTATCCTTCTTAAATAAAGCTCACCCTTCAGTCTTCTGCTCCCTCATTTCTGGCTATAAAAGCTGCAAAAATCTCCATCAGGGCCTCAGCTATCATTATTATAACATTCTGGGACAGATTTCATTGTACACTGGGCGGACTTTCTCTACCATTATATGTTCCAAAACCTTTGCAGACTCGTTCCAGCCCATCCTATCAAAATAGCCATTTACTATCCTCCACGTCCTTTTGTTGGTGAAGATAAATGAGGAGTGTTTCTGGATTAACATTGTGTTTAACGTGAAACAAAAACTGAGGGTCACCTTCATTCTAATTCCTGCTGGTCTTGAGCCAGCACTTAAAGGGAATTACAACAATTGTGAGGAAGTCATGCAGTAGTTGTTAAATGTGAGCCAGTGTTTTAGCTAGACCTTGATTGGCCAAAGTCCAGAGCCCACACTTCCAAAGACTGTTCATTTTATTAACAAAATAGGAGATATTTGACTGAAACATTCATAGAATTCTTATTCGAGTTCCATCTTGTTCCTGGGCCAAACCAACTACTAGTTGCAAGTCACAAACTAGAGAAAGTACTACACCTGCCCCTGCACCTCCTCCCTCACTACCATTCAGGGCCCCAAACGGTCCTTCCAGGTGAGGCAACACTTCATCTATGGGTCTGTTGCGGTCATATACTGTGTCTGGTGTTCCTGGTGAGGCCTGTTGTATATCGGTGAGTCTCAACATAGACAGGAAGACTGCTTTGCCGAGCATCTACTCTCCATCTGCTAGAACAAGGAGGATCCCCCAGTGGCCACCCATTTTAATTCCACTTCCCATTCTGATGTGTCCATCCATGGCCTCTTCCACTGTTGGGATAAGTTGCAGGAACAACGCCTTATACTCCATTTAGGTAGCCTTCAACCTAACGGCATGAACACCAAATTCTCAAACTTTGCTTCATCCCTCCCCCTCCAGTTTCACCTATCACCTGGCATTTCTCTCTTCCCTCCCCCCACCTTTCAAACCTACTCCTCAGCATTTTTTCTCCAGTCCTGCCAAAGAGTTTCGGCCCGAAACGTTAACTCTTTTTCCATAGGTGATACCTGGCCTGCTGAGTTCCTCCAGCATTTTGTGTGTGTTATACAAGTTGCAAGAGTCAAGAGGTGTGACTGAATCCCTCCAACCCTGTCTGTACAAATTCTCCCTTCAAAACGAAATGTGGTGATTGTTTCATGAATTTCAAGCAGCTGTTGTGCCAGTGTAGCTTCTGTTATTGGGATGAGGGGTGCAGTGATCAGACTCAGACCCTTCAGAGTGGAAGATCAGGCAAAAGTGAAACTGATAAATTCTCAGTAGCATACATGGTGAACAAAGTGCTGAGCATATTCATAGCAAATACTTTGGAGAAAATCATGTCATAGACCAGGAGGGAATGGGTGGTACAGTAGCACAGTAGTTAGCATAATGCTACTACAGCACCAACTGAAAGATTGGAGTTCAATTCCCACAACTGTCTATAAGAAGTTTGTACATTCTCCCTGTGACTGCGTGTGTTTCCTTCAGGTGCTCCAGTTTTCTCCCATGTTCCCAAAGACATATGGTTAAAATTAGTGAGTTGCAGGCATGCTATGTTGTCGTTGGAAGCCAGGCGACATTTGCTGGCTTCCCACCACAATCCCCGGACTATGTTGGTCATTGACACAAAATGACACATTTCACTGTATTTTTCAATGTACGTGAGACAAATAAAGCTAATCTTTAAACCTAAATTGTGGAAACATCATGCCGATTCCTTTGTCATGGGAGACAAGTGGTGGAACTAGCGAGGCATTCACATTCTCTCCTCCAGCAGAAGAACAGACCATTTATTTCCCCACCCCAATAAACCCCCAAATTAAGATCACAATAAACCTAATCTACTCGCAGTGAGACAATAATTTCTGTCTGACTGCATCAAGTCCAAAGCTTCACTGATTTGGTTGAGGTGAGAACAAAACCCGACAGTTCTGATGGACGGAACAGATTCACCCTGATGGGTAGACATTCAGCAACGGATCCATCAAAGCCTTCTTTGAAAACGTCAGGCATCACTGAGAGTCTTGTTTGACAGCAGAATTTGTTCACCAGGCTTGAATGCAGGCATCCCCATGTATGGACAACTCGCACATCGAAATGCATCGCCCAGATAACACTGCAAAATCAAGTAACAATGTTAGAGCTCTCCTCTTTCCTAATAGACAGTGTATGCAAAGAAAGCCGCATGCAGTGAGGCCCTCAGGCAGCTCTCCCAGTGTAGAGTGCCCTCTTGCTTCAAATTATCCACCATTATCGCTGTACCAAAAAAAGACCGAAGTAACAAATGGCATCCTGTCGCACTCACCTCAATAATAAGCAACTGCTTTGAAAGGCTGGTCAAGGATTACATCTGCAACTTGCTACCGTCCAAACTGGACCCCCTACAATTCGCCAAACGACACAACTGATCAACAGATGACGCAATAGCCAATGCTCTACATACCATCCTTATACATCTGGAGAAGGATGCTTATGTGAGAATGCTGTTCTTGGACTACAGTTCAGCATTCAATGCCATGGTTCCATCCAGGCTTGATAAGCTCAGAGACTTTGGCCTTGACCCTGCCTTGTGCAGCTGGATCCTGGACTTCCTGTCAGATTGCCAGAAGGTTGTATGAGTGGACTCTCTCATCTCCAACCCTCTGACTTTCAATACAGAAGCCTCTCAAGGCTGCGTACTGAGCCTCCTCCTTTACTCCCTACATACACACAGTTCCAATCTGCTAATTAAATTTGCCGAGGACACTACATTGATTGGCCTTATCTCAAACAATAACGAGGTGGCCTACAGAGAAGAAGTTATCTCTCTGACACAGTAGTGTCAAGAAAACAACTTCTCTCTCAATGTTGCAAAAACAAAAGAGCTGGTTGCGGATGACAAGAGGAATGGAGACGGGCTAACCCTTATTGACATCAATGGATCTGCGGTTGAGAGGGTAAACAGCTTCAAGTTCCTCGGCATCCACATCACCAAGTACCTCACGTGGTCTGTACACACTAGCTGTGTGGTGAAAAAGGCACAACAACACCTCTTTCATCTCAGACGGTTGAGGAAGTTTGGTATGGGCCCCCAAAATCCTAAGAACTTATGGGACCTGCTCCGACGGGATGGTTTGCACATGAACTGGAAGGGGACCAACATCCTTGCGGGTAGGTTAGCTAGTGCTGCTCCAAGAGGTTTAAACTAGATTTGCAGGGGGAGGGGAACCAGAGTGTTAAAGCAGATGGTGAGGTGGAGGAGGATAAAGGTCATGTGAGGACTGCTTGTGTGGACAGAAATCAAAGGTTTGTATGTGATAGAAATGTTCCCAGATGCCAAACTGTAGAGACTGGGGAAGAGGCATCTGGCTCTCAAACAGAGAAAGATAGGAGACAGCGTGAGGGAGGATAGGCAGGTGATAGAGAAGGGACACGTTCAGACCGAAGATTTGAGATGTCTCTATTTTAACGCAAGGAATGTTGTGAACAAAGCGAATGAGCTTAGAGCGTGGATCAGTACTTGGAGATGTGATGTGATGGCCATTACAGATACTTGGATGGCTCAGGGACAGGAATGGTTACTTCATGTGCTGGGTTTTATATGTTTTAGAAAGGACAGGAACGGAGGCAAAAGAGGTGGGTCCGTGGCACTGTTGATCAGATATAGTGTTAAGGCTGCAGAAAAGATGGACGTCATGGAAGGATTGTCTACGGAGTCTCTGTGGGTGGAGATTAGGAACAGGAAGGGGTAAATAACTTTACTGGGTGTTTTTTATAGGTCGCCCAATAGTAACAGGGATATCAAGGAGCAGATAGGAAAACAGATCCTGGAAAGGTGTAATAATACGAATTGTCATGATGGGAGATTATAATTTCCCAAATATAGATTGGCATCTCCCTACAGCAAGGGGTTTAGATGGGGTGGAGTTTGTTAGGTGTGTTCAGGAAGGTTTCTTGACACAATATGTAGATAAGCCTACAAGAGGAGAGACTGTACTGGATTTGGTATTGGGAAATGAACCTGGTCAGGTGTCAGATCTCTCAGTGGGAGAGCATTTTGGAGATAGTGATCATAATTCTATCTCCTTTACCATAGCATTGGAGAGAGATAGGAACAGACAAGTTAGAAAAGCATTTAATTGGAGTAAGGGGAATTATGAGGCTAGCAGGCAGGAAATTGGAAACTTAAGTTGGAAACAGATGTTCTCGAGGAAAAGTACTGAAGAAATGTGGCAAATGTTCATGGAATATTTGTGTGAAGTTCTGCATAGGTACATTCCAATAAGACAGCGAAGTTATGGTAGGGTGCAGGAACTGTGGTGTACAAAGGCTGTAATAAATTTTGTCAAGAAGAAAAGCTTACAGAAGGTTCAGAGAACTAGGTAATGTTAGAGATCTAGAAGATTATAAGGCTAACAGGAAGGAGCTTAAGAAGGAAATTAGGAGAGCCAGAAGGGGCCATGAAAAGGCCTTGGCGGGCAGGATTAAGGAAAACCCCAAGGCATTCTACAAGTATGTGAAGAGCAGGAGGATAGCCGTGAAAGAATAGGACCTATCAAATGTGACGGTGGGAAAGTGTGTATGGAACCAGAGGAAATAGCAGAGGTACTTAATGAATACTTTACTTCAGTATTCACAATGGAAAAAGCTCTTGGTGATTGTGGTAATGACTTGCAGCAGATTCAAAAGCTTGAGCATGTAGATGTTAAGAAAGAGGATGTCCTGGAGCTTTTGGAAAGCATCAAGTTGGATAAGTCACCGGGCCTGGATAAGATGTATCCCAAGCTACTGTGGGAGGTGAGGGAGGAGATTGCTGAGCCTCCGGCGATGATCTTTGCATCGTCAATACGGATGGGAGAGGTTCCAGAGGATTAGAGAGTTGCAAATGTTGTTCCTTTATTCAAGAATGGGAGTAGAGATAGACCAGGAAATTACAGACCAGTGAGTCTTACCTCAGTGGTGGGTAAGTTGATGGAGAAGATCCTGAGAAGCAGTTTTTATAAACATTTGGAGAGGTATAATATGATTAGGAATAGTGAGCACGGCTTTGTCAAGGGCAGGTCGCGCCTTATGAGGCTGATTGAATTTTTTGAGGATGTGACTAAACACATTGATGAAGGAAGAGCAGTAGACGTAGTGTATATAGATTTCAGCAAGGCATTTGATAGGGTACCCAATGCAAGGCTTATTGAGAAAGTAAGGAGGCATGAGATCCAAGGGGACATTGCTTTGTGGATCCAGAACTGGCTTGCCCACAGAAGGCAAAGAGTGGTTGTAGACGGGTCATATTCTGCATGGAGGTTTGTCACCAGTGGAGTGCCTCAGGGATCTGTTCTGAGACCCTTACTCTTCGTGATTTTTATAAATGACCTGGATGAGGAAGTGGAGGGATGGGTTAGTAAGTTTGCTGATGACACTAAGGTTGGATGTGTGGATAGTGTGGAGGGCTGTCAGTGGTACAGTGGGACATTGATAGGATGCAAAACTGGGCTGAGAAGTGGTAGATGGAATTCAACCCAGGTAAGTGTGAAGTGGTTCATTTTGGTAGGTCAAATATGATGGCAGAATATAGTATTAATGGTAAGACTCTTGGCAGTGTGGAGGATCAGAGGGATCTTGGGGTCTGAGTCCATAGGACACTCAAAGCAGCTGCGCAGGTTGACTCAGTGGTTAAGAAGGCATATGGTGTATTGGCCTTCATCATCGTGGAATTGAATTTAGGAGCCAAGAGGTAATGTTGCAGCTATATAGGACCCTGGTCAGACCCCACTTGGAGTACTGTGCTCAGTTTTGGTCACCTTACTACAGGAAGGATGTGGAAGCCATAGAAAGGGTGCAGAGGAGATTTACAAGGACGTTGCCTGGATTGGGGAGCATGTCTTATGAGGATAGGTTGAGTGAACTCGGCCTTTTCTCCTTGGAGCAATGTAAGATGAGAGGTGACCTGATAGAGATGTGTAAGATGTTGCGAGGCGTTGATCGTGTGGATAGTCGGAGGCTTTTTCCCGGGGCTGAAATGGTTGCCACAAGAGGACACAGGTTTAAGGTGCTGGAGAGTAGGTACAGAGGAGATGTCAGGGTTAAGCTTTTTACTCAGAGAGTGGTGAGTGCGTGGAATGGGCTGCCAGCAAAGGAGGTGGAGGCGGATCTTTTAAGAGACTTTTGGATAGGTACATGGAACTTAGAAAAGGTACATGGGCTGTAGGTAAGCCTGGTAATTTCTAGGGTAGGGATATGTTCGGCACAACCTTGTGGGCCGAAGGGCCTGTATTGTACTGTAGGTTTTCTATGTTTCAACGTTTAACTTTCTACAGTGACACAACTGAGAGCATCCTGACTGGCTGCATCACTGCCTGGGATGGGAACCATTCCTCCCTTAATCACAAGTCTCTGCAGAGTGGTGCGGACTGCCCAGTGCATCTGTAGCTGTGAACTTCCCACGATTCAGGACATTTACAAGGACAGGTGTGTAAAAAGGGCCTGTAGGATCACTGGGAACCCAAGCCATCCCAACCACACTCTATTCCAGCTGCTACCATTTGGGAAACAGTACCGTAACATAAAAGCCAGGACCAACAGGCTCCGGGACAGCTTCTTCCACCACGCCATCATACTGATGAACTAACACTGACTTGAGCGTACTCTATATTACATTGACTGTTCTATTTATTATAAATTACTATGATTGCACATTGCACATTTAGATGGCAACGTAAAGATTTTTACTCCTCATATATGGGTAGTATGTAAGAAACAAAATCAATTCAATTAATAAGAGTAGCAAGACCATACAGAGGAAGAGACATAAGGACAACTTTGGGAACAATTAGAAATTATCATTGGTAATGATAATTGGTAATGATCTTCCAAGAATTAATAGATTCTGGAATGGTTCCAGAGGACTGGAAAATTGCAAATATCACTGCTCTTTACGAAGGGAGAGAGGCAAAAAGAAGGGAGATTATGCGCCAGTTACCCTTTAGAGGTGGTGAAATATTGGGAGTCCATTATTAAGAATGAGATTTTGGGGTACTTGGAGGTACGTGAAAAAAATAGGCTGAAGTCAGCATGGTTATTTTGAGGGGAAATCTCGCCTGACAAATCTATTGGAATTCTTTGAGGAAATAATAAAGGCGAGTCAGTGGATGTTATTTACTTGGATTTTCACAAGGTCTTTGAGAAGGTGCTGCACATGTACAAAATAAGAGCCCATGTAATTACAGGAAAGATACCAGCATGGATATAAGATAGATTGATTGGCAGGAGGCAAAGAGTTGGAATAAAGGGGGCATATTTTGGTTGGATGCCGGTTACAAGTAGTGTTCTGCAGGTGTTGGTACTGGAACTGCTTCTTTTCATGTTATATGTCACCAATATGGATAGCGGAATTGATGGCTGTGGCCAGCTTTGCAGATGATACAATGATAGGTGGCGGGGCAGGTAGTGTTGAGGAAACAGGGAGTCTGCAGAAGGACTTGGAAAGATTGGGAGAATGGGAAAAGAAGTGGCAGATGGAATATTGTGTAAGGAAGTATATGATTATGCACTTTAGTAGAAGGAATAAAGGCAAGGACTATTTTCTAAACGGGGAGAACATTTAAACATCAGAGATGCAAAAGGACTTGGAAGTCTTTGTGCAGGATTCTCTAAAGGTTAATTTACAGGTTGAGTTGGTGGTAAGGAAGGCAAATTCAGTGTTACCATTCATTTCAGGACTAGAATATAAGATCAATCATGTGATGCTGAGGATTTATAAGACATTGATCAGACTGCACTGTGTATTGCGAGAAGTTTTGGGCCCCTATCTAAAAGATCTGGTGGCATTGGAGCGGGTCTACAGGACATTCACGAGAATGATTCTTGGAATGAAAGGGTTAACATATGAATAGCATTTGATGGCTCTGGGCTTGTACTCGGTGGAGCTTAAAGAATGAAGGGGAGGTCTCAGTAAAATCTACTGAACATTGAAAGGCCCAAATAGAGTGGATGCGAACATGATATTTCCAACAGGAAATGTGCATGAGACAGTGAATAATGGGGGGCCATCAATTGTCACTTCCACCAGCTGGGAAAAGACCTGTTTATTCCACCAGTAATGAAAAGTAAACTGCTGCAGGACCTCAGTGAGTGGATCTTGTTCTGAATCACTGACTATTCCTTTGTCTCCGTAGATCCTGCTTGCCTCACTGAGTTGCTCCACCAGATTGTGTATTGTTCCAAATTCTAATGACAGCAGTCCCTTCAGTCTCTATTTATTCTCTCTGTCTTCTGTGTGATAAATCATCAACCTCTAACACACTTTCCCCAAGTAGTGTCAGCACATATCTTGTGCACCAGCTTTTAGGTGGCACTGGAAATCTAAATGCATGACAGCTCTATCAATTCTCCTCATTGCACCCTCCAAGATTAGTTTTTAGGTAATTTTCCTCCCCTCCATCCTTATTCTTGATGCACCTATTTCTGGGACATTTCATGGAAAACACTAATATTACAGTATTTGAAGGGATAAGCACAGAACAAGATTGGGGGCAGGATTGATTCTCGTTTCTTAATACTTCAGAGGGAAGGCTTGGGCACTAGTTCAAGCTCCTGCCATCTCTTTAGATAACTTGGTGAAACTCACACTTCCACACGCCGACTTCACCTGGAAAGTCTTCACATCTTTGGGTTCTTTCCCTCCTAACTCCTCTGCGAGGCCACACGTGCTGAAAAAAGAGCAAGTTACACAGTGTACATACAGGCTCCTTTGCTCTAACAAGACTTGCTACAGCAGGGTAATAGCGGAAGGCTCCAGTACATGTCCAGTGACCATATAGAGAATATATTGGGAGTGGGAACATGGGTAGCTGTATAGGGAAGGACCATCAAATATTCGAAGACTATGTGTTGAGGGTAGAGTCAGAGTTGTGCAGCACAGAAGGAAATGCTTCAGTTCACCATGTTCATGCTGACTTTTTAGGTCCATCTACAGTTGTCCATATCCTTCTATGCCTTGTTTATTTAAATAACTGTCTAAATGCCACTTAAATGTAGTGATTGTATCTGATTCAACCACCTCCTCTTACCCTCATATCCTCTTAAAAACTCCTCCTCTTACCCTGAACCCATATCCTCTTGTTTTTAAAACTACTATGGGAAGATTCTGACCATCTGCCCTGTCTATGCTTCTCATGCATACCTCCAGCAGGTCAGTCCTTAGCCTCGTTTGCTCCAGCCGAAAAACAAACACTGCCTACTCAATCTCTCTCCATAACTGCAGCCCTCCAATCCACGGAACATCTTTATTAATCTCTTCTGCGCTCTCTCCAACTCAATCACACCTTCCCTATAGTGCAATGAGTAGAACTGAAGGCAAAACTTCAAGTCAGGCCTAACTAGTGTTTTGTAAAGTTTCAACATAATGCCCCAATAATTATATCCTGTGCTCTGATCTATGAAGGTATGCAAGGCATATGCTTTCTTCATCTTTCTATTGACCTGTGTTGCTACTTTCAAGAAACAATGGACAGAATCCTCTGTCTCTAGGTTCATCAACATTTCTTGGTGCTAAACTATTGACTGTATATGTCCTACTATATTTGACATTCCAAAATATACTTCACGTTTGTCAGGATTGAATTCTATCTACCAATGCTCTGCCTAACTTTCTGTCTGATGTATATTCTACTGAAGTGTAACACAACCTCCTTGCTACCTATAACACCACCAAGAATCCTTAAAACCACAAGATATGCCGTAGGAGCAGAACTATACCATTCTGCCCATTGAGACTGTGCCATCATTCAATAACAGTTGATATTTCTTCTCAAACCCATTTTCTCACCATCATTCAATCTTGAACCACTTTACCAAACAACAGCCTCTCAATCTCTGCTTTAAATACACCCAATAACAGATTCCACAGCCCTCACAGGCAAAAATTTTCCACACATTCACCTTTGGGTGAAGAAATTCCTCTTCATCTCAGTTTAATAGACTTTCCCACTAGTTTATGGCTGAGGCAGTCATCATATAAGAAACACTTGGATAGGTACATGTTAAGGGCAGAGATTAGAGGAATATGAGCCAAACCCAAGAAACTGGGCACCTGGGTGGTATGGACTAATTGGGCTCAGGGGCCTATAATTGTGTTGTGTTGCTTTATGACCCAATAATGGAAACATCTTCACTATACCCACTCTAGCCACCAGAACAAACTGATGGATTTAACACTCCAAATCTGGCTCATACTACCCAAGATGACCATCCTACATTACCTCTCTCCTTCCTTAAGCAGTAGTGTCATAGTTGTAGTTTTCTAGTCCCCTGGAACACACCCTGAATTTCACTGTTCCTTGGAAGATCACTACGAATGCCTCCACAATCTCTTCAGGTCCCTCTCTCAGAACTCTGGGCTGTAGTCTTATCTAGTCCAGATGATTTATCCAAATTCAGGCTTTGCAGCTTCCCCAGAACCTTCTTGCTGGTACTGCAAAGCATTATGTTAACTGCTACACTACTGCGTTGTCTCTGACTTCCTTTGTCAGCTATGGTGTCTTAGTGCTTCTTCTTGTGATGAAATTTTGCTGTCTCTTCAGAAATCCCTGACACTGCTGCTTCATCATCTTTTCTGCTATAGTCCACTTCCAATCAACTCTGTCTCGCTCCTCCCTTATGTGACTATAGTTAACTTTACTTAACTCTAATAGTGTTACACCAAATTGCAGTTCCCTCAATCAATGTGAATTACATTATATCATGATCACTGTCTCTTCAGGGTTCCTTCACCTTAAGCTCCCCAATTGTCTTCCTAACTACACAACACAGAATTCAGAATTGCTGCAAATCCCTGTGGTACACCACTGGTCACAGACTTCCAATCTGAAAAGCAGTCCTAGAAGTAATTGATTTAATATCAGAGCTAAAGAGCTCTGTTGTACTGTTTTATATTCTCTCCCAATGACTATTGGGAGGCCTAGAGTAAACTGATTGAACTTTCTCTTATTCCTAAATTCTACCTTTATGGACTCGTTGGACCCCTCCAGAATATCGCAAGACTTGTTATGTTCTTTCTAATCAAATGTGTGACTCCCCTTGTCACTTTTGAAATTTCTAAAGCCTGGAACTTTGAGATGCTAGTCAATGCCCTTCTCTCTACCGTGATTATAATAATATCATAAACCAAATTGCTGATCCAAGCTCATCAGACTTACCCATGAGATTGTTCATAAATGCTACAGAGCCTACTAGCTCTGAATGCTCTTCTTACCTGCAATTTTGATCACAGGAATTCCCCTCTATATTCAGATCAATCTTGCCTTCTGCTATAATGCTTCCCACCCACCTACCAAATCAGTTTAAACTCTTCCAAGTACCATAAACAAACCTCCTTAAAAAGATATTGGCAATCCTCCTGTTTAGGTGCAACCAGTCTTTGTGCTTACCCAAGAAGTGAATCTACTGATGCTCAAATCTAAAGCCCTCCTTCTTGTACCAGATAAGTCCGTGTTAATCTGTCCTATCCTCCTAATTACCATATGGCACAGGGAATAATCCTGAGAGTACAATCTTAGGCTACGTCCACACTAGACCGGATAATTTTGAAAATGCCAGTTTCGTGTAAAAACGACAGACGTCCACACCAAGCGTTTTTGAAAATACCTCCGTCCACATTAAAATGGGTATTTAGGCGAATTTCCTCCTACTGGGCATGTGCAGGACACATCTACAGAAAAAAAGCAACATTTGGTGTCGAATCTCGCAGTGGAAGTCCACGTTTGTAGTTACAGACTAGAAAAACTTAAAACAAAATTGCCAAACAACAGACAGCTTGTTGCCTCTCGCACCAGAGGACTTAAAACTAAAAAAACAAATACTGGAGCGTATGGAGGTAACCGACAGGGAGTTCACGGACAGTATGACCTGGCTGACGACAAACATTGAAAAACTGAATAACTCTGTTGCATTAATAAAGCACCTTGTTAAATGCATAAAACATGTCTGCATCAGTGTTATCTTGTATTTCTATACTATGTTACAGTAGGCTGTTATACATCTATTGTCAGAGATTTGCATAAATAGATAAACCACCTTCATACAAAGCAAGGACAGAAAACAGGGCAAAGTGAGTATGCTTATTTATTTAGTAAGTTATGGGTCAAAGTATTTGGTGTGTACATTTCTAACTCTTCTGGCTTCAGTCTCATTGCTGTCTGTTGTGTGGGGGTTGCGTTCAGGAAAACAATGAAATGCGGCCATCTGTTCCGGCACGTCATGACAGCGTTTCTAGAAATCTCTGCTTACCACGTCCACACTACTCTTGCCCAAGCGGCATTTTCAAATTTAAACACTCTGGAGGGCGCTTTAGAAAAGTTCCGTTTTTGGGGGAGAACACCGTTTCAGTGTGGACGGAGGGTCAAAACGAAGAGGAAAAGCTTTGGTTACGGATTTATCTGGTCTAGTGTGGACGTAGCCTCAAAGTTGCACTCTTTAACCTTCTACCCAACTCCTTAATTCACTCTGTAGGAACTCCTCTTCTTCAGAATGTTCTGTACCGGCTCTATAACCATATCCCTGGCACCAGTGAGCCAACATATCATCCTACAGACCCGCACGACCACAGAAACATATAAAGCTGAGAGCTTCGGGGGTAAGAGGGCAGATGAGGAGTGGAAAGGTAATAAGGGAGAGGGGAGTGAGGCACAATTATGGGTAGAGGTGCATTTCGTGAGCAGGTGTTTCAAGAGTTAGGGTTTTACTATGATGTGGTGGAAGTGAGACAGCGGCTGGGGGGGGGGGGAGCAGGACGTGTAAAAAGATAGGGGTGGCCAGTGGCAGTGCAGGTAAATTGGGATATTGTTAAAGGCTAATAGGTGTCAATTCCTTGGCCATGGAACAGGGAGTACAAGAGCAAAGGGGGGAGACGAGCTTCCCGTGGGTGAGGGCAAGGATTAAATAGGGACAGATTCTGAGGAGGTAGTAACAGCACATTGGGTTGGAGAGGTAGGTACATGAAAATGAAAACCAGAAGGTGCAATGTACATCAAGTAGATATGTCAGCAGGGAGGTTCTGGGCAGGGGTACAATTGGCTGGCATCACAGACTACCAGGCAGACAGTTCATATGGTCTCTGTACCACCTCAGGGATTTGGATGTGAGCTGAACACTGACCAGTTTTTACAGGCCCGCTTCTTTTTCTTGTTGTCTCCACAGCTCATAATACGGAGCGAGGCTGGGTCGGGCTTCTTCAAATCATTTTCATCCAGCAGCTCATCAGAGTCAATAAGATCCTGTGGAAGAACAGGGAGGGGAGAACTGATGTCAATCCTCACAGTTCTTCATGCTTCTTGGATATGCATAAACACCACCACTTCATAGTTTCTATGGTAAAGACATTAAAACCTAGAATGACATCACATGTCCACGGTAACAGAAGTTGTCCCAAAGGGCTGCCTGTGTGGGCAAGTTAACAGGTTTCTCACCCTAATAAACATTAGTTAAGCAGATAGATAGGGAGTGGGATGAGTGGGGCAGTGGGTAAGGGGCCAAGAGACAGAAGGAAGGGCCTCATCCTGTTTTCTACTTAAGACATTAGTAACGAAATGCAATGTGAACTTTGGCTGTTCTCCTTTCCCCTGAAAATATTCTACACTCAAAGTTCAAAGTAAATTTATCATCAAAGTACATATATGTCACAATATATAACCCTGAGATTCATTTTTTGCAGGCAATCACAGTAACTACAAGAAACACAACAGAATCAATGAAAGATGCACCCAACAGGATAGACAACAACCAATGTGCAAAACTAAAAAAAATAGTGCAAATACAAAAATAGAAATAATAATAATAAACTTTTAAGGATATACTTTCATCAACAAAAATAGGATTCAGTACTCCACACAAGGATCACTATTGAAGAAAATGTTAACTAATGGAAGAGATCCCCATGATCTGAACAGACGAGATGTTGACAAGGAAGCATTGAACACCTGGCTTAGAGTTGGAGACTTCTACCCAGAAACAGGATGCCTTGTGGCAATACAGGACCTGCTGGTTAACACAAAAATGATCAAAAGTACATAATAAAAGACCACCAGATTCAAGATGATATATGCAGAAAATGCCACGAAAAACCAGAAACAATCTATCTCGTTACATAGAAACATAGAAAACCTACAGCACAATACAGGCCCTTCGGCCCACAATGCTGTGCCAAACATGTCCTTAACTTAGAATTACCTTGGGTTACACGTAGCCTTCTATTTCTGTAATCTCCATGTACCTATCCAGGAATCTCTTAAAAGAGCCTACTGTATCCACTCACCATTCTCTGTGTAAAAAACTTAACCCTGACATCTCCTCTGTACCTACTTCCAAGCACCTTAAAACTGTGCACTCTTATGTTAGCCATCTCAACCCTCGGAAAAAGCCTCCGACTATCCACATGATCAATGCCTCTCATCATCTTGTACACCTCTGTCAGGTCACCTCTCATCCTCCGTCGCTCCAAGGAGAAAAGGCCGAGTTCACTCAACCTATTCTCATAAGGCATGCTCCCCAATCCAGGAAACATCCTTGTAAACAACACACACAAAATGCTGGTGGAACACAGCAGGCCAGGCAGCATCTATAAGGAGAAGCACTGTCGACGTTTCGGACCGAGACCCTTCGTCAGGACTAACTGAAGAGAAAGATACTAAGAGATTTGAAAGTAGTGGGGGGAGGGGGAAATGCGAAATGATAGAAGACCGGAGGGGGTGGGATGAAGACTGGGAGACCATTTCGCTGAACACCTACGCTCGGTCCACCAGAGAAAGCAGGATCTCCCAGTGGCCACACATTTTAATTCCACGTCCCATTCCCATTCTGATATGTCTATCCATGGCCTCCTCTACTGTCAAGATGAAGCCACACTCAGGTTGGAGGAGCAACACCTTGTATACCGGCTGGGTAGTCTCCAACCGGATGGCATGAACATTGACTTCTCTAACTTCTGTTAATGCCCCTCCTCCCCTTCTTACCCCATCCCTGACATATTTAGTGGTTTGTTTTTTTCTCTCTCTCTGCCCATCACCCTGCCTGTTCTCCATCTCCATCTGGTGCTCCACCCCCTCCCCCTTTCTTTCTCCCGAGGCCTCCCGTCCCATGATCCTTTCCTTTCTCCAGCTCGGTATCACTTTCGCCAATCACCTTTCCAGCTGTTAGCTTCATCCCACCCCCTCCGGTCTTCTCCTATCATTTCGCATTTCCCCCTCCCCCCACTACTTTCAAATCTCTTAGTATCTTTCTCTTTAGTTAGTCCTGATGAAGGGTCTCGGCCCGAAACGTTGACAGTGCTTCTCCTTATAGATGCTGCCTGGCCTGCTGTGTTCCACCAGCATTTTGTGTGTGTTGTTTGAATTTCCAGCATCTGCAGATGTCCTCGTGTTTGCTCTTTAAACATCCTTGTAAATCTCTTCTGCACTCTTTCTGTAATGAGTGTAATTCTGTAATTACACATCCTTCCTGTAATGAGACGACCAGAACTGAGCACAGTACTCCAAGTGGGGTCTGACCAGGGTCCTATATAGCTGCAACATTACCTCTCAGCTCTTAAACTCAATCCCACGATTGATGAAGGCCAATGCACTGTATGCCTTCTTAACCACAGAGTCAACCTGTGCAGCACCTTTGAGTTCCTATGGACTCAGACCTCAAGATTCCTCTGATCCTCCACGCTGCCAAGAACCTTACCATTAATACTATTAATTCCATTAATTCTGCCATCATATTTGACCTACCAAAATTAACCACCTCACACTTATCTGGGTTGAACTCCATCTGTCACTTCTCAGCCCAGTTTTGCATCCTATCAATGTCCTGCGGTAACCTCTGACAGCCCTCCACACTATCCACAACCCCCCCCCCCCCCAACCTTTGTGGGATCCAGTAGCAGTTTAACTTAATCTGATTAGTTATACAGGCACAATCAAGTGGCAAACATCATTCACCAAAACCTTGTTTTAAAGTACAAACTCATAAAAACCATACCTTCCTATAAATACGAGCCTGATCCAGTTTTCCATCAGAGTCCGATAAATTATATTACAACTGAACCTTTATTACAAATAGGACAATTCATAATAACAATCCAAATATAATATTACAGGATAAACAAGCAAAAACAACTTTTTACAGCCCTTCCAAACACACATACCATATAGTAATCAATAAGATGAAAAACACCAGAAATATGCTAAATTAAAAAAAGGAAATTGAAAGAGAATGGAACATGAACAGGGTATACATTGTTCCAATAGTAACATCTACAACTGGTATCATCTCAAAGTCACTACACATTAAGGCCTGCACACAATATTTATGTAAATCTTCAGAAAGCCACAACACTAAACAGCACTAGAACAGTCTGAAAGTTTCTGGCAATTGAGAAATGTGTGCTTGGCTCTGCCAGTATCACAGGTTTTACCGGCTTGCGCTGAGGAAAAAAAATAGCAATATATGTCGAGATCATGAGATGAAGAGACCTTGAAAGTGAGTCCATAAGTTGTAGTAACAGTTCAGTAATGGGATGAGTGAAACAATCCCCTCCAATTCAAGAGTTTGATGGCTGAGGGCTGCTCCTGAACTTGCTGATGTGGGTCCTGAGGCTCCTGTACCTTCCTTCTGATAGTGAGAATAGAGCATGGTGGGGGTCCTTGATGAGGGATGCTGCTTTCCAGTGACAGTGTTCCATATAGGTGTTCTCAATTGCTGACACTGAAGTGAGAGGTTGTTCCTATGGCACCACTCAGCCAGATTTTCAATTTGTCTTTTATCTGCTGATTCATCAGCACCTTTGATTCGCCAACAATTGTGGTGTCATCGTCAACCTAACACCAGAGTGACAACCTTTGAAATTCATACCTGCAGGTTGGACATGCAGCTCAAGCCTCTGGAGAACTAGACAATGATATCACTGCCCTCTCCTCCCAATTACTAGACATGTTCTTCCAGTCAGGACATGGGCAGGAAGATCACCTACGTGCTTGCCCCAATGCTGATTAACAACCTGCGCAGTCACCAGAACTGAAAAGACACCCAAGCGGGAAAGCACTCAGAATGAAGGAGTTGAAGTTGGAGACTCAGATTCCACTCACGGTGAGGGAAAGGGCAGCAGGAATATGTCACTGTGGGGAAAAGAGAGGGTGGAGTGAAGGTGCTGGGGAAAGAAGCAGCTGGAACAGTGTATAAAAAGTAGAAGGATGAGGCAGCAGAGCACGTGGGGTGAAAGGGAGTGTGGAGTTATGGAGGGGGAGGTGTTGTGAGAGGAGAGGGAGAGGAAGAGAGAGAGGGGACTACTATTTAAACTACTTGGAGACAACTATTTACTGTAAATAAAGTAGGGATGTATGATCAGGTAATGTATTGTAGCTTGCATGATGTGGAACCACTGGACTTCCTGCTGATCACATCTGCAGCAAGTGTTGGCTGCTCTAGGAACTCAGGCTCAAAGTAGATGACCTGAAATCTGAGCTTCAAATTCTGCAATAGATCAGGGAGGGCAAGAGTTACCTGAGCACTGTTGCAAGAGGCAGTCACACCCATTAGGTTAACTGCTTCAGAGAAGGTCCATGGCCAGGGACAAGTGGGTACGATTGTGAGTGAGGCAGGTAGGGGAATCATAGAGTAACTTCAGCCCTTGAACTTGCCAACAGGTCTGAGATTGTTATTCCCTGCCAGTATGAGAGGCTCTAGGAAAGATGAGCAGCTGAGCTGTGGCACTGTGGTTCAGGGAGCCATTCAAGAGTGGGGAGAGAAGAGAAATGTAGTTACAATTGGGGATAGTACAGTCAGAGGAATAGACACAATTCTCTATCACAAGGATTGAGAGTCCTGAAGGCAGTATTCTCTGCCAAATGTCCAGATTCAGGACATCCCATTTGACTTGCAGAGGAATGTGGAATGGGAGGGGAAACATTTAGTTGTAGTTCATGTGAGTGTCAATGGCATAGGGTTAACAAGGAAAGAGGTTCTATTGAGAGAATTCAAGCAGCTAAGGACCAAATTAAAATGCATAACCAAAGAGGCAATAATATCTGGACTGTTACCTAAATCACTTGGTAAAAGATTGGTCTGGGTTAAGTGGGTTTGAATTTGTGGGATAGTGGTGCCATTGTTGGAAAGCAGGAAGCTGTTCTGATGGGGTCCTGGTGAATTACATAACCAGGACTGTGGATAGGGATTTAGATTAAATAGTAGGGGTGGATTCAGAAGCTTGGAAAAGTGAGTGAGAGGTGGTGAGGAAGGCAAATGCAATGTTAGGATTCATTTCAAGAGGTCTAGAATGCAAGAACAAGGATGTGATTCTGAGACTATAAGGCACTGGTGAGGCCTCACCTTGAGTATTGTGAAGTGTTCGGCTCCTCATCTAAAAAAAAGATATGCTGGCATTGGAGAGGGTTCAGAGGAGGTTTACAAGGATGATCCTGGGAATGAAAGGGTTATCATTTGAGGAACATTTGATAGCTCTGGATCTGTACTCGCTGGAATTTAGAAGGATGAAGGGGGACCTTACTGAAATCTTTCGAATGTTGAAAGGCCGAGACAGAGTAGTTGTGGAAAGGATGTTTCCCATGGTGAGGGTGTCTAGGACAAGAGGGCACAGCTTCATGATAGAGGGGTGTCCATTTAAACAGCAATGCAGAGAAATTTCTTTAGCCAGAAGGAGGCGAATTTGTGGAATTTGTTTCCACAGTCAGCTGTGGAGGCCAGGTTGTTGGGTGCAGTTAAGGCAGAGCTTGATAAGTTCTTGATTGGACATTGCATCAAAGGTTACAGGGAGAAGGCCGGGGAGTGGGTTGAGGAGGGAAAAAGGCATCAGCTATGATTGAATGGTGGAGCAGACTCAATGAGCCAAATGGCCTAATACTGCTCCTATGTTTTATGATCTTATGGTCTAACTGGGAAAAGGATGGAATCACCCATCCTTTCAGGACATCAGCTGAAGCCTGTGGCATCAGGAAATACATTTCACCTTTTAGTTACTAATACTGAGATCAAGCAGCAATAATTGAAGAATACAGAAAGCAGGTTTTAATGATAGTGATTAACTTTGATCCAAATATTAACCCTATATCTCTCTTGACAGATAACCCTGACCTGCTTTCCAACATTTTTTTCAATTAGATTCCTTTATTGTCACATATTGTACACCAGTCTGCAATGAAATTCTTTGTTAGCATAAAACTCACAGAGTACACATAATGTAATAATAATAAATACAAAATAGAATGGTGCAAAGAATCAAACAGGGAAAGGTAGTGGGGATTGAGGAATCTCACCACATTGAACGGAAAAGTAATGGGGACAGAGGGATCTCACCACACTGAACAGGGAAAGGTAGTGGGACAGAGGGATCTCACAACATTCAACAATGAAAGGTAATAGGAACAGAGGTATCTCACCACATTGAATAGGGAAAGGTAGAGGGGACAGAGGGATCTCACCACACTGAACAGGGAAAGGTAGTGGGTCAGAGGGATCTCACAACATTCAACAATGAAAGGTAATAGGAACAGAGGTATCTCACCACATTGAACAGGGAAAGGTAGAGGGGACAGAGGGATCTCACCACATTGAACAGGGGAAGTAATGGGGACAGAGGGATCTCACCACACTGAACAGGGAAAGGTAGTGGGTCAGAGGGATCTCACAACATTCAACAATGAAAGGTAATAGGAACAGAGGTATCTCATCACATTGAATAGGGAAAGGTAGAGGGGACAGAGGGATCTCACCACATTGAACAGGGGAAGTAATGGGGACAGAGGGATCTCACCACACTGAACAGGGAAAGGTAGTGGGTCAGAGGGATCTCACAACATTCAACAATGAAAGGTAATAGGAACAGAGGTATCTCATCACATTGAATAGGGAAAGGTAGAGGGGACAGAGGGATCTCACCACATTGAACAGGGGAAGTAATGGGGACAGACGGATCTCACCACACTGAACAGGGAAAGGTAGTGGGTCAGAGGGATCTCACAACATTCAACAATGAAAGGTAATAGGAACAGAGGTATCTCACCACATTGAATAGGGAAAGGTAGAGGGGACAGAGGGATTTCACCACATTGAACAAGGAAAGTAATGGGGACAGACGGATCTCACAACATTCAACAGTGAAAGGTAATAGGGACAGAGGTATCTCACCACATTGAATAGGGAAAGGTAGAGGGGACAGACGGACCTCACCACATTGAACAGGGAAAGGGTAGGGGGACAGAGGGACACACACAAAATGCTGGTGGAACACAGCAGGCCAGGCACCATCTATAAGAAGTACTGTTGACGTTTTGGGCCGAGACCCTTCGTCAGGACTAACTGAAAGGAAAGATAGTAAGAGATTTGAAAGTAGGAGGGGGAGGGGAAAATGCGAAATGATAGAAGACCGGACTGGGTGGGGTGAAGCTGAGAGCCGGAAAGGTGATTGGCAAAAAGGATACAGAGCTGGAGAAGGGAAAGGATCATGGGTCGGGAGGCCTAGGGAGAAAGAAAGGGGGAGAGGATTACCACAGGGAGATGGAGAACAGGCAGAGTGATGGGCAGAAAGAGAGAGAAAAAAAAGAGGGGGGAGAAACTAAGTATATCAGGGATGAGGTAAGAAGGGGAGGAGGGGCATTAATGGAAGTTAGAGAAGTCGATGTTCATGCCATCAGGTTGGAGGCTACCTAGCCAGTATATAAGCTGTTGTTCCTCCAACCTGAGTGTGGCTTCATCTTGACAGTAGAGGAGGCCATGGATAGACATATCAGAATGGGAATGGGACGTGGAATTAAAATGTGTGGCCACTGGGAGATCCTGCTTTCTCTGGCGGACCGAGCGTAGGTGTTCAGCAAAACGGTCTCCCAGTCTGCGTTGGGTCTCACCAATATGTAAAAGGCCACACCAGGAGCACCGGACGCAGTATACCACACCAGCCGACTCACAGGTGAAGTGTTGCCTCACCTGGAAGGACTGTCTGGGGCCCTGAATGGTGATAACGGAGGAAATATAAGGGCAGGTGTAGCACTTGTTCTGCTTACAAGGATAAGTGCCAGGAGGGAAATCGGTGGGAAGGGATGGGGGGGGACGAATGGACAAGGGAGTCGCGTAGGGAGAGATCCCTGAGGAAAGCAGAAGGGGGGGGGGGGGGAAGGAAAAGATGTGCTTGGTAAAGGTGGAGGGGACAGAGGGACCTCACCACATTAAACAGGGAAAGGTAGTGGGGACAGAGGGATCTCTCAACATTCAACGGTGAAAGGTAATAGGGACAGAGGGATCTCACCACATTGTACGGGAAAGTTAATGGGGACAGAGGGATCTCTCAACATTCAACGGTGAAAGGTAGTAGGGACAGAGGGATCTCACCACATTGAACAGGGAAAGGTGTAGGGAACAGAGGGATCTCACCACATTGAACAGGGAAAGCTAATGGGAACAGAGGGATCTCACCACATTGAACAGGGAAAGGTGTACGGAACAGAGGGATCTCACCACATTGAACAGGGAAAGCTAATGGGAACAGAGGGATCTCACCACATTGAACAGGGAAAGCTAATGGGAACAAAGGGATCTCACCACATTGAACAGGGAAAGGTGTAGGGAACAGAGGGATCTCACCACATTGAACAGGGAAAGCTAATGGGGACAGAGGGATCTCACCACATTGAACAGGGAAAGCTAATGGGAACAGAGGGATCTCACCACATTGAACAGGGAAAGGTGTAGGGAACAGAGGGATCTCACCACATTGAACAGGGAAAGGTGTAGGGAACAGAGGGATCTCACCACATTGAACAGGGAAAGGTTTAGGGAACAGAGGGATCTCACCACATTGAACAGGGAAAGGTGTAGGGAACAGAGGGATCTCACCACATTGAACAGGGAAAGGTGTAGGGAACAGAGGGATCTCACCACATTGAACAGGGAAAGCTAATGGGGACAGAGGGATCTCACCACATTGAACAGGGAAAGCTCATGGGGACAGAGGAATCTCACAACACTGTACAGGGAAAGCTAATGGGGACAGAGGGATCTCACCACATTGAACAGGGAAAGGTGTAGGGAACAGAGGGATCTCACCACATTGAACAGGGAAAGCTAATGGGAACAGAGGGATCTCACCACATTGAACAGGGAAAGCTAATGGGGACAGAGGGATCTCACCACATTGAACAGGGAAAGGTGTAGGGAACAGAGGGATCTCACCACATTGAACAGGGAAAGCTAATGGGGACAGAGGAATCTCACAACACTGTACAGGGAAAGCTAATGGGAACAGAGGGATCTCACCACATTGAACAGGGAAAGGTGTAGGGAACAGAGGGATCTCACCACATTGAACAGGGAAAGCTAATGGGGACAGAGGGATCTCACCACATTGAACAGGGAAAGCTCATGGGGACAGAGGAATCTCACAACACTGTACAGGGAAAGCTAATGGGAACAGAGGGATCTCACCACATTGAACAGGGAAAGGTGTAGGGAACAGAGGGATCTCACCACATTGAACAGGGAAAGCTAATGGGGACAGAGGAATCTCACAACACTGTACAGGGAAAGCTAATGGGAACAGAGGGATCTCACCACATTGAACAGGGAAAGGTGTAGGGAACAGAGGGATCTCACCACATTGAACAGGGAAAGCTAATGGGGACAGAGGGATCTCACCACATTGAACAGGGAAAGCTCATGGGGACAGAGGAATCTCACAACACTGTACAGGGAAAGCTAATGGGAACAGAGGGATCTCACCACATTGAACAGGGAAAGGTGTAGGGAACAGAGGGATCTCACCACATTGAACATGGAAAGCTAATGGGAACAGAGGGATCTCACCACATTGAACAGGGAAAGCTAATGGAGACAGAGGGATCTCACCACATTGAACAGGGAAAAGTGTAGGGAACAGAGGGATCTCACCACATTGAACAGGGAAAGCTAATGGGGACAGAGGGATCTCACCACATTGAACAGGGAAAGCTAATGGGAACAGAGGGATCTCACCACATTGAACAGAGAAAGCTAATGGGGACAGAGGGATCTCACCACACTGAACAGGGGAAGCTAATGGGAACAGAGGGATCTCACCACATTGAACAGGGAAAGCTCATGGGGACAGAGGAATCTCACAACACTGTACAGGGAAAGCTAATGGGGACAGAGGGATCTCACCACATTGAACAGGGAAAGGTGTAGGGAACAGAGGGATCTCACCACATTGAACAGGGAAAGCTAATGGGAACAGAGGGATCTCACCACATTGAACAGGGAAAGCTAATGGGGACAGAGGGATCTCACCACATTGAACAGGGAAAGGTGTAGGGAACAGAGGGATCTCACCACATTGAACAGGGAAAGCTAATGGGGACAGAGGAATCTCACAACACTGTACAGGGAAAGCTAATGGGAACAGAGGGATCTCACCACATTGAACAGGGAAAGGTGTAGGGAACAGAGGGATCTCACCACATTGAACAGGGAAAGCTAATGGGGACAGAGGGATCTCACCACATTGAACAGGGAAAGCTCATGGGGACAGAGGAATCTCACAACACTGTACAGGGAAAGCTAATGGGAACAGAGGGATCTCACCACATTGAACAGGGAAAGGTGTAGGGAACAGAGGGATCTCACCACATTGAACAGGGAAAGCTAATGGGGACAGAGGAATCTCACAACACTGTACAGGGAAAGCTAATGGGAACAGAGGGATCTCACCACATTGAACAGGGAAAGGTGTAGGGAACAGAGGGATCTCACCACATTGAACAGGGAAAGCTAATGGGGACAGAGGAATCTCACAACACTGTACAGGGAAAGCTAATGGGAACAGAGGGATCTCACCACATTGAACAGGGAAAGCTAATGGGGACAGAGGGATCTCACCACATTGAACAGGGAAAGCTAATGGGAACAGAGGGATCTCACCACATTGAACAGGGAAAGGTGTAGGGAACAGAGGGATCTCACCACATTGAACAGGGAAAGGTGTAGGGAACAGAGGGATCTCACCACATTGAACAGGGAAAGGTTTAGGGAACAGAGGGATCTCACCACATTGAACAGGGAAAGGTGTAGGGAACAGAGGGATCTCACCACATTGAACAGGGAAAGGTGTAGGGAACAGAGGGATCTCACCACATTGAACAGGGAAAGCTAATGGGGACAGAGGGATCTCACCACATTGAACAGGGAAAGCTCATGGGGACAGAGGAATCTCACAACACTGTACAGGGAAAGCTAATGGGGACAGAGGGATCTCACCACATTGAACAGGGAAAGGTGTAGGGAACAGAGGGATCTCACCACATTGAACAGGGAAAGCTAATGGGAACAGAGGGATCTCACCACATTGAACAGGGAAAGCTAATGGGGACAGAGGGATCTCACCACATTGAACAGGGAAAGGTGTAGGGAACAGAGGGATCTCACCACATTGAACAGGGAAAGCTAATGGGGACAGAGGAATCTCACAACACTGTACAGGGAAAGCTAATGGGAACAGAGGGATCTCACCACATTGAACAGGGAAAGGTGTAGGGAACAGAGGGATCTCACCACATTGAACAGGGAAAGGTGTAGGGAACAGAGGGATCTCACCACATTGAACAGGGAAAGCTAATGGGGACAGAGGAATCTCACAACACTGTACAGGGAAAGCTAATGGGAACAGAGGGATCTCACCACATTGAACAGGGAAAGGTGTAGGGAACAGAGGGATCTCACCACATTGAACAGGGAAAGCTAATGGGGACAGAGGGATCTCACCACATTGAACAGGGAAAGCTAATGGAGACAGAGGGATCTCACCACATTGAACAGGGAAAGGTGTAGGGAACAGAGGGATCTCACCACATTGAACAGGGAAAGCTAATGGGGACAGAGGGATCTCACCACATTGAACAGGGAAAGCTAATGGGAACAGAGGGATCTCACCACATTGAACAGAAAAAGCTAATGGGGACAGAGGGATCTCACCACACTGAACAGGGGAAGCTAATGGGAACAGAGGGATCTCACCACATTGAACAGGGAAAGGTGTAGGGAACAGAGGGATCTCACCACATTGAACAGGGAAAGCTAATGGGAACAGAGGGATCTCACCACATTGAACAGGGAAAGGTGTAGGGAACAGAGGGATCTCACCACATTGAACAGGGAAAGCTAATGGGAACAGAGGGATCTCACCACATTGAACAGGGAAAGGTGTAGGGAACAGAGGGATCTCACCACATTGAACAGGGAAAGCTAATGGGAACAGAGGGATCTCACCACATTGAACAGGGAAAGGTGTAGGGAACAGAGGGATCTCACCACATTGAACAGGGAAAGCTAATGGGAACAGAGGGATCTCACCATATTGAACAGGGAAAGCTAATGGGGACAGAGGGATCTCACCACTTTGAACAGGGAAAGGTGTAGGGAACAGAGGGATCTCACCACATTGAACAGGGAAAGCTAATGGGAACAGAGGGATCTCACCACATTGAACAGGGAAAGGTGTAGGGAACAGAGGGATCTCACCACATTGAACAGGGAAAGCTAATGGGGACAGAGGGATCTCACCACATTGAACAGGGAAAGCTAATGGGAACAGAGGGATCTCACCACCTTGAACAGGGAAAGGTGTAGGGAACAGAGGGATCTCACCACATTGAACAGGGAAAGCTAATGGGGACAGAGGGATCTCACAACACTGTACAGGGAAAGGTTGAGGGACTGAAGGATCACACCACATTGTCTGGAGAAAAGTAGTGGGAACAGAGGGATCTCACATTGTCTAGAAAGAGATAGTGGAGACTGAAGAAACACACCACATTGAACAGGTAAAGGTAGAGAGTTCTGAGGAATCTCACCACATCGTCATCATTCATATCAGTAGCTGACAAGGTCCAGGCCTTTGCTGTATTGGGGTCCAACTGTGGCCTCTCTGGAATAGCAAATTCCATCAGTTAGTTCAACTGCCTGTAGATACTCTTCCTACCGTCTTTTGAAACAATAAAGCCAGACACAGTACCTTGCATATATACAAACTTCATGAACAGAAGAGGGAAATCTATCCCACTGCTCTCACTTCTTCAGTGAATACTCTTACTTTATCATTTTCACACTCACAGAACACCCTATGAAGTACCCCATTTGTGATAGGAGCTATACAGAATTATAATTGTCCTGTGGAGTACATTGTGACAGGTATAGCTGAATTTCACTTATTCTGCATGTTTCAGATCATAGACCCAGCCTACACTGTGGGCTGCTAACTCTGCTCACGAATCAATCAGCAAACTAATGCAACAGTTCTAACATGGTTTAATGACTTTCAGTGGTGATCCTGTCCACCTTGCTATACCGTATATACTGTGTGATTAGATCAGTTCTTCCTCTTCAAACACTGTCAGTGCTATCTCAGCTCCCTGGCCTGTGTGAGCTCACTACCTTTCTCTACGTGCATCACAGTGGATCTAACGACAAGGAAACTGGGTGTCTGAGCCAAGCCACGGTGAGTACAGTCAGAGGCTCTCACGAAAATTCCAAAACTAGGAATGAAACAGATGCAAACTCTTGAGCTTGTTCCTGTGCTGCACTATGATACATTTTAACTTCTGCCTTTTCTCAGTTACAGTGACAACTGAGCGTGCATGGACACAAACCTCTTTAAATGGACAGGAAAGAGCCACAGAGAAAGGGAACATCCGAAACATGCATTCACACAGGCAGCACCCTCAGCCAAGAAGGAGTTAGATGCATTAGTGCACAACTGAGATTGATTTGGCACAATTTCACTAGATTTCAGCATCTTGTATCACAACAAGAATGGCATTTGTTCTGTGAATGGATTTAAGATCTAGCATACAAATTTAATAAACTCTACTGTGGTTAACTCAAAGAATAAAAACATGACACTAGCAAACACCCAAACAACAGTGCAGAAGGAGAGATATCTCACAAACTGGGAAATGCATTCTGATCAAACCTGCACTGGATTTAAACACAAGAGATTCTACATGTGGGAAAAATCCTGATGAGGGGTCTAGATACAAAATGTTGACTGATTATTCCCTTCCATATATGCGGCCTGACCAGCCAAGCTCCTCCAATAGAGGTTTCCCCTGCTATCCGAAGGTAGAGCATTCCTATGAAACAGTTTGTAAGTCGAAACGTCGTAAAGCGAAGAAGTAATTACCATTAATTTCTATGGGAAAAATTTTTGAGCGTTCCCAGACTCAAAAAATAACCTACCAAATCAAACCAATTAACACATAAATCCTAAAATAACATGAACATATAGTAAAAGCAGGAATGATATGATAAATATACAGCCTATATAAAGTAGAAATATTGTATGTACGGTGTAGTTTCACTTAACAAAATCAGGAAGACAGCAAGCCAAAATCGATGTGGAGAAAAAGAATTGGCACGTACACGCAAGTACACGTACATGCATACGCACACAACTGCCCGCACTAGGCTTCATGGTCATGGTAGTCTTTCTCGGGGTAAACACACGTATAAAGCAGGCGTCTTTTTTTCGTAAAAGCAAAAATCCTCTTTGGTTAGCGAAAACAGGTACTAATGTAGGTCTTTTGTACAGTGAGGTGTCGTAAAGCGAACCTTCGAAAAACGGGGGTCACCTGTATTTGTGTGTGTTGCTGCACCTATGCTGGCTGAGCATTGACCCTTCATCTTACCAGTGCCATGACCGTTAGCCTCTCATAACCTTAAACATGTAAAATGATCCTTCCCCTGCCTGCTAACCGACACTCACCTGGTGCTGGGTTTATTTTCTTCACAAAGGACAGTGAGAGTTGAGAAGAAGATCCGATTTCAAAGTTTGGTTTCTCAGCCTTTACTGCCAGTTTTATGAGGTTGCCACCTGGAAAGCCAATGGCTTGGTTCATGGAGCTCAGCTGTTCAGCAGTTAAAGGTTCCTTCTCAATCTGTGTCAAAGAGGCAGAGGTATAGTCATGGCTGAACAGGATGCAGAGTGGAGCTAGAACAATCCATAGCAAATGAACTAGTACTGAAGCCAAGGACCACTGCTATTGATTTAGTGAGCATGTGTACTTTGAGCACTAGCAACCAAGTGACATGGTTGTATTTCTCTAAGCCCCGCCCCTCCAAGTGCTTCTTAAATGATATTATTGTACTTACTTCAACACCTCCTTTGGTAGCTCCTTCCATATATTCATCATCCTCTGAGTGAAGAAGTTACCTCTCCGGTCCCACTTAAATCTCATCTCTCTCATTCTATGTCTATGCTCCCTAGTTTTGGACTCCTCCATCTAGGGGAAAGACTGTTACCATCCACCTTATCTATGCTTCACATTATTTTAAAGATTTCTATAAGGCCTTCTCTCAGTCTCCTGTGTTCCATGGAATAAAAACCTAGCCTGGCCAACTTCTTCATAGAACTCAAGCCCTCTACTTCCAGTAATATCTTCATAAATCGTTTCTGCACTCTCCAAATTAACCACACCTTTTCCATTACAGGGTGACCAAACCAAACACAATACTCCAAGTGCAACCTCACCAGGGGAGACATCCGAAAAATATTAAAAAAGTGAAAAGGAAAGGGCTTGTTAAAAACCAGGACTGTAACCCAAGCAAAGCCATGAATTTAACCCAAGTAAAATACCATACTAAACTTTCCAAAAGACTGGGCACAGATTCTGAAGTTAAGGAGCAAACCTGTGATGTACTAAATGTGACTTACATATATCCTCTCCCCTTTCATCCAACCCCTCAGCGGCTTAAGGCCTCTCATTCACTCATACACCTCCACTTCTCATAATGCTTCCGTGGGAGCTCCCCTAGCTCCTCCCTCAGATCTTCCTCTCACTCAATAGTAACCCAGAACATCCCACCCTGAGCCATTTCACCCCACATCTCCTACATTGAACCTACTGCCCTTAGACACCCCAACCTTATACATTGTATGCCATCTCTCCCTATATGAGACAATGCTCTCTTCAATAATACTCCAAGCTCACACTTCTCCCCTCTGCACCTCCCAATTGCTCTTCAAAATTGCTCTCTTTTCAAAGTCACCTCATACCAAAATTCCTCCCCCCCACCCATAACATTGCTGGCTCTCCCCAGCATGGACCAAGATGCCAGTTTTATCACTGACTAGACAAGTGACAATACCTGGGCTCAGACGTACCTCACAGACCTCTGTAAAGCCAGCCAGTTTCAGCAGAGAGATGAGCTGTGATGCAGTCTTCAATCTGCCGTTGTCACCTAATATGAATGCAACAGTATATTGGGTCAGGGAGTGGTGCTGTCCATGTTAATGACTGATATACTGCTACTAGGACCAGGTTATTAGTTTAACCCTTTTCTACCATGTGTTGATACTTGTAACACTTGGTGAGAGAATGACCACAGACTTACAAAAACAGAGTGAATACCCAACAACAGGAACCATGTTGAAAACTCAAATGTCAGCAAGCTCACTGTCCTGGTGTCCCTACACAACAATGGTATGGAGAGTCCAATGTGCATGATCGCAAGAGGATGCAGAGGATTGTAGATTCAGCCATCTCCATCAAGAGTATAACTCTCCTCACCATCGGGAATATCTTCAAAATGCAATACCTCAATTAGGGGGCGCCATCATTAAAGAGCTTCACCATCCAGGACAATTGAGGAAGTCACACATTTAACATTTTAGGAATAGTTTCTTCACTTCGGCCATCAGATTTTTGAATGGTCCATGAATAGTATCTCTTTTGCACAATTAATTAATTTAAGTTTTTGTAACTTCAACTACGGTATTCTTTATGTGCTGCACCATATTGCTGCTATAAAACAGCAAACTTTGCATCATAATCAGTGATTATAAACCTAATACTGATTCTGAAATATTGCTTGCTCTGACAGGAAGTCTGTTAATTACAACATTAATCAGAATGTGATATCAACACTCTGTGCAATGCAGGTACTCTGAAATAAACGTCAACATAGCAATCACTTTCCTTCCACACACAAGGACACCTGGATCCTTTGTTTACAAAGAATCACAACTTTCTACTGGAAAATTAGTCACCTTACATTTTTCAACATTATAATCTATCTAGAACTTCCTATTCATTCACCAAACTCTGTGAATATTCCTTTGCAGAACCCTTGGGACCTCCTTAAAAGTTTACTTCCCCACCCCAGCTTTTCAAGAGTCAACATTAGGGGGACAGACAGGATATTCTGTGACTGTAAAAGAGATGTCAGGATGGTGACGCCTGTGAGGTGCCAAGGTCAATGTCACCTCAGAGTGGCTACAAAATATTCTCATGGGGACTCAACTCTCAGCACATCACGGAAACCAGCATTCCCCCCATGGACTTTGTCTGCACTTTTTGGTATTTTAGTAAAACACCCAGCGTAATCAAAGATCCCATCTACCCAAGACATTCTCTCTTCTCTCCTCTCCTATTAGACAGGAAGATACAAAAGCCTAAAAACACATATTACCAGGCTCAAGGATAGCTTCTATCCTGCTATTTTATGAAAATTAAATGGTTCCCACATTTAATAAAATGGACTTGGTCTCACAATCAGCCAGATGTTGTGATGCAGGTAGAAAGGGAGATGCTCTTTATCGACTACAGCTCAGCATTCAATACCATCATCCTTTCAAAACTAATCAATAAGCACCTAGACCTTGACTTCAATACCACCTTGCGCAATTAGATCCTCAATTTCTTCACTTGCAGACCCCAGTCAGTTTGGATTGGCAGCAACATCTCCTCCACAATCACTATCAGTACAGGTTCACTACAAGGCTCTATGCTTAGCCCCCTCCTCTACTCACTTTACACTTATGACTGTGTGGCTAAGTACAGTTCCAATGCCATATTCAAGTTTGCTCACAACACCACTGTCATAAGCTGAATCAAAGGTGGTGATGATACAGCATACAGGAGGGTGACTGAAAATATGGCTGAGTGGTGCTATAACAACAACCTCTTATTCAAGGTCAGCAAGATCAAGGAGCTGATTATTGACTTCAGGAGAAAGAAATCAGTGTTTCATAAACCATCTACACTGGAGGATCAGAGGTGGAGAAGGTCAGCAATTTTAAATTCCTCGGTGTTATTATTTCAGGGGACCTGTCCTGGGCCCAGCATGCAAGTTCAATTACAAACAAAGCACAGCAGTGCCTCTACTTCCTTAGGAGTTTGCAAAGATTCAGCATGACATCTAAAACTTTGACAAACTTCTATAGACATGTAGTGAAAAGTATATTGATTGGCTGCATCACAGCCTGGTATAGAAACACCAATGTCCTTGAATGGAAAATCCTACAAAACTAGTAGATATGGCCTAGTCTATCAAAAGTAAAGCCCTTCCACTGAACACATCTACATGAAACATTATCGTACAAAAGCAGCATCCATCTTCAGGGACCCCGAACACCCAGAAGATGTTTTCTCCTTGCAGCTGCCATCAGGCAGAGGTATTCATACCACCAGGTTCAGGAACAGTTATTACGCCTAAACCATCAGGCTCTTGAACCAAAGGAAATAACTTCACTCCATCATTGAAATGTTCCCTCAACCTCTGGATTTATTTTTAAACACTCTTCATCTGATGTTCTTAATATTTTTGGCTTATTAATTATTTCTTTTTTTTGTCTTTAGCACACTGGTTGAACACCCAAGTTGGTGTGGTCTTTCACTGATTCTGTTACGGTTATTATTCTATTATGGGTTTATTGAATATGCTAGCATGAAAATGAATGTCAGTTGCATACAGAGATAATAAATTTACTTTGAACTTGAACTTATGTTCAATGGTTAGTCCACTGAACTTTGTCAGCTGGAATGTTAAGGGTTTGAATCATCCGGTTAAAAGGGGGAGAGTGCTCGCACATCTTAAATAGTTTAGAGCAGAGGTAGTCTTTTTACAAGAAACACATATTCGTCACTCAGATAATTCTCGTCTTATGGCACGATGGGCAAGACATCACTTTCATTCAACTTTTCAAGCCAAGGCGAGGGGCGTTTCAATTCTTATAAACAAAAATGTTTATTTTGAGCTTCATAATAAGATATCTGATCCTAATGGTCATTTTATTATTGTTTCGGGGAAACTTTATAATACACAGGTGGTCTTAACCAACCTTTACACTTCTAACTCGGATGATGTAGGGTCTTTTGACCGTTTTTTTCCCTTCATTGCCAGAACTAAGTTCATACTCTCTTATATTGGGTGGTGACTTTAACTGTTGGCTGGATCCAGTTTTGGACAGATCTTCTTCTATCCCTAGACAATTAAGTAAATCTGCTTTATTTATTCAATCTTTTCTTTCTAATTATGGAATATCTGATATTTGGCATTTCTTTCATCCACATGAAAGAGATTACTCCTTTTTCTCACAAGTTCACCATACATTTACTAGAATCGACTATTTTTAATTGATAATCAATTGATCCCATCCGTCCGTTCTTGTGACTATAGGAGTATATTGATTTCAGATCATGCCTCACATACATTGTCCATAGTTCTCCCCAGCCTCCCTCAAGTAAATAAACACTGGTGTTTTAATCCGACCTTGTTGTCGGATAATGACTTTGTAAAATTTATGGAGGATCAGATAACTTTCTTTTTAAATACTAATGCACTACCTGAAACCTCTAGTCAGGTGGTTTGGGACGCAATGAAAGCATATCTAAGAGGTCAAATAATTTCCTACACAGCAAATTTGAAAAGAAAGACTCACAAAGAACATTTAGAATTGATCAATCAGATTAAAGCTATAGACCAATTATACACCCAGGTCAAGGATCCGGAGTTATATAAGAAAAGAATGGAACTTCAAACTAAATTTAATCTTATTTCTACTTATTCGATTGAACGCCAACTTTTGGGCAGTCGGAGTAAGTTCTATATTCACGGGGATAAATCTGGTAAGTCCTTAGTTAACCAACTTAGCAAAACAACACATCACTAAAATTTGAATGAGTAATGGGAACATTAGTGTGGACCAGTCTGAAATTAATGATACATTCAGGAATTTTTACTCTCAACTTTACACCTCTGAATCCTTTAATGGTAATACTACTGTTATGCAATTTTTAGATAGTTTAAATATTCCTAAACTTTCTTCTGATCTTAAACATAAATTGAATGAGCCATTATTCTTAGAGGAAATATCCTCTGCTATTTCTGCTTTGCAGCCTGGTAAATCTCCTGGTCCTGATGGGTTCTCTACAGAATTTTATAAATCATTTTCCTCATTGCTCTTATCCCAAATTAGTTTAGTTTTTTCTGATTCTCTTAAACAAAATAAATTGCTTGCATTATTTGATGAGGCTTGTATCATTCTTTTAGTGAAAAAAGGCAAGGATCCATTAGAACAACAACACACACAAAATGCTGGTAGAACACAGCAGGCTAGGCAGCATCTATAGGGAGAAGCGATGTTGACGTCTTGGCCCGAAACGTCGACATCGCTTCTCCCTATAGATGCTGCCTAGCCTGCTGTGTTCTACCAGCATTTTGTGTGTGTTGTTTGAATTTCCAGCATCTGCAGATTTCCTTGTGTTTCCCCCAAGGATCCATTAGAATGTGCTTCATACAGGCCGATTTCTCTATTAAATGTAGGTGCTAAAATTTTAACTGAAGTTTTGGCCCGTAGGCTGGAGACTATTTTACCCTTAATTTTCTCTGAGGATCAATCTGGCTTTATTAAAAATCGCCTTCCCTTTTTCAATATTAGATGTCTTTTTAATATTCTATAATCATATTCATCAGGGACCCCTGAATGTGTTATCTCTCTTAATGCTGAAAAGGTGTTTGATCAGGTGGAGTGGCACTGTTTATTTGCGGTTTTAGAAAAATTTGATTTTGGATATAATTTTATTAAGTGGATTAAGTTACTATATTCCCATCCAATTGCATCAGTTTTGACTAATTCCCAGCATTCCCAACCATTTGATCTTAAATGTGGCACCCAACAGGGATGCCCTTTAAGCCCTCTGTTATTTGATCTGGCTATCGAGCCATTGGCAATTACGTTTCGCAGTTGTACTGAACTGACTGGTATCTGGAGGGGCGGTTTTGAGCACAAAGTCTCTCTATACGCCGATGATTTGTTACTTTTTATATCAAACCTGACCACCTCCTTACCTTTGTTGTTTTCACTTCTCAATAAATTTAGTCAGCTATCCGGATACAAACTTAATCTACATAAGAGTGAACTTTTTCCGATAAATAAGGAAGCACAAGAATTAGAATTTCACAATCTCCCTTTTAAAGTAGTAAACAATTGTTTTAACAACAACACACACAAAATGCTGGACGAAGGGTCTCGGCCCGAAACGTCGACAGCGCTTCTCCCTATAGATGCTGCCTAGCCTGCTGTGTTCTACCAGCATTTTGTGTGTGTTGTTGTTTGAATTTCCAGCATCTGCAGATTTCCTCGTGTTTGTTCAAACAATTGTTTTACTTATCTTGGTATTATCGTAACAAGGAACTATAATCGACTGTTCAATGAGAATTTCAATAATCTTTTAAATTTTACAAAACAGAGATTAGCACAGTGGTCACCTCTCTCCATGTCTTTAATTGGGTGAATTAATGTAATTAAAATGTATATTCTCCCTAAATTTTTATACTTATTTCAATCTTTACCTATATTTATTCCTAAAGTTTTTTTTTGATTCTTTAGATTCTATTAACTTGTCATACCTATGGAAGAGTAAACAGCCCAGACTCAATAAAGCTCATCGCCAAAAGCCTAAAAGAGAAGGTGGCTTGGTGTTGCCTAATTTTCGTTTATATTATTGGGCAGCCAATATTCGTAATATTATCTTTTGGTCCTACTTTTATAATCAGTCTGTTTGTCCAACATGGGTGGCAATGGAATTAAACGCTTATAAGAAATTATCTATTCCAGCTTTACTCGGATTTGTCCTTCCTTGCCAATTGCCAAAATCTATTATTAATCCTGTAATCAGGCATACTCTGAGAATATAGGCTCAATTTAGAAAATACCATGGTCTTTATAGATTTTCCCTCTCCAGTCCTAGTCTATACAATCATTTATTTCAACCGTCTATGCAGGATTCCACATTCCAAGACTGGTGTAGGAGAGGTATCAGGCGTTTTGAAGATCTTTTTATAGACAATCGGTTTGCGTCTTTTGAACTGTTGTCTATAAAGTTTAATTTACCGAATACTCATTTTTTTAGATACCTTCAAACTAGACATTTTATTAGCCCTTTAATACCACATTTTCCTGAACAACCTGATAAAACTGTTGTAGACTTGCTTCTTCAAATGAACCCCTTGGGCAAAGGCATAATTTCTACTATTCGTGTTAAATTTATGATTCTCAGACAAGCCCCTTGTGATAAAATTAAAACTGCTTGGGAGCATGACTTAGGTTTTTCTTTGTCCGACAAGGTTTGGGTTTCAATTCTTAAATCCGTCAATTCAATCTCTTTATGTGCTCGTCATTGTCTCCTGCAGTTTAAAGTCGTCCACAGGGCTCATATGTCCAAAACCAAATTGGCGAAGTTCTATCCTGATATTAGTCCCTTGTGTGACAAATGCAAAGGAGGTGAGGCCTCCCTTTTCCATTTGTATTGGGCCTGTCCTACTCTGGAAAAATTTTGGAAAGATATTTTTAAAACTTTATCTTCTATATTAAATTGTCATTTGGAACCTGATCCTTTGATCGCTCTTTTTGGTATCCTTCGAGACCCTGACAAGCATTTGACCCCGGCTAAATGACAAACATTGTCTTTTGCCTCTCTTTTAGCCAGACAAGCAGTACTTCTTAAATGGAGAGATGTAGTTCCCCCTACCCATGCTCAATGGCTTAGGGATATTATGTCTTGTTTAAATCTCGAAAAGATTCACTACTCACTTTCTAATTCGGACATAAAGTTCCATAGGATGTGGGGATCTTTTCTCAAATATTTTCATAACTCTCACCTAGATTGACAGGTGTTTGTTCTTTTTTCCCTTGATAATTGGACCCTACATTTCCAGCTTTTTCTTGACTTTTGTTTTTTTTCTGATCAGGTAGCAGGCTGCGCCCTCCTTTTTTTTATTACAATATATAGTTCTGGGGTAATAAAAGTGTATCTCATATAATGGTTGGCTTGGAGTTGGATAGGTGATGGATTGGGTGCTTTTCTTTCTTTTTCTCTTTTTTTTCCCTTTTTTACTATGGGTGAGTTGTTCATTTGTTAAGACATGTATTATTGTTATTTTTGTTTATATGGCAATGATCCTTCTATATATATTATTGATTTTCTTTTCTTCGTTGTAGTTTGTAGAAAATTATAAATAAAATATTTTTAAAAAGAACTTGAACTTTGATGTCATAGAGAGATAAAAGCCCCAATCTGATTTTATTTGACACTTCATAATTTTTTTTAATCAGAAATCCAAATATCCTGCATAAGCTGGGTATCCCTCATCCCTCTCCCTCTGATAACAGTTCTTGTAAAAAGTTTCATTATTTTAAACCCAGTTTGACCTTTTAGTTTCCTGTTGTTTCCTCTCTAATAGTGGAAAGTATGAGAGTTACATTTTTACTGTCACAAACCATATAGCAAAGGGTTATTGAGTTGCCATGAAGACTACCATTCGCAACTCAGTCCTAATGGACTGGCACCAATACTAGTACAAGACACATGATGGCATTGGGGCTCTTTCCATTGGCTTACCAGTTTTGATTTAGGTGCTGGAGCACAGAAGTTCAGTGTAAAATTTCACACTTTAATACAAAACTGGAGCCTACAAACTACTTTTCCAACAATACCCTTTCAATGCTGATAGGTCCCTCTGCTATGTCTCTCCCATTTCCCCGTATTCTGCTTTCATCTTTCCCTGCATCTTGGACCTACAATGGAACCACAAAAGGACCCAGATCTCATAGTGTGATCTCCTTGCTTTATGTACAACAGACCAAACCCTGTCTTTTACACCATCCATTACCACACCACTCCTTACCATTACCAAGCGTACTTGATATCATTGGCAATGACCCTGCTATCCTATCTACCTCCCTCGTCACCATGTGACTTGCTGCCTCTGTTTACCTTGCACAATCATTCCCCATCATTTAATGCCCTTCCAGCCAAGTGCAGTGCTCCTCTCCTTGCCTCTATACTCACTGAAATATTTCCCGGTTCCATTGTAAGGTCATTGACAATGTTAACTCTGTTTCGCTGTCCACAGATGCTCTCTAACCCGAGCATGTCCATATTTTGTACATTTGCTTTTTCAGCTTTGTATAGTTCTCATTCTTATCAGTGTCTGCGTGTTACCACTTCTCCATTCTATAAACATTGCACCTGAACTTATGCTGTAGTGGATTACAAAATACAAAGTAAAATGCCACCTGATATACACACGGGTTCCTTGAAGTAAAATCTTCCTCCAGGTTTCAGAATTCGAGCTATTTCAGCAAAAGTGTCAAAAGTGTGTTGACTTGCAGAGCCTGGCACGACACCAGAGAGCACAATGTCAAAGCTGGACTTCTTGTGAGCAGCTGGAAAGAGAGAACAGTAATTGATTCACACTGACAGGAACTTACAGGGTGCAGTTGGGAAGCAGCCACTATATAATCAATAGATCCTCAGCACAGTGACCCAGTGTCAAAAGCAACTTACTTAACAGAGCATGTAAATATAAATAAACACAAGAATCTTATGTTAGGCAGAGAAGTTTGTGGGCTGTGGAATATGCCACCAGTTAGAAACCACATAGAAGTTTACAGGTCTATGCTGGTGAGGAAGGGATGTGGATCATGGCAGGAAATCATGAATAGAGTATTCATGTAGAGGATATTGATTGAATTTATAAAATTTCTTTTGCTGTTTTTCAACAATATTGGCAGCAGATCAGCAGAATAGAGAAACTGCACTAAATAAGAGTTAAAGGGAGATAATGCATAGAAAAATGCCAGCAGCCCATTGTTATTTGTGAAGCTACCTGATTTCAGCCAGGTACAGACCCAGTACTGGGTGAGTATCAAAGCAAAAATCTATGAACAGCTTAGACCATAAGACCATAACACATAAGAGCAGAATTAGGCCATTTGGCTCAGCTAGTCTGCTCCGCCATTCAATCATGGCTGACCCTTTTTCTTTCTCCTCCTCAACCCCAGTTCCCAGCCTTCTCCCTGTAACCTTTGATGCTATGTCCAATCAAGAACCTTTCAATCTCTGCCTTAAATACAAACAACAACCTGGCCTCCACAGCTGCAAGTGGCAACAAATTCCACAAATTCACCACCCTTTGGCTAAAGAAATTTCTCCGCATCTGTTTTGAGAGGGCGCCCCTCAATCCTGAGGCTGTGCCCTCTTGTCCTAGACTCTTGTCCTTTCCACATCTATTGTCTAGGCCTTTCAACATTCGAAAGGTTTCAATGAGATCCCCCCTCATCCTTCTGAATTCCAGCGAGTACAGACCCAGAGCCATCAAACGTTCCTCGTATGATAAACCTTTCATTCCTAGATTCATCCTTGTGAACCTCCTCTGGACTCCCTCCAATGCCAGCACATCTTTTCTAAGATGAGGGGCCCAAAACTGTTCACAATACTCAAGGTGAGGCTTCACCAATGCCTTATAAAGCTTCAGCATATTCCTACTCTTGTATTTTAGACCTCTTGAAATGAATGCTAACATAGCATTTGCCTTCCTCACCACCAACTCAACCTGCAAGTTAACCTTCAGGGTGTTCTGTACAAGAACTCCCAAGCCCCTTTGCATCTCAGATTTTTGAATATTCTCCCCATTTAGAAAATAGTCCACACATTTATTTCTACTACCAAAGTGGATGACCATGAATTTTCCAACATTGTATTTAATTTGCCACTTTCTTGCCCATTCGCTTAATCTGTCTGAGTCCTTCTGCATCCTACCCGTTTCCTGAACACCCGTCCTTCCACCAATCTTCGTATTATCTGCAAACTTGGCAACAAAGCCATCCATTCCATCTTCCAAATCATTTGTATACAGCCTAAGAAGAAGTGATCCCAACACCAACCCCTGTGGAACACCAGTAGTCACTGGCCGCCAACCAGAAAAGCATCCTTTTATTCCCACTTCTTGCCTCCTACCAATCAGCCACTGCTCTAACCATGTTAGTAATTTTCTTGTAATACAATGGGCTCATAATTTGGTAAGCAGCCTCATGTGTGGTATCTTGTCAAAGGCCTTCTTAAAGTCCAAATACATTCAGCCCACCTTATCTGTGGGGGATTGGTTCCGGGACACCCGCAGATACCAAAATTCGCGGATGCTCAAGTCCCCTATTTAACATGTATCAGTGTGGTGGTCTTTAGGACCCAGCGGAACCCCGGACGTTATTTAACATGTCTCCATGCGGTGGACATTAGGACCTGGCGGCGCAGCTCTGAATCCGCAGTGTTTCTGTTCACGAAAATAATCACGATTGAAAATAAGGTGGAAGTAATAACGCGATCAGAAAGAGGTGAAACGCCATCGGTCATTGGAAAAGCGTTAGGGTAGTCGGTCAACGATCGGAACAATTTTAATGGAGAATGTGAAAGGCCCTACCCCAATGAAAGCTACAATTATTACTAAGCAACGCAGTGGCTAAATTATTGAAATACGTATGTTTCTTAAGTGTTTTATATGCATAGAAAGGTAAAATATGTACTATATACTAAGAAAAACGTTTGACTAACTGACGCTAAATAATACCGGATATACCTGTTCCGACTTCAAATCCGACTTAAAGACGGACTCAGGAATGGAACTAGTTCATAACCTGGGGACTGCCTGTACTTTTAAGTCATTTCTAGATTAGTTATAATACCTAATACAATGTAAATGTATGCAAATAGTTGTTATACTGTATTGTTTAGGGAATAATGTCAAGAAAAAATAGTCTGTACATGCTCAAGCAATGAGTGTTGGAGAGAGAACTTCCGGGTTGTCCCGATCTGCGGTTGATTGAATCCGCGGATAAGGAGGGCCGATTGCATACAAAATAACTTTGTCAGGAAGAAGATGGAAGCAAGTTGTTCAGGGCCACACTATGGGGTTTGAAACCATGAACTTTAGATTCAAAGGTGAGTATGTCATCACTGAGGCACAGCCATCTTTGAGGACATTGCACACACATATCTGGCTCCAATTACTCAATAGTAAACAGTGATTGATGGTAATGCTGTCTGGTCATGAACCAAGATGAGCAGAGACCTAATGGGCATAAGACAACAGAGTGGTGCAGCTAGTAGAACCACTGCTTCACAGCACCAGAAAGTTGGGCTTGATTTTTGGATGCTATTGGTGTGGAGCTTGTATATTTTCCCTGTATCACATGGATTTCCCCTGGTTGCTCTGCTTTCCTCCTACATCCCAAAGAATCACTAATGGGCCATTGTAAATTACTCTGTGTACATAGTGGGAAATTCTGGGAAGAGTTGATGGGAATGTGGGGAGAATACCAAATGGGATTAATATGGGTGTAAATGGGTGATTGGTGTAAATGAGGCAGTGTTAGAGATTATTGAAGCATTAGCAATGATCTTTCAAAAATCATTGGACTCTGGCATGGTGCCAGAGGACTGAAAAACTGCAAATGTCACTCCTCTCTTTAAGAAAGGAGGAAGGCAGCATAAAGGAAATTGGCCTGACCTCAGTGGTTGGTAAGATGCCGGAGTCAATTGTTAAAGATTAGGTTATGGAGTACTTAGTAACAGAGGACAGGGGTCACCAACCATTTTTGCATGGCGGATCAGTTTAATATTGACAATATTCTTGTGGACCAGCCAACAGTGGGGGGGGGGGGGGGGGTGCTAATCACGACCGGAATATAGGTGATAAGTCAACTATAAGTCACTTATAAGTGGCTAATACACTCAATTTTGTTTCTAAAAGGGTTTATCTAACGAATTTAATATTAAAAACACAGCGCATATTTTCCTCGCATGAATATAGTAATAAGCCAATTATAACTCACTTATAAGTCAATAGCATCATAACATTTGGATATTAAACACAGTGCATAGATTCCTCACATGAACGTATAAAATTATTGCAACACATCAGTCAGAGGACAAGATAAGGGCCAGAGGTCCCTGTACCGGGGCCGCAGTGGTTGCAGTCCAGAGAGAGCGAACGACCAAGCGCGTGCCCGCGCCCCCTTGTAGGTAGGTAGGATCTATCGGCCGACAAAAGTTTGGCTCGAGGGATGACTTTCAGTAGATCGCAGTGAGGGAGTTGCTCTGCTATTTACGAAACTCTGAGCCCGAATTAGGTCGTCTGTGAATATTTTAGCACCGAGTTCCCCATGAACATTCGGTGTGCTAAACAGGTTGAGAGGCGGCGCCCATCTGTCTGTGCTCCAAGCCAGTAGCAATGGCACTTCTCATCAGCCGCACAAGGAGGCCGGTTACCCGAGGCCAACCAGTGATCCCTGGCACGAGGGTATCACTGCGTTTAGGCGACTGATGACCTCGCATGGGTATTGACTTCACATGCATAATAACCTCGCATGCGTTCAAGTTCAACAGTGGGCATGACAGGGAATGAGGAAAGGTGCAGCTGACTCATATTGTCATATCATATCATTGCCTCGTGGCCCGGTAGCACGCGCTTTGCGGACTGGCACCGGTCTGCGGCCCGGTGGTCGGGGACCACTGACATAGGATGCAGAAGATGTTGTATATTTGGACTTTCAGAAAGCCTTTGACAAGGTGCCAAACATGAGGCTGTTTACCAAGTTAAGAGCCCATAAGTTACTAACATGGTTTTTGCATTGGCTGATTGGCAGAAGGCAGCAAGTGGGAATAAAAGGATCTTGTCTGCTTGCCTGCCAGTGACTAGCGATGCTCCACAGGGGTCGATGTTGCAACGTTTCTTTCTATGTTGTATATCTTTCTTTTTCAATCTTTTTATTATTATTATTAATATCAACATGATAAGATTAATACATAGATAGTGGGATTACAAACTTATAAATTTAAACTGAACATGAAAGGATACACAAGCAATAGTTACAATATAGTTAAGTCTTCCCAAATCATGAATGATACAAATATCAAATAAACAAAGCAAAACTAGGTACATCATGTATATGCAATAAAAAACAGAAAAGAGAAAAAGAAAAAATTTAACCCTAAGAAAAACTAATCTAAGAACCTAATAACTAATAAAGAGAAAAAAATAAAAAAAATATAATGAATAATGGGCTGTTTATAGTATCTATAAAAAAAACACAAAATCATCAGTGTCGCCAACTCCGATCCTCTCAACATATGTATAATCAAAACCGGAAAAACGAATAGGTTTGGAACAGGGTCAAATTACATCATATGAAAATATTGAATAAATGGTCTCCATGTCTTTTTAAATTTAATAGAAGGGTCAAATACAACACTTCTAATTTTCTCCAAATTTAGACATAACATAGTTTGAGAAAGCCAATGAAATACAGTAGGGGGATTAATTTCTTTCCAATTCAACAAAATAGATCTTCTAGCCATTAATGTAAGAAATGCAATCATTCGACAAGCAGAAGAGGATAAATGGATTGAGTCCATCATTGGTAAACCAAAAATTGCAGTAATAGGATGAGGTTGTAAATCAATGTTCAATACCGTGGAAATAATATCGAAAATGTCTTTCCAATATTTTTTCAAAAGCGGACATGACCAAAACATATGAGTTAAAGACGCTATCTCAGAATGACATCTGTCACATATAGGATTTATATAGGAATAAAAACGAGCCAATTTATCCTTGGACATATGAGCCCTATGCACAACTTTAAACTGTATTAATGAATGTTGAGCACATATAGATGATAAATTGACTAATTGAAGAATTTCATCCCAATTCTCAATAGGGATAGTAAGGTTAAGTTCTCTTTCCCAATCAATTTTAATCTTATAGAAGGCCTCTGAACGTATTTTCATAATTATATTATAGAGTTTTGATATTACACCTTTCTGAGAAGGATTTAGTTCTAACAAATTCTCCAAAATACCCGAAGACTCAAGATTTGGAAAGGTAGGAAGTACAGTGTTTAAGAAATTCCTAATCTGTAAATATCTAAAAAAAAATGAAATCTAGGCAAATTATATTTATTAGATAATTGTTCAAAAGACATAAAACAATTATCCAAAAATAAATCAGAAAATCGTAGTAATCCTTTAGTCTTCCAAGCTGAATAAGCTTGGTCTATAAAAGGATGAAAAAAGAAATTGGATACAATAGGAATAGTTAAAACAAATTGACCCAACCCAAAAAATTTCCGAAATTGAAACCATATACGTAAAGTATGTTTAACTATCAGATTGTCAATTCGTTTCTGCAATTTAGAAAGAGCAAAGGGAAGAGAAGACCCTAAAATAGAACCCAATGAAAATCCTTGTACAGATTTAGTTTCCAGGTTTACCCAATGAGGGCTAAAAGATAAATCCCAATCCTTTAACCAACATATCAAATATCGGATATTAATTGCCCAATAATGAAATCTAAAATTAGGCAATGCTAATCCACCTTCCTTCCGTAAATATTTTTTACCTAATCTAGGATTTTTATTCTGCCATATATATGAGGAAATTTTTGAATCAACATTGTCAAGAAAAGATTCCGGAATAAAAATTGGTACCGCTTGAAATATATATAAAAACTTGGGTAAAATTATCATCTTAATAGCATTAATCAGACCTATCAGAGATAAAGATAATGGTGACCATTTAGTGAACAAACATTTAATCTGAGCAATTAAGGGTAAAAAAATTAACCTTAAATAACTCCTTATAATTTTTTGTAATTTTAATCCCTAAGTATATAAAAGAGTCATTAACTAATTTAAAAGGTAAATTTCCATAAACTGGAACCTGTCTATTTAAGGGAAACAATTCACTCTTATTAAGATTTAATTTATACCCAGAAAAATTACTAAATTGAGCCAACAATGATATAACTACAGGAATGGATTTCTCAGGATCAGAAATATATAATAACAAATCATCTGCGTATAATGATAACTTATGTATATCCATCCCACGAGTAATGCCAAAAATGTTCGGTGATTCTCTAATAGCAATTGCCAAAAGGTTCTAAAGCAATATCAAATAATAATGGACTAAGAGGACAGCCTTGCCTGGTACCCAGAAATAAACGAAAAAAGGGAGATCTTTGATTGTTAGTAAAGACCGAGGCTACTGGAGTATATCAGTTTAATCCAGGATATGAATGTCGGACTAAAATTAAACTTCACAAGCACAGTAAATAAGTATGGCCATTCAACTCTATCAAATGCTTTCTCCGCATCTAATGAAATGACACATTCTGAGGTGCTATGTGAAGGAGTATAAACAATATTCAATAATCTCCTAATATTGAAAAAAGAATAGCGATTTTTAATAAAACCAGTTTGATCTTCCAAGGTAATTTGAGGCAATATCTTCTCCAGCCTGGACGCCAGTAACTTGGAAAAGATCTTGGAATCTACATTCAATAAGGATATTGGTCTATAGGATGCACAGTCAGTGCATAATAGTTCTCAATATTAAAGAAATGGAAGCTCTAGAAAAAGATTGTGGCAGTTTACCTAATCTAATTGCTTCTTCAAAAACCCTGCATAACCAAGGAGAAAGAGTAGAGGAAAAACACTTTAAAAATTCCACTGTATACCCATCTGGACCCGGTGCTTTCCCAGAATTCTCCAGAATTCATAGAGGAAATAACCCCTTTAATTTCTGCATCCGTAATAGGAGTTTCTAATATTGAAAGATCATCTGATGATAATTTTGGAAAATTCAATTTCCCAAGAAAATCATGCATGGTATTATGATCATGAGGGAATTCAGAATGATACAGGGAGGTATAAAAATCTTGAAAAGATTTGTTTATCTCATCATGGTTAACTGACAATTCACCATTCTGTTGACGAATCCTAATAATTTGACGTTTAACCAAAGCATTCTTCAATTGATTAGCTAACAGTTTACCCGATTTATCACTATGTATATAAAAATCAGATCTGGTTTTCATTAATTGATTTTCAATCGAAGATGTAAGTAATAAACTGTGTTCCATTTGAAGTTCAACCCTTTGTTTGTAAAGCTCCTTACTAGGAGCAGTCGAATATTTCTTGTCAATTTCTTTAATTTTATCAACCAATAAAACCAATAAGAGTTTCCTTCCAATAAAACCAATAAGAGTTTCCTTCTTAATACGTTTTCTCAAACCAACGGAATAGGAGATAATCTGTCCACGTATATATGCTTTAAAAGTGTCCCAAAGTGTTCCGCAAGAAATTTCATCCGTGGAATTAGTTGAAAAGAAGAAATCGATCTGTTCCTTCATAAATTTAATGAAATCTGGATCTTGCAGTAAGGTAGAATCAAATCGCCATTGCCTAATACTAGAAGCTGTATCCATTAATTTAATAGAAAGTTTCAATGGAGCATGATCAGAGATGGCTATAATGTCATAATTACAACCAATTACAGATGGAATAAAATGAGAGTCAATGAAAAAATAGTCAATTCTCGAGTAAGAATGATAAACATGTGAAAAAAATGAAAACTCGTTGTCCTTAGAATGCCGAAATCTCCAAATATCGAAAATTCCATTATCAGTCGAAAAAGAATTAATGTAAGTGGCCGACTTATTAGGTAAAATCTGAGTGGATATAGATCTGTCCAGCAAAGGATTTAAACAGCAATTAAAGTCACCACCCATTATTAACATATATTCATTTAGATTAGGTAGAGAAGTACATAAGGACTTAAAAAAATCAGGATAATCCACATTTAGAGCATAAACATTAACCATAGCAACCTTTTTGTTAAAAAGTAACCCAGTAATTAACAAAAATCTGCCATTCGGATCCAAAATAATATCGTGTTGGACAAATGTAATAGAAGAGTCAATAAAAATTGAAACTCCTTTTACTTTGGCATTCGAATTCGAATGGTACTGTTGACCCCTCCAAAACTTAAAAAAACATTGATTTTCTTCACATGAGTTTCTTGTACAAAAATAATATGTGCATTCAATCTTTGGAATACTTTGAAAATCATTTTCCGTTTAATCAGATGGTTTAAGCCATTAGTATTCCAAGAGACAAAATTAATGGTCTGAGCCATATTTCTAAAATCAACCCTTTGGTATATAAAGAGTTAACCAAATTATGAACTCATGCACCCGGAAGAGGAACAAAAATAAGGGGCGGACCTGGAAATGACGACACCGTGAACATTTTAGTAGTTTAAAATCAGCCCAAATGAAAAAATTTTTTAAAAACTAGTAAAAAGAGCAATAGAGTTAGAAAGGAATCTCCCACCCACCACCCATGAAAAAAAAAGCCCTTTCTGAGCCTGAAGGAGGTCAGGAAAAAAAAAGGAATGATACTAAATCTATCCCCGTATCACCAGAAGGCAACTCCAAATATATAAAGGAGGGAAAAAAGAGATCCACCCAAACTCCAAAAAAGTAATTAACACTATACTAAAACAAACTTCTTAATATAATTGCTAGTAAAAAAAAAACAAAAATATAAACACTAGTAACTTATAAATCCGGTTAAAACCCAAACAAATAAAAGTTAAAACGTGATAAGAAATGCATTATAGGAAGAAGACGAGAGAAAAAAATGGCAAAATCAAAAAAAAGCAAGAAATATTTTAGAGAAGAAACCGCCATCTTAGTCACACAAAAAATGAAAAGGATATATATCTAATCGTTAAAAAAAATTCACCTTCAAAGGATTAATAATAATGACAAAAAATAAAGTACAATGGTTAAAGTAAGTAAATTAAAAAGAATAGTACGTCAAAAAAAAACTTTAATTAGAATATAAAATGTAGAATAAACCTACACCAATAGCCAGAAACAAAATCTGGTTTTGGAAACAAAAATTAACTTGTAACGATCAAAATCACTCATTTATTAGAAACGAGAGTCCAAAGCAGTAGGATAATTCTCATCCAGAAAACTTCGAGCTTCAGATGTGGAGAGAAAAACACGCCGTGGTGTATTCGGAGGTGAGATTCTAAGTTTCACAGGGTACAAAAGTGTTGGTTTTAGATTTTTCTCATAACATTCAGACATCAGAGGTTTAAAAAGAAGCCTTGCCTTCATTACTTCTGGGCTAAAATCCTCCACTAATCGGAATTGGAAATCTTTAAGTTTAACCATCCCTAAACGCCGAGCCACACGAATAAGTTGCTCTTTGACACGCACATAATGAAATCGAACAATTACAACAGGTGGTTTAGATGAAGAACTTGATGATCGGCGCATAATTCTGTGGGCGCGATCAAGTAACGGAGGACTGTCTGGGAATACAGAAGGGAACGCATCCTTTAAAAGTTGAGCAAAATACCTCGAGGGGTCCCCTTGTTCGATACCTTCCGGGAGACCAAGTATGCGTAAGTTCTGTCTTCTGGACCGATTGTCAAAGTCGACATTCTTGGCTCTAAGTGTTTCCACCTGTTTAATCGTCGAAGATAATTTCTGCTCCAGCTTTCCGATGATCAAGTCTCGCTTCCGAGCGTCCTCTTGCAAAGTTGCGATTAGAGTTTGCTGCTGTTTAACTATGAAATGAGTCTTATCCATAGAATCCTGGAAAACCTTTATATCTTGTTTGAAAGTTTGTCGTTGTTCTTCAAATTTTTCATTTAAGAGCTCCAATAATATATCATAAGTCAATTCAGTACGCTTAGGATCAGTCTTTTTTTTCTTTCCGTTCCAGTTAGGATCTTTCCCAGGGTCTCGCCATTTAGATCTTAAAGCCATTTCTGTACTCATTTCTTCAAAATTCACAGTACACTCTTAAAGATAGTCCAAAAAAGTAGCAAGAATCTTTTGGTGTAGGTAAAAGTAAGTTAAATAAGGGTGATCATAGGTTAAAAAAAGTAAAGGTTATGGAGCGAATCAGAAACAGTACTGACTCCATGAGCATCTCCTGGTGACTCTTCTATGTTGTATATCAATGATGGAATAGATGGCTTTGTTGCCAAGTTTGTGGATAATACAAAGAATGGTGGAGGGGCAGGTAGCATTGAGGAAACAGGTAGGATGCAGAAAGACTTAGGCAGATAAGGAGAATGGGCAAGAAAGTGGGAAATGAAGCACAATGTTGGAAAATACATGGTCATGCACTTTGGTAGTAGAAATAAACGCGCAGACTATTTTCTAAACAGGGATAAAATACAAATATCTGAGAAGCAAAGGGACTTAAGAACACCCTAAAGGTTAACTTGCAAGTTGAGTCAGTGGTGAGGAAAGCAAATGCAATTTTAGCATTGATTTCAAGAGGTCACGAATGTAAGAGCAGGGATGTGATACTGAGGCTTTATACGGTACTGTTGAGACCTCACCATGAGTATCATGACAGCTTTGGGCTCCTCATCTAAGAAAAGATGATCCAACATTGGTGAGGGTCCAGAGGCAATTCACAAGGATGATTCCAGGAATGAAAGGGTTATCATACGAGGAACTTTTAATGGCTCTGGGCCTGTACTCACTGAAATTGAAAAGTATGAGTGCGGGAGGAAATCTCATTGAAACTTTTGAATGTTGCAAGGGCTAGACAGAGTAGATGTGGAAAGGATGTTTCCTATAGTGGGGGAGTCTAGCACAAGAGCCTCAGGATAGAGGTGCACCCATTTAAAACAGAGATGCGGAGAAATTTCTTTAGCAGACAGCCGTGAATTTGTTACCACAGGCAGCTGCGGTAGGTGCATTTAAGGCAGAGCTTGATAGGCTCTTGATTAGATATGGCAACAATGTTTACAGTGAGAAGTCCAGGGGATGGGGTTGAGGACGAGAAAAAAGGACCAGCCATGAGTGAATGGTGGAGCAGACTCGAAGGGCCAAATAGCCTAATTCTGCTCCTATGTCTCACAGTCTTATAGTCCGCACTATTGTTCTTTTTACCAAAATGCATTATCATAAATTTCCGAACACTGTATTCCATCTGCCACTTTTTACCCATTCTTCCAATTTGTCTAAATCCTGCTGAAGTCGCGTTGTTTCCTCAGCACTACCTACCCCTCCACCTATCTTTGTAACATGTACAAACTTTGCCACAAAGCCATCAATTCCTTTTTATAAATCATTGAAACGAACAATGTGAAAAGCAGTGGTCCCAATACTGACCTCTAAGGAACACCATTAGTCATCAGCAGCCAACCAGAAAAGGCCAGTTTCATTCCCACTCGCTGCCTCCTGCCTATCAGCCATTTCACTATCCACGTCAGTATCTTCCCTGTAACGCCATATAATCTTATCTTGTTAAGCAGCCTCATGTGTGAGACCTTATGAGATGCCTTCAGAAAATGCAAGAAAATGACATCTACTGGCACCCCTTTGTCTACCCTGCTTGTTACTTCCGTGAAGAACTCTAACAGATTTGTCAGGCTAGATTTCCCTTAACAGAAACCATGTTGACTTTGACTAACACACACAAACTGCTGGTGGAACACAGCAGGCCAGGGAACATCTATGGAAAAAGGTAAGTTGACATTTTGGGCTGAAACTCTTCGGCAGGACTGGAGAGAAAAAACGCTGAGGAGTAGATTTAAAAGGTGGGGGGAGGGGAGAGAGAAACACCAGGTGATAGGTGAAACTTGGAGGGGGAGTGATGAAGCTAGGAAGTCGATTGGTGAAAGAGACAGAAGGCCATGGAAGAAAGAAGAAAGGGCGGGGGAGGAGCACCAGAGGGAGGCAATGGGCAGGCAAGGAGATAACATGAGAAAGGGTCAAGGGGATGGGAAATAGTGAAGGGGGGGAGATGGGTGGAGACATTACTGGAAGTCTGAGAAAATAATTTCATACCAGCAGGTTGGTGGCTACCAAAACAGAATATAAGATGTTGTTCCTGCAACCTAAGTGTGGCCTTATCCCGACAGTGGAGGAGGCCATGGATAGACATATCAGAATGGGACAAGTGGAATTAAAATGGGTGGCCACTGGTAGATCCTGCTTGTTCTGGCGGATGGAGCGTAGATGCTCGGTGAAGCAGTCTCCCAGTCTACATCAGGTCTCACCGATATACTAGAGGCCACACTGGGAGCACCAGACACAGTGTATGACCGCAAAAGACTCACAGGTGAAGTGTCGCCTCACCTGGAAGGACCGTCTAGAGCCCTGAATGGTAGAGAGGGAGGAAATTCACCTAGTCCATTTCCAACACGTCCCTTCCCGATCTCAATCTCACTGTCTCGATCTCCAGAGACAGCTTATCCACTGATGTCTATTATAAACCAACAGACTCTCACACTAACATGGACTAAACCTCATCCCACCCTTCTACTTGTAAAAACGCCTTCTCTAAACTCCTATGTCTCCGTCACATCTGCTCTCAGAATGAGGCTTTTCATTTTAAAATGAAGGAGACGCTCTCTGTTTTCAAAGAAAGGGGCTTCCCTTCTTCCACAATCAATGCTGCCCTCATCCCTTCCACTTCATGCACGTCTGCTCTTACCCCATCTTCCCACCACGCTACCAGGGTTAGGGTTCCTCTTAAACACAAAATACACTGCAGATGCTGGGGTCAAAGCAACACGTACAACAAGCTGGAGGAACTCAGCATCCATGGAAACGAACAGTCAACGTTTCGGGCCGAGACTCTTCATCAGGACTGAAGAGGGAGGGGGCAGGGGCCCTATAAAGAAGGAGGGGGGAGGGTGGGAAGAAGAAGGCTGGTAGGGTGCCAGGTGAAAAACCAGTAAGAGAGAAGATCAAGGGGTGGGGGAGGGGAAGCAGGGAGGGGATAGGCAGGAAAGGTGAAGAAGGAATGTAAGGGGAAAGCACTATGGGTAGTAGAAGAAGGCGGAATCATGAGAGAGGTGATAGGCAGCTGGAGGAGGAGGCAAAGTGAAACTGGGATGGGGGAAGGAAGAGGGAGGGAATTACCGGAAGTTGGAGAATTCAATGTTCATGCCAAGGGGCTGGAGACTACCCAGGTGGTATATGAGGTGTTGCTCCTCCAACCTGAAAACACAAAAATACAACTGCAGATGCTGTGGATCAAAGAATATGTACACAATGCTGGAAGAACTCAGCAGGTCAGGCAGCATCCGTGAGAAAAGAGTAGCCAACGTTTTGGGAGCAGATGTGGCGGAGACAGAGGAACTAGTCTGTCTCTTTGCCTCTAACTTTCAGCCCTTAAATTCACTTGGTCCATCTCGGACACTTCTCTCCCCTTTCTTGATCTCTCGGTCTCCATCTCTGGAGATAAACTATCCACTGACATCTTCTACAAACCCACTGACTCCCATAACTATCTTGACTATACCTCTTCCCACCCTGCCCAATGCAAAAATGCCATTCCCTATTCCCAGTTCCTCTGTCTCCGCCGCATCTGCTCCCAGGATGAGGCTTTCCATTCCAGGACTTCTCAAATGTCCCCTTTCTTTCAGGATCGTGGTTTCCCTTCTGACGTCATCAAAGATGCCCTCACCCGCATCTCCTCCACTTCCCGCACTTCAGCCCTTAAACCATCCTCCTGTCACAACGGGGACAGGGTTCCCCTTGTCCTCACCTAACACCCCACCAGCCTCCGGATCCAACATATTATTCTCTGCAACTTCCGTCACCTTCAACAGGACCCCACCACCAAGCACATCTTTCCCTCCCTACCCCTCTCAGCTTTTTGCAGGGATCGTTCCCTCCGCGACTACCTGGTCCACATGTCCCTCCCCACAGAACTCCCACCTGGCACTTATCCCTGCAAGCGCAAATGCTACACCTGTCCCCACACCTCCCCCTTACCACCATTCCAGGCCCCAGACAGTCCTTCCAGGTGAGGCAACACTTCACCTGCGAGTCTGCTAGAGTTGTCTATTGCATCTAGTGCTCCTGGTGCCGCCTCCCCTACATCGGCGAGACCCGACGCAGATTGGGGGACCGCTTCGTCGAGCACCTACGCTCCGTCCGTCACAATAGACAGGACCTCCCAGTTGCCACCCACTTCAACTCTGCCTCTCATTCCTATCTAGATATGTCCATACATGGCCTCCTCTACTGCCATGATGAGGCCAAACTCAGGTTGGAGGAGCAACACCTCATCTACCATCTGGGTAGCCTCCAGCCTCGTGGTATGAACATTGAGTTCTCCAATTTCCAGTAATTCCCGCCCCCTCCCCCTATCCCAGGTCCCTCTCTGCCTCTCTCCCCTTTCAACTTTCTGCTTCTTTATCTTTACAGTTCTTTCATGCTTATCCCCTCCCCCTCTCCCTTTATCTGATTGGTTTTCCACCTGGCACCTCTAGGCCCTACCCCCTCCCCTATCTATTACTGGGCTTCGGCCCTCTCTTCCCCCCCCCCCCCCCCATTCCTGATGAAGGGTCTTGGCCCAAAATGTTGGCTACTCTTTTCTCACGGATCCTCCAACCTGAGTTTGGCCTCATCATGGCAGTAGAGGAGGTCATGTATGGACATATCCGAATGGGAATGTGAAGCAGAGTTGAAGTAGGTGGCAATCCGGAGATCCTGTCTGTTGTGGCAGACGGAGCAGAGGTGCTCGATGAAGCGGTCCCCCAATCTGTGTTGGGTCTCGCCTTGCCCTCTTGTCCTCACCTACCACCCCACCAGCCTCCTCATCCAATACATAATTCTCCGAAACTTACACAACCACCAACTGGATCCCACCACCAAACACCTCTTTCCCTCACTCCCACTTGCCGCTCCCTACGCAACTACCTTGTCCATTCATCCCTCCACACTGATCTCCCTCCTGGTACTTATCCTTGTAAGCGGAACAAGTGCTTCACCTACCCTACACCTCCTCCCTCACTACCATTCAGGAACCCAAACAGTCCATCCAGGTGAGGAAAAACTTCATCTGTGAGTCTGCTGGGATCATATACTGTGTTTGGTGCTCCTGGTGTGGCCTCTTATATATCCGTGAGACCCAATGTAGATTGGGAGACCACATCACTGACCATCTACACTCTGTCTGCCAGAATAAGCGGGATCTTCCAGTGGCCAAGCATTTTAATTCCACTTGCCATTCCCATTCCGATATGTCCACCCATGGCCTCCTCCAGTGATAAGGCCACACTCAGGTTATAAGAACAACATCTTATATTCCATTTGGGTAGCCTCAATCTGATGTCATGAACACTGATTTCTTAAACTTCCAGTAATGCTTCCACCCCTCCCTTCACTATTTCTCATCCTCTTGTCCCTCTCTCATGTTATCTCCCTGCATGCCCATCACCTCCCTTATTCCCCCCCTTCATCTTTCTTCCATGGGCTTCTGTCTCTTTCACCAATCAACTTCCTAGCTCTTTGCTTCATCTCTCCCACTCCATTTTACCTATCGCCTGGCATTTCTCTGTCCCTTTCCCTCACATTTCATAATTTAATTTATTTTTTTTATTGAAGTTCGTCATTCCATAAGATGTATTTCAGACATTGTACATATATATCATATAATCATTTATATAACAAATCTCCACAAAGTATTTATCTGAGGTATACACTTATAGAAAAGAGTGGAAATAAAAAACAAGCAAAAGGAAAGAACTATGTACAAGTAGGGAGTGATCTTTTTTTTACAACATATTCATTGATTTGTGAGAATAAAATCAGGCCTTTGAGGCATTATGTAGTTAAACCATTTTCCCAGTACGAATCCCAGTATGTTGCAGCTTATGATTAACAGATGCTGTTATCCTCTCCATTTTGTAAATGTCCATTGTAATTTCCATCCACGTATTCAAAGTTGGGCTCTCCCGTGATAACCATTTCCTAGCTATTCTTCTTCAGTCCTGCCAAAGGATTTCGGCCCAGAACATCGACTATACTTTTTTTTTCCATAGTTGCTGCCTGGCCTGCTGAGTTCCTCCAGCAATTTGTGTGTGTTGTTTGGATTTCGAGCACCTGAAGACTCTTTCTTGTTTCTGACTTCGACTATTTATCATTAGTCTTCAAGTACCTCAAAACCTCATCCTTAACAGACTCCAACACTTTCCCAATCATTGAAGTTCAGCTAACTGATTTATAGTTTCCTTTCTTTTGCCATCCTCTCTTCTTAAATAGTGGAGTAACATTTGCAATCTTCCAGTCCTCCAGGACCATGCCAAAATCAAATAATTCTTGAAAAGTCATTACTAATGTATCCATTATCTCTTGAACCTCTCTGAGGACTCTGGGATGACATCCATCTGGCCCACATGACTTATCCAGCTGAAGACCTTTGAGTTTGCCAAGCATTTTTTCCTTTATAATAAAATAATCCTGCGCCCTGATACTCACAAACTTTTAGCACACTGCTAGAGTATTCCACAGTGAAGACAGGTGCAAAGTACCCATTCAATTCATCTGCCATTTCTTTGTCCCCCTTTACTACCTCACCAGCATCATTTTCCAGTGGTCCAATATCAACTCTCACCTCCATTTAAATCTTTATAGAACTGAATAAACTTTTGGTATCCTGCTTTATATTCTTGGCTAGTCTACCCTCATATTTCATCTTTTGTCTTCTTATAGCTTTTTTAGTTGCCTTTTGCTGGATTTTTAAAAGCTTTTAACTTCCCACTCACTTTTGCTACCTTATATGCCCTTTACTTGGCCTACCAAGGCCAAATAAGTACCTTATTTGCAAACTTCTTCGTCTGCGCCTTGTGAACTATCCCTAGTAACTTCACCCATCACTGCTCTGACATCATCCTTGCCAATATCCTCCTCCAATCCACCTGGGCAAGCTCCTCTCTCATGCCTCTGTAATTCTTTTTATTCCATTATGATACTGATACATGTGAGCTATGCTTGTCCATCTCAATTTGCAGTATGAATTCAATGATATAATGATCACTGCCTCCTAATGGTTCCTTCACGTTGAGTTCCCGAATAAGATCTGGTTTATTACAGAACACCCAATCCAAGAAAGGCTTTCCCCGAGTAGGCTCAAGCACAAGCTGCTCTAAAAAGCCATCTCGTAGGCATTCAACAAATTCCCTCTCTGGTGATCCGACACCAACCTGATTTTACCAATCCCTTGCATACTGAAGTCCCCCATTACAATTGTCAGTACCCTTATTAAATGCCTTTTCGAGCTCCCTTTGCAATTTCAACTCCACATCTTGGCTACTGTTTGGAGGCCTATATACGATTCCCATAATGTTTTTTGCATCCTTGTAATTTCTTAACTCCACCCATGAAGATTCAACATTCTCCGACCCTATGTCACTCTTTCTAAAGATGTAATTCCATCTCTTACCAACAGAGACACATCAACGCCTATGCCTCCCTGTCTGCCCTCTCAGTACAAAGTACATCCTTCGATACTAAGCTACCAGCTATAGCTTTCTTTTGGCCCATTCAGTCTGCTCTGCCATTTCATTATGGCTGATCCAATTTCCTTCTCAGCCCTAATCTCCTGACTTCTCACTGTATTCCTTCATGCCTTGACCAATCAAGAATCGATCAACATCTGCCTCAAATATACACAAAGACTTGGCTTTGTAGTCACCCGTGACAAAGAATTCCACAGATTTGCCATTCTCTGGCTGAAGAAATTCCTTCTCAACTTTCTAAATTGACGTCCCTCTATTCTGAGGCTGTATCCTCTGGTCTTAGACTGTGCACTTGTAATGCTAATGTGACACTGCAATTTCCTCAGGGATCAATAAAGTATCTATCTATTTATCATAGGAAACATCTTCACCACATCTACTCTATCAAGGCCTTTCACCATTTGATAGGTTTAATGAGGTCACCCCTCATTCTTCTTAATACTAGTGAATACACAGGCCCAGAGCCATCAAAAGCTATTCAATCTGGGAATCATTTCTGCAAATCTCTTTGAACCCTCTCCAGTTTCAGCACATCCTTTCTAACATAAGGGGTTCAAATCTGCACACAATACTGCAATTGAGGCCTTACCAGTGCTTTATAAAGTTTCAACATTACACCCTTGCTTTTATATTCTAGTCCTCTTGAAATGAATGCTAAAATTGCATTTGCCTTCCTTACCACAGACTCAACCTGCAAATCAACCTTTAGGGAATCCTGCCTAAGGACTCCCAAGCCTTTGCATCTCAATTTTTTGTATTTTCTCTCCATTTATAAAATAGAGTACACTTTCATTTCTTCTACCAAATGCTTAACCATACAACTTCCCTGCACTAAATTCCATCTGCCAATTCTTTGGCCATTCTCCTAATCTAAGTCCTTCTGTAGCCTGTTTCTTCAAAACTATCTGCCCCTCCACCTGTCTTTATATCATCTGCAAACTTTACAGCAAAGCCATCAATTCCATCATCCAAATCATTGACACTTAATGTAAAAAGAATCGGTACCATTACAGACCCCTACGGAACACCACTAGTCACCAGCAGCCAGTCAGAAAAGGCTCCCTTTATTCCCACTCTTTGCCTCATGCCAATCAGCCACCGCTTTATTAATGCAAGAATCTTTCCTGTAATACCACGGGCTTGTTTGTCTTGATGAATAAAGACTTTCATGTCTACCAAACTTCTCCAGTGACTTGGTCACAGTCACAGTTATTATTTCTTCTGAAGAGTGAACAAATGAATTAAGCTGGTGTTGATGGATAGGTCTGAGGGAATAAGTAGCAGGGTTAGAGGGGAACAGGAAAAGGGAGGAATTGGAATGATGGGATTGCTCTGCTTGGAACCAGTATGGGTCAAAGATAAAGATTAGCTTTAATTATTACACATACATCTAAACATCAACATATACAGTGAAATGCTTCATTTCCATCAACCACCAACACAGTCCAAGGTTGTGCCAGGAGGCAGCCTTCAAATGTCACCATGTTTCTGCTGCCAACATAGCATACCCAAAACTCACTAACTATACATCTTTGGAATGTAGGAGGAAATCCATGTGGTTACAGGGATAATATACAAATTCCTTACAGAAAATAGCAGGAATTGAACTCTTATCTGTGATCAATTGTGCTGTAAAGCACTGCGCTAACTGCCATGTTACAATGCTGTCCAAAGAAAAGTTATGGTCAGGCCATGAAAAGTCTCCCCGAGAGCCTATATGGAAAGGTAAACAACAAACAATCCTTGTGCTAAATACCTACATATCTGCAACCTCTCAACGTTCTCCATTGCCACGTGCGTTGAAGAGCCAGTAACTGTCCGAATATCCTGCACCAGCTTGGAGTTAGATTCAGCTGTGGTCACATTGTCCCAGATCACTGCCACATTGTCTCCTGGTTTGATATCAAACAAATCCATTGCAAACCTGCTTTGGAACAGATGGTAAACGTTAGAACAAACACGAGGAAATCTACAGATGCTGGAAATTCAAACAACAACACACAAAATGCTGGTGGGACACAGCAGGCCAGGCATCATCTATAGGGAGAAGCGCTGTCAACTTTTCAGGCCGAGACCCTGTGTCCCACCAGCATTTTGTGTAAACGTTAGAATGCTGCCTGGGAGTAGAATTTACAAGATCATTCACCACAAGAGGTAGAATACTAAAGGTGGCATAAAGATTGTGCTGATTGGCAGAAAACAGCTGGGTTCAGGGAAAGGTGGGAGGAAGCTGTAGAGGTGGCAAGGTAGAACACAGGTGGTTGGGGTGAGATGGAAAAATTTCCTCTGCAATAAGAATAGCTTCAGCTTCTTCCAGTCTTTCCACACAGCTAAACTTCACCCTCAGTAATGGTGTAAACCCCTTCTGTACCTCCTTTTAAGTCTCAACATCTTCAATGTCCCAAATAGAACATAATGCTGTAGTCGTCAATACCAGTTTTATATGGAGGTGGGATCAGCCTTGCACCAATTTACTTACTTTCATTTCCGATTTCACAATCATCCACACACACTATATATTGTCTCTAACAGCCCATGATATCATCTCTGCTTTTGCACCCTCAACAGCCTCACTCCTCTGAACAAAATCATTTTGGTATCTTTGTACATTTGTTGTAGTTGACAAGCTAAAGCATGACATATGAAGGCAAGTTATCCAATAATATAAAAAAGGATACCAAAAGATTTTTCATTTATATAAACGAGAAGCAAGAGTGGATAGTGGATCACTGAAGACCAAGGGGGACAAAGAAATGTGCAACGGGCATAATAAGTAATTTGTGCCAGTCTTTATTGTGGAAGACATTAGAAGTATTCAAGAAATCTGAGTGTCAGGAGGCAGCAATGAGTGTTGCAATTACTAAGGAGAAGGTGCTTGGGAAGCTGAAAGGCCCAAGTCACCTGGGCCAAATGGACTACACCCCAGGGTTCTGAAAAAGGTAGTGGAAGAGCATTAGTACCGGTAGTTATCTTTCAAGAATCACCAGATTCTGGAATAGTTCTGGAGGACTGGAAAATTGCAAATGTCATGCCATTCTTTGAGTGAGAGAGCGAGAGAAACAAACCATCATAAGTACAGCCCTCCCCACAATTGAGAACATCCACACAGAGCACTGTCTGGGGAAAGCAGAATCCATCATCAGGGACCCCCAACACCCAGGGCATATTCTTTTCTCACTGCTGCCATCAAGAAGGTATAGGAGCCTCAGCACCCACACCACCAGGTTCAGGAATAATTATTTCCCGTCAACCATCAGGCACTTGAACAGGAGATGATAACTTCACTCACCCCAACATTGAACTGCTTTTGCATTTGCAGATTGTTGCCTTTTGCTCATTGGAAGTCTTGTGTGTGGTTTTCATTAATTTACTGTGTTTTTTTGGATTTACTGTGAATGCCCGAAAGTATATGAATCTTAAGGTAATATATGGTGACAAGTGTATACTTTGACAAAGAATTTATTTTGAACCCCCATCATTGTGCGGTAGACTGGCACCAAACTCTCCTCAAACACCATCTCACTCAGTGAGCCCACCCTCACCTCAACACCACACAACCTCTAGATTCCACATCTCTACCATTCCCAAACCCCAACCCTACTTCCATATACTGTACTTCTCAGTACCGTTCTACATAAAACATTTCACTCACTCGCGGGCTCAATCCCGGGCCTTCTCCTTGATCTATTGAGGACGGTCGAACGCAAACGAACCAGTGAACTGCGCAAGCGGACGAGAGCGCGCTGATGACGTCAGTAAGCGGACGAGAGCGCGCTGATGACGCCAATGAGCGGGGAGGTGGACTGTGATGGCGCTTCGGTGGAGGTCTGCTCAGCGGCTGCTGTATCGAGTGATGGCTGGCGGTTGGTCGGCTCCGGGCTGGGCACCGCATCATCTTGCTGAAGGCGGGCGAGGGTTAGAGTTCGAGGGTACGACGGTGTTCAAAGAGGGAGTCGGAGCTAGGGGATATGAGTGAATGTGAGGTGATGAGGGTCTGTCAGGTGTGTGCGGGAGGTGGTAGTGGAGGGTGTGAAAGATATTTGGGTATGTTAGAGAGGTGAGTATTGGGGTGGGGCGAGAATGGACTAGGAGGCAAAGAGGGGAGGGGAATTCTTTGGCGAAAATGGCTTAGGAGAGGATGGTATACAATGCAAGGAGCTGAGCTGAACCCCCTAACCGTTTGGTAGAATTGGGTGTTCTGGACCTCTGGCTTGATGCCAAGGTACAGTGATTGTCATATCCCAGTGATGTTTGGAGAATTTCTTTTTGTGCGTAACCCGGTCAGTACCTTATCTGAGGAGTCTGCAGAATTGATTGTATCTAATCTCTGATGTTCCTGTGCTGTGCTTGATGTGAATGGTACGTTTTGTGTTCCTTATTGACTGGAGAGGACTGAAGACCTTTCTCTCTCCTGCCAGCTGGATTTTGTTTCCAGAACAGACTGTACAGGGGTCTTCTGCATACATCGGTACAATTAAGAACGGTTAGTGGGGAACACCCCCACAACTCCCAGACAGACAGTGAGCATCAAAACTTCCACTCCAGGTAAGCTCAACTGCTCCAGTTCCACACGGTAAAGTCGTGTTATTTGCAATAGCAGGACTGTAGGTTCTGGGGTTTTAACAGCTGCATCCTGTGAAGGAGACCAAGGAAAAGTTAGTAAGTTTTTTTTGTCAAGTGTGGATTGTAAAATTTGTGTCAGAAAACAATGTTAATTGGAGTTGATTGTTCAGGGATTTGCGATTTGTGAAATGGTCTACAAATGGTGCAAGTTATTGCTGTCAAAAATGAATGTTCACATAAACTGGATCCATTGTCAGGAAAATGTAGAAAGTTCAGGAAATACAACTGACTGCATTATTCTTTCAAAAAAATGAAACCTCAGAATATAAACAAGAGAAAATCTGTAGATGCTGGAAATCTGAGCAAAACACACAAAATGCTGGAGGAACTCAGCAGGCCAGGCAGCATCTATAGTCCTGTCAAAAGGTTTTGGCCCAAAACATCGGCAGTGCTTTTTTCCATAGATGCTAACTCTTCCTGAACTGTGGATTGCTGAACTATTCATTCAGATGTGTATGGAAATATGAAGATAAATGGATTGTCTTTTGTTACAGCAGATAATTGAATGGGAGTCTTTAAATTTTGTTAACCTAGAAAAAGTGTGCATCTGCTGACTGTTTTCAGAGTTAAAAGAACCATCACCATTGAAGTGTGCTTACTTACAGCTGCAGAGACATGGATTCAGTCCTGACCTTGTATTTTTCTCTGCATCAAATGAGCATGTTATGACCTTGAAGGTTTCTCCCTGGGTATTTGCAAAGTTGTACTAGTAGGTTGATCAGCAGCTTTGAATTGCCCACAGTGCGTAAGTAAGTGTAAATTCTGGGGAAGTTGATTGGGGTGCATTTGGGTATTTTCTGATTACCATGGACTGTGAGCTGAAGAGCTTTTTTCCGTGTGGGATCTCTACAAATGTAACAGATAGAGAAGTTATGAAAATGTATAATTACTAGGTTGAATGATTGAAACAGGGACAATGTCAACATTTTAAGAATTATTTATATACTTGATACATTTGATTGAAAGAAAGGCTGACAATGAAACTGGGAGCATCAGATGACTAATCTCAGAGAGTAAACCCAGCTTGGGTGTTTGGGCTGTTTAGGTACTGTGGTTTTAATATCCTACTGATTCCCTCTGCTGTTTTGACTATACCTCTTCCCACCCTGTCTCCCATAAAAGTGCTATTCCCTTTTCTCAGTTCCTTTGTTTCTACTACATCTGTTCTCAGGATGAGGCTCTCCTTTCCAGGACGTCAGAGATGCCCCCCTTCAAAGAATGGGGTTTCTCTTTCTTCACTATTGATGCTGCCTCATTCAGTTCTCCTCCACTTCTCGAATATCTGTGCTCACCCTATCTTCCTGGCCCCTTAATAGTGTTGGAGTTCCTTTTGCCCTTACCACCCCATGAACTTTTACATCCAACACATCATTTAACGCAACTTCCACGATCTCCAAAAAGATCCTATCACCAAACATGTCTTTTCTCCCCCCTCTTTCTGCAAGGATCAGTCCCTCTGTGACTCCTTTGTCCATTTGTCTCTTCCTACAAATCTCTTTGCCAGCACTTATCCCTGCAAGTGGCCAAAGAGCTACACCTCCTTCCTCACCACCATTCAGTGAGGCAAGACTTTACCTATGATTCTGCTAGGGCCATCCAGTATGTTCAGTGCTCCCAATGTTGCCTCCTCTGCATTGGTGAGACCTGTCATAAATTAGGGGACTAATTTGTCGAGTACCACTGCTCCATCCGCCAAAAGTGGAACTTCCTAATGGCCAAACTTTTAAAATCCCATTCCCATTCTTGAACCATGGCCTCCTCTTGTGGCATGATGAGGACTCCCTCAGGGTGGAGGAGTAACACCTTATATTCCGTCTGGGTAGTCTCCACCCTGAGGAATGAAAAGAGAGTTCTCCTTCTGTTTTAAAAATAAAATTCCCTCCCCTTCCCTCTTCTATTCCCACTCTGGCTTCTTGCCTCTTCCTGGTGCGCCTCCTCCTCTCCTTTCTCTTATGGTTCACTTTCCTCTCCTGTCAGACTCCTTCTTCTCCAGCCCTTTACCTTTCCTACCCACCTGGCTTCACCTATCACCTTCTAACTATCCCCCTTCTCACCACCCCCCTTTGATTCTGAAGCAGGATTCTTGACCTGAAGCATCAACTATTTGTTCATTTTCATGGATGCTGCCTGACCTACTGTGTTCCTCCAGCATTTTGTGTGTGTTGCTTTGGATTTCCAGTATCTGGAGATTTTCTGTGTTTAATTTCCTTTGTTTCCAGGGTTGACTGCTGTGGACTGTAGAATGGATAGTGAGTTGGCTGGCGTTTATGAATGTCAATTTTCTTGATAAGCTACAGATTAGATGAGGAAGGAGCAGCAGATGGTGTGTGTTTGGTCTTTGAGAGGCCCATACTAGCTGAGTACAAATATCCCAGACCTGATTGGAAAGGTTCTGCAAGTAGTTGACATTTGAGGATCATAAGTCCCACTCAGAGGCCAACTTGAATGGTTTAGTAGGTATGAGAGGTATCTAACGTTGAAAATGGAATATCAGAAATTGTTAACCAAAAACTGCAGAGATAGTGGTTTTGTTATTTGTAATCTACCAAAATTCCCTGTAAGCGGGTTTTGTTATTTGTAATCTACCAAAATTCCCTGTAAGCTGTCAGGGTCCCAGAAGTTTTGAAAACTACGAATTCAAGAAAGGAACAGAGAACAGGAATCTGCAAAGACAAGGGAAATAGGAACCACTGAACAAGTCTGGAGAGCTGAGTGGTGCCTTTAAGTTAGCCATTCCTGGAAGAGAAGTGGCAGTGAATTCAGTTCATAAACCAGAAAGGTTTTATTGGTAGGAAGAGAAAGAGTTACCATTACAGGTTTGCAGTTCTTTTGATTTTCATTAGTGCAGGAATTTGTAGGCTGATTATGTCATTGGCAAATTTTTGAAGACATTATAGCAGGAAAATCATGAAAGAAAAAAGCAGAGTAATTGTGGTTTTATAAAAGAGGGATTCTTCTTAAAAATTGTCTGGAAAGAAGGCCATAGGTCTCGTTTGGCTCAACAGTCAGTAACTAGTCAGAGGGATCAGAGTTGGGGCCTCAGTTGTTAATGCTGTAGCCAAATTGCAGTGGGTGTGATTGGAAAAGGTATGGTTGAACCTTTGCCTCACCTGCAAGGGCTTTTTAGTTCCCTGGATGGTGGTGAGGGGGGAGTTGTCACACCTACCATGAGGGCAGTGGATGGTGGGATATGGAGTGGTGAAGTGGATGAGGAAGGTTTAGCAGATGGAGTGTAATGTGGGAAATTGTGAGATTATACACTTTGTCTAAATAATTTGCTCTCTCATTCTTTCCAAAGTGAGATGATAAAGTGTTCTTGGGGCTTCTAACACTTGAAGCACAAAAGGAAATGCACAGGACATGCAGGAATTAAATAAAGGCAAATGCATTGACTGCCTTTATTGCAATGGGTATGCAGTGTAAAAATAGTGAGATTTTGATTCAACTTTACAAGGTACTGTGGGGCCAACACCTGGAGTACTGATCACAGTTTTGGTCTCTGAGTTTAATGAGAGATGGGTCTGCATAGGAGGTAGCACAGAGGATTACAGTGTTGGTTCCTGAGATGAAGGGGGATGTATATAAAGAGTTAGTCCTGTTTGGACCTGTACTTACTGGAACTTAGAAGAATGAGATGATCATGTTGAAATATGAACACTTCTGAGGGCATTTGGTAGGGTGGATGCTAAGATGATGAACTCCTGGGAGTGGGTGGGGGAATAATTTAAAGATGTGCCTTCTGCCCTTCCTCACAACTCTAGACTTTCTGTTGAATTAAAGAGCTGGTGGATGTGTGACCAGGGTGTCCTGTGCAGAATCCAGAAGCCTATCAACGGCAAATTCTGACTTGTGTGGGGCTCCTGCATTTGGATGCATGTGTACATCTGTGAGAGTTTACACCAGCAGTTTACATGTGCATCACAGCACAGAGTTTGTGTTTAGGAAGGTCCACAACAGCAATTTTCTGTGGCTTTTACTAACAAGTATCAGCACAATGACAACTGGGAGTGGTAGGGTTCACTCATTTGAATTTGCTGTTAAGTTAGATATACATGGCACAGGCATTGGGTGCATTTCTTACAGTTCAATTCCCCTTTCCACTGCAGTTATTCAGATCAGAGTGCAGAGAAGGGAGAGGGCTTCGAGTCTGAGGATCAGCTGCGGCAGCAGCTCTTTTCAGCGGCACTGAAATTTGTTCCTAAGTATGGCTGGTCAGTGGAGGCCATTGCAGAAGGAGCCAAGGTAAAAGCTGTTAAAAGTTGTGACACTTTAAGAACAAATATCTGCATGACCACATTCTACTGATCTTGCTGGCTTCTCATTGATTACATTTGGTTCACTCTGAGCTCTGACACCCTCACTTATAGTGCAAGATGCATTTGTAACACTATAACCATCCTCTCGCACTGTGAATGCATTTCATATGTGCCTCTATGCTGTCTGATAAGAGTCATAATGCACAGAAACAGCCCTTTGGTTATGCATAGCTGTGTTGACTATCAAGTACATATCTATACTCATCCCATTCACCATTACTTGGTCCTTAGCCGACTATACCTTTGTGATTCACAAGCTCATCTGGATACAATTAAATATACTGGAGTCTCTACCTCGATCACCTTCTCAGGCAGTGCTCCAGATTTCAGCTTCTGGCTGAAGAAGTTTTCCTCCAACCTTTTCGACCAACTTCTACATGGGACCTTGTCAAAGGCTTTACTGAAGCTCATGTAGACATCAACTGCAGTGACTTTATCGGTATAATTTCTTACTACATCAACAAAACTGAACCAGATCAGCTGAACAGTATCTCCACCAGAATCTATGGCATCACTACCTTACCAGTTGAAGATTAATGCTGTACCTTAGAGCTACTTTTCCAGTAACTTCCCTACCACAGATGTTCGACTCACTTGTCTGATCCTTGTTTCCCTTCTTGAATAAAGGAACCACATTTGCTATCCTCCAGTCATCTGGCACCTCACCTTTGGTCAGTAAGAATTTAAAAATCTCCATCAGGGCCTCAGCAATCTCCTCCCTTCCCTCCTTTTACATCCTGGGACACATTTCATCAGGCCCAGGGAAGTTATACACCTTAGATTTGTTGTTTTTCAATGTTAACACAGTCTGAATATCCTCATTCCCTTCAAGTAAATGTGCAATGACAATATCCTTTTCCTTTGTGTGTACAAATTCAAGATTCAAAAACTTTATTGTCATTCCAACCATACATCAGCTCTGCAGGGCAGAATGAGACAGCGTTTCCCAGGGATAAGTGCAATCATAACATAACAAACACAACAATAAATAGTAAACACAAACAATAAATAGAAAAACACAACAGCCACGTTGGTTAAAATCAAGTTATAAGTGTCCAGTGCAAGTTAAAAGTGCCCAAAGCAGAGTCAGGTAGAGCAGCTATTTAGCAGTCTGACTGCCTGTGGGAGGAAGCCGTTTAGTAGCCTTGTGGTTTATGTTTTGATGCTCCTGTAATGTTTGCCTGATGGCCGAAGAACAAACAGTTTATGGAGAGGGTGTGAGGGATCTTTAATGATGTACTGTGTCTTTTGGAGGCATCAACTCTGAAAGAGGTCTTGGACAGAAGGTAGAGAGACCCCAATAACCTTCTTGTTTAAAACCTCATCAACATCTGGCTGCAAGCACATGTTGCCCTTTGGTCTCTTACTGGCCCTTTTCTTTCCATGGTTATCATTTTACTCTTTAATGTAATTATAAAATGCTTTGTTTTAATTTAACTCTTATCTGCCAGTGATATTTTTTGCCCTCTTTTCCCTCCTTATTGCCTTTTAAGTGTTCCAATAAGGAAACCTGCTGCAGATTAGAGAATATAATGTACCCTTGCTTTGGAAGTTGTGTTCTTCCTCAAGTATTAACCCCAGCACTGCTTTCAAAGAGTTAGGACACAATGCTGAGTCACTGTTATTCATTCTGTTGTTTCAGTTAAAATGTTGGAAGTGTAGGCGCAGCTCCTTTTGTGCAGAAGTAGAGTTTATGATCAGAATCGCTTTCCAGGAGTTTATCCTCACTCTCCTCAGGAATTTTGCTCACTCTTTCTATTTAGAATGGACCTTGACCAGTGGGGAAAAGTAGAGAAAATGCTATTCCTGATATAGGTTAAGTACATAAGAAATCAAAGCAGTAGGCTGGAATAAGAATCTGGCTGAATGTTCCCCCAAAGGCCAGATTCCCTCCCAATCCACACACTTGTTTGGAGATCCACTCAATCAATGGGTTTCATTAAATAACCTTCATGGTTGAGCCTTTTGAGGTAAAGAATTCCAAAGAGAGACCATACTCACCTCTTCATTGTGCAGACTCCCAGCGATAGGAAATAGCCCCTCATCATCTGCTATAAAAATGTTGCATATTAATGATATTGTACAAATTCAGCCATTTTTACTGAGTCTCTCTTCAGAGTTATCTGTCATCAATCAGAATTAATGGCTTTAAGGCCAAGTTTATGAATGATACAAAGATAGGTGAAGGGGCAGGTAATGTTGAAGGAAGCAGGAAATCTACAGAAGGGCAGATTACGAAAATGGGCGAAGAAGTGCCAGATGGAATTTAGTGCAGGAAAGTGTATGCTCATGCACTTTGGTAGAGGAATAAAGGCGTAAACTATTTTCTAAATGGGGAGCAAATTCAGAAGTCAGACGTGCAAAGGGATTTGAGAGTCCTCATGCAGGATTCCCTAAAAGTTAACTTGCAGGTTGAGTCAGTATTAAGGAAGACTATTACAGTATTAGCAATCATTTCAAAAGGATTATAATATAAAAGCAAAGATGTAATGCTGAGACCACGTTTGGAGTATTCTGAGCAGTTTTGGGTACAATATCTAAAAACAAATGTAAGACCATGAGACCTAGAAGCAGATTTAGGTTATTCAGCCCATTGAGTCTGCTCTGCCATTCCATCATGGCTGATCTCAGATACCACTCACTCCCAAACACCTGCCTTTTCGCCATAGCAATTGATGCCCTGACTAATCAGGAAACTATCAACATCCACCTTAAATATACGCACAGACTTGGCCTCCACCGTAATCTGTGGCAAAGCATCCATAGATTCACTACCCTCTGGCTAAAAAAAATCCTCCTTACCTCTGTTCTAAAAGGTTGCCCCTCAATTTTGAGGCTGTGCCCTCTAGTTCTGGATACCCCCACCATAGGAAAGATCCTCTCCACATCCACCCTATGTAGTCCTTTCAACATTCGTTAGGTTTCAATGAGATCTCCAAGCATACTTCTAAATTCCAGTGAGTTCAGGCTCAAAGCTACCAAACACTCCTCATATCAAGTCAAGTCACTTTTTATTGTCATTTCAACCATAACTGCTGGTACAGTACATAGTAAAAATGAGACAACGTTTTCAGGACCATGGTGTTACATGACACAGTACAACTAGACGGAACTATGTTAAAAAACAACCCTAAAAAGAAACTACACTAGACTATAGACCTACCCAGGACTGCATAAAGTGCACAGAACAGTGCAGGCATTACAATAAATAATAATAAGACAACAGGCCAGTAAGGTGTCAGTCCAGGCTCTGGGTATTGAGGAGTCTGATAGCTTGGGGGAAGAAACTGTTACATAGTCTGGTCATGAGAGTCCGAATGCTTCGGTGACTTTTCCCAGATGGCAAGAGGGAGAAGAGTTTGTGTGAGGGGTGCATGGGGTCCTTCAGAATGCTGTTTGCTTTGCAGATGCAGCCTGTAGTATAAATGTCCGTAATGGCGGGAAGAGAAACCCTTTCATTCCTGGAATCAACCTTGTGAACCTCCTCTGGACTTTCTCCAATGACAACACGTCCTTTCTGAGATATGGTGCTCAAAACTGTTGACAATACTCCAAGTCTGGCTTGACCAGTGTCTTATAAAGACTCAGCATTATGTCCTTAATTTTATATTCTATTCCTCTTGATATAAATGCGAACATTGCATATACCTTCTTTACCACAGACTCAACCTGTAAATTAACCTTCTGGGAGTCTTGCATGAGGACTCCTAAGTCCCTCTGCACTTCTGATGTTTGAACCTTCTCCCCATTTAGATAATAGTCTGCACTGTTGTTCCTTTTACCAAAATGTATTATCAGATATTTCCCAATATTGTGTTCCATCTGCCACCAATAGTCACTGGAAGCCAATCAGTAAAGGCCCCCTTTATTCCCACTCGCTGCCTCCTGCCTGTCGGCCATTCCTCTATCCATGCAGTAGCTTTCCTGTAATGCCATAGGAGTTTATCTTGTTAATCAGCCTCGCATGTGACACCTTATCAAATGCCTTCTGAATATCCAAGTCAATGACATCCACTACCTCTCTTTTGTCCACCTGGCTTATTATTTCCCTGAAGAACTCTAACAGATTTGTCAAGCAAGATTTCCCTCAACAGAAACCATGCTGACTTTGACTTATTTTATCATTAGACACCAAGTTCTCCAACACCTCATCCTTAATAATAGACTCCCAACACTTTCCCAACCAATGAGGTTTGGCTAACTGGCCTATAATTTCCTTTTGTTTGCCTTCATCCCTTCTTAAAAAGTGGAGCGACATTTGCGATCTTCTAGTCCTCCGAGACCATGCCAGAATCGAGTGATTCTTGAAAGATCATGACCAATGCATTTGTCATCTTCAGCAACCTCTCCCAAGACTCTGGAATGTATTCCATCTGGCCCAGGTGACTTATCCACCTTAAGACCTTTGTGCTTGCCTGGCACTTTTTCCTTTTTAATAGCAATGGCACTCTCTCCTGCTTCCTGACACTCACAGACTTCTGGCACACTGCTAGTGTCTTCAACAATGAATACTGATACAAAGTACCCAAGCTCATCTCCCATTTATTTGTTCCCCATTACTACTTCATCAGCATCATTTTCAAGTGGTCCAATATCAACTCTCACCTCCCTTTTACACTTTATAGTATGTGCTAACATTGGAGCGGGTCTAGAGAAGGTTTATGAGAATACAGGAATGAAAGGGTTAATGTATGAGGAGTGTTTTATTGCTCTGGGTCTGTACTCGCTGGAGTTAGAAGAATGTGGGGGAGGGGTGAGAATCTCATTGAAGTCTATTAAATATTGAATTGCCTAAATAGTGTGGACGTGGTGAGGATGTTTCCAGTAGTGGGAGAATGCAGGACAAGAGGATACAGCCTCAGCATAGAAGGATGTTCCTTTAGAACAGAGTTGAAGAGGAATTTCTTTAGCCAGAGAGTGTGGTGAATCTGTGGAATTCATTGCCACGTATGGTTATAGAGGTGAAGTTATTGGGTATATTTAAAGTAAAGATTGATAGGTTCTTGATTGAAGAGTGCCAAAGATACAGTATGCACACAGTTCTCCAGGTTTGGAAATTTTTTAAGTTCTGTACAAGTTCAGCAATGTTTTACTTCATTAGTGCTCTGAGGGAAACACACTTCTTCAATTGCACAGTGCACTGTTCCATGTCTCTCAAATCATAAGCATTGACAATAGACAACAGGTGCGGGAGTAGGCCATTCGGCCCTTTGAGCCAGCACCACCATTCCCTGTGATCATGGCTGATCATCCACAATCAGTACCCTGTTCCGGTCTTCTCCCTATGTCCCTTGACTCTGCTATCTTTAAGAGCTCTAGCTAACTCTTTCTTGAAAGCATCCAGAGAATTGGCCTCCACTGCCTTCTGAGGCAGAGAATTCCATACATCTACAACTTTCTGGTGAAAAAGTTTTTCCTCAACTCTGTTCTAAATGGCCTACCCCTTATTCTTAAACTGTGGCTGGTTCTGGACTCCCCCAACATTGGGAACATGTTTCCTGCCTCTAGCATGTCCAACCCCTTAATAATCTTATATGTTTCAATCAGATCCCCTCTCATCCTTCTAAATTCCAGTGTATACAAGCACAGTCGCTCCAATCTTTCAACATATGACAGTCCCGCCATCCCGGGAATTAACCTCGTGAACCTACGCTGCACTCCCTCAATAGCAAGAATGCCCTTCCTCAAATTTGGAGACCAAAACTGCACACAATACTCCAGGTGTGGTCTCACCAGGGCCCAGTACAACTGCAGAAGGACCTCTTTCCTCCTATACTCAACTCCCCTTGTTATGAAGGCCAACATGCCATTAGCTTTCTTCACTGCCTGTTGTACTTGTACCTGCATGCTTACTTTCAGTGACTAATGAACAAGGACACCTATATCTCATTTTACTTCCCCTTTTCCTAACTTGACACCATTCAGATAGTAATCTGCTTTCCTGTTCTTGCCACCAAAGTGGATAACCTCACAGTTATCCACATTAAACTGCATCTGCCCACTCACCCAACCTGTCCAAGTCACCCTGCATTCTCATAACATCCTCCTCACATTTCACACTGCCACCCAGCTTTGTGTCATCTGCAAATTTGCGAATGTTACTTTTAATCCCTTCATCTAAATCATTAATGTATATTGTAAATAGCTGCAGTCCCAGCACTGAGCCTTGTGATACCCCACTAGTCACTGCCTGTCAATCTGAAAGGGACCCGTTAATCCCTACTCTTTGTTTCCTGTCTGCCAACCAATTTTCTATCCATGTCAGTACCCTACCCCCAATACCATGTGCTCTAATTTTGCGCACTAATCTCCTATGTTGGACCTTATCAAAGGCTCTCTGAAATTCCAGGTACACTACATCTCCTGGCTCTCCCTTGTCCATTTTCATAGTTACTGTTACGATCCAGCAACAATGAATATATAATTGAGACAGGTTTTTTATAACAAATAAAACATTTATTAAGCCCTGCTAAAACAAAAACCCAAAAGTAAACAAACGACTAACTTAACTGGAAGTAGGCTGCTATACGGCAGCTCGAACAGTTCTTAAAGCGAGAAATGCGAACTCAGTTCTTTAAAGTAGTATTGCAAAAAGTCCAAAATGATTTACAGTCAGTTAGGAGAGACTTTCCTTGAAGTAATAAATTCTCTTTCGTGACGTTACTGCTGATCCCAGCCAAAGTATGCGTTGCCCGAAGGATTTACGATGAAGGAAATAAAATGGCTTAAAGGCACTGACCTTTCCTTGGCAAATAACTCACTGCCCCAGTCCTTTCTGCTCTTAAAGCAGGGACTAACGGGGGTGCAGGTTACTAATTCCTTCCGAATGAAGATCAAATAAGGTCAAACCTGTTTCACTGCCGACAACATCAACTTTCCTGGATCCTTCAGCTTCCCAAACTTCGATAATTCTTCACTTTCTGACTGGACTTTAACTGGCAGTGATTTTCAGAACTGCCGGCACAATAATTCTTACAGTAGGAATTAAAACAACACTTTTAAAACAAAACTGCGTCATAAAATCAAATACGCAGCAGAACGGAGTCACTGACGGCTTAAGCCACGAACTGACCTGCGTCACAGGGAGGAGTCGTCCTTTTATACCCTGTTGAAACAGGCCATGACATGACCTCTCACTGGCGGGAAAATTACATCACTCCACCATCACAGGACCAGTACATCGTGCCCAGCAGAGCCTCAATTACATCATGGTCATGTGACAGTCACAAGATACCCACGGGGTATGTAACAGTTACATCCTCAAAAAATTCCAGAAGATTAGTCAAGCATGATTTCCCCTTTGTAAATCTATGCTGACTCAGACCAATCCTGTTACTGCTATCTAAATGTGCCGCTATTTCATCTTTTATAATTGACTCCAGTATCTTCCCCACCACTGATGTCAGGCTAACTGGTCTATAATTCCCTGTTTTCTCTCTCCCTCCTTTCTTAAAAAGTGGGATAACATTAGCTACCCTTGGAAACTGGCTCTTCAGCGCTATGAGTCCATATCGACCACCCATTTACATTCATCCTGTGTTAATTCAATTTTCCTTGCAACTCCTCCAAGATTCTATTGCTCACTAGCACACTAGCTTTGATTCAGCATTAAACATGGAGACATTGTTAAGTGTGTTTATCTGAGTGATGTAAATAACTAAGTGTTAAGGTCAGGTCCTGTGGCTTCCTATTATCATGACAGCCTGCCAGACTGAATACTACATTTGTTTTATGTTTAGTTATTTAACCATTTCGTACCCTTTAATTTATGTACTTTTGGCGTGATGGGCATTGTGCTAATAATGTTGCAATGTAGTGAATGAGATTATGTAGGATTAGTGTATACACGTCATAGTCATGCTGCATGAAAACAGACCCTTCAATCCAACTCATCCATGCCAATGAAGATTCCCATCTAAGTAAATCCCATTTTCTCACATTTGACCCATATCCTTCTAAACCTTTCCTATCCATGTACCATCCAAGAACCTTTAAATGTTTGTAATGTCCCTGCCTCAACTACGGTTCATTTAAAAGGATTCACCCTCCTTGGAAGTTTTCATACTTCTTTGTTTTACAGCATTGAATCACAGTAGATTTTATTTGGCTTTTTTTACACTGATCAATGGAAAAAGACTCGTTTGAAAGTGAAAACAGATCTCTACAAAGTGATTTAAATTAATTACAAATATAAAAACACAATATTGGATAAGTTTTAAACCCCCTTTTGCAATTTGGTGACATACCAAATCATCACTAGTGCAGCTAAATGGTTTTAGAAATCTCATATTTAGTCAAATGGAGATCTGTTTTTAGAGACCTGTGTGCAGTCAAGGTGTGTCAATTGCTGTAGTGAAAGTACACCTGTATCTTGGAAGATCCAACTGCTGGTGAGGTTGTTGTTGTTGTGACATCCGTCGGTCTCGTGAGACCATAGATCTGCGCCTGGAGTTTCCAGGGCGCAGGCCTGGGCAGGGTTGTATGGGAGATCGGCAGTTGCCCAAGCTGCAGGCCTTCCCCTCTCCACGCCGGTGTCGTCGCAGAGCAATGTGTTGTTAAGTGCCTTGCTCAAGGACACAAACATGCTGCCTCAGCTGAGGCTCGAACCAGTGACCTTCAGGTTACTAGTCTGATGCCTTGCCCACTAGGCCACGCTGGTGAGGTAACATCCTGGCAAAAACTATACCATGAAGACATAAGAACAATCCAAGCAACTCCTTGGAAAGGTTATGGAAAGCTCAATTCAGGAGATGGATGCAAGAAATTTTCCAAGTCACTGAATATTCCTTGGAGTACAGTTAAGTCAATCTTCAAGAAATGGAAAGAATATGGCACAGCTGTAAATTTGCCAGGAGCAGGCCTTCCTCAGAAACTGAGTGACCTTGTAAGAAGGGGACTAGTGAGGGAGGTCACCAAGAGACCTGTGACAACTCTGGAGGAGTTACAAGCTTCAGTGTCTGAGATGGGGTCAACAACTGTTGCCCAGGTGCTTCACCAGTTGCAGCTTTATGGGAGAATGACAAAGAGAAAGCCACTGTTAGGGGGGGAAAAACTCACAGGAAATCTCAGCTAGAGTTTGCCAGAAGGCATGTAGGAGACTCTGAAGTCAACTGGAAGATGGTTCTATGGTCTGATGAAACCATAATTGAGCTTTTTGGCCATCAGACTAAGCACTAGCGTAAGCCAAACACCGCACATAATCAAAAATATATCATCCTTACTGTGAAGCATGGTGCTGTGGTGATGCTTCACTGCAGCAGGCCCTGGAAGACTTGTGAAGGTAGAGGGTAAAATGAATGCAGGAAAATACAGGGAAATCCTGGAGAAAAACCTGATGCAGTCTGCAAGAGAATTGATACTTGGGAGATTTGTTTTGCAAGACAGTGACCCCAAACATAAAGCCAAAGCTACACAAAAATGGCTTAAAAACAACAAAGTTAATGTCTTGGAGTGGCCAAGTAACAGTCCCAACCTAAATCCAATTGAGAATTTGTGGGCAGACTTAAAAGGCTGTTCATTCACGATCTCCGTACAATCTGACAGAGCTTGAACAGTTTTGTAAAGAAGAATAGGGAAAAATTACAGTGTCCAGATGTGCAAAGCTAGTAGAGACCTATCCACACTGATTCAAGGCTGTAATTGCTGCCAATAGTGCATCTATTAAATTCTGACTTGAAGGGGGTGAATACTTATGCAATCAATCATTTTGTGTTTTATATTTGTAATCATTTTGTAGAGATCTGTTTTCACTTTGACACGAAAGAGTCTTTTTCTGTTAATCATTGTAAAACAAAAAGCCAGATTAATTCCACCGTGATTCAATGTTGTAAAACAATAAAACATGGAAACTTCCAAGCGAAGATTCCAGAGCTTTGCTGAGAACAGATTAGAGTAGCTTTATCTGTCACATGTACATTAAAGCACACAGTAAAATGCACTGTTTGCACTTTTTATAGGCACAATATGTACTTCCTCAGGCAATTCAATCCATATACTGATCACCATTTGGGTTAAAAAGTTGCCCCTAAGATGCTTATTAAATCACTCCTCTATAACCTTAAACATATGTTTTCTCGTCCTTGATTCCACTATCCTGGGGAAAAAGACTGTATATATTCCCCCTTATTTTTCATTCATAATTATATGCACCTCTATCAAAATCAACCTTGTACACTTCAGTGAAAAAAAAGTTAGTCTTCCCAACTCTGCATAAATCAGTCCCTGGAATACCAGCAACATTTTCTAAATTTCCTCTGCACTTTTTCTAGCATACTAGCATATTTCTGAAACAAAACTGAACACAATATTCAAAATGCTGCCTCTTCAACATCTTGTACAGCTGCATCATAACCTTCTAATTTCTATCATTGATGGGGCTGAAGGGTCTTTTTGATGCTATATCTCTTTATGACTAATTCTTTGAAAAATCTAATTACACAGTCCTCAAGTCCCATAATATCCATCCAATCAGTTACATCCTCAAAATACTCAGGTTTGTCAAGTATGATTTTCCCTTCTTGATTCAACCGAATTATACTATGCTCTAGAAGTGCTAGAGAGATTCCAGAGATTTGCTGAGAACAGATTAGAATAGCTTTATCTGTCACATGTACATTAAAGCATACAGTAAAATGCACTGTTTGCTTAATGACCATCACAGCCAAAGGAGCATACTGGAGCATACAGAAGAAAACCATGTAGTCATGGGGTGAATGTACAAACGCCTTACAGGCAGTGTGAATTTAACCTGGATCACTGACACCATAGAGCATTACACTAACCACTATGCTACTGTGCCACTCTTAACATGTCAGCGGATCTAAGTTCTCATTTTTTCTCTCCATCCTGTGGCAAGAAGAGGTGTTACACTCACTACGATACAGACTGTATAGTTAACTGTGCTGTGATTGTAAAAATTGAAATGTGCTGAATTCCTTCAGCATCCTGAGGAAGTAGAGGCATTGATGAGCTTTCTTGACCGTTGGATCTACGTGATTGTACCAGGACAGGCTATTGTTCACTCGCAAGAACTCAAATCTCTCTATCCTCGACTTCAGCACTGTTAAGATGAGGAGTATGTGCACTTCTCCCTTCCTGAAGTCAATGCTCAGCTCTTTTGATTTGCTGGCATTGAGAGAAAGGTTGTTGTCATGACACATGTTACAAAATCTCTGCCTCCTTCCTTTACTCCAAGTCATTATTGTTTGACATTGGCCTACTGTGGTGGGTGTCATCTGCAAACTTTTACATCAACCTAGAGCAGAACCTGGCTGCACAGTTGTGAGTGAATAGGGAGTAGAGTAGGCTGCTGAGGAAGCAACCTTGCTGAATGTGGTCTCTAGGTCAGGAAGTTAAGGATCCAGTTGCAAAGGAAGGTTTTGAGTTGCAGGACTAGGAATTTAGAATTATACTATTTAGACTAGAGCTGCAGTCAATAAACACTAGGCTAACATGGATGTCTTTACTGTCCAGATGCTTGAGAGGAGAGTGTAGGGCCAGTGAGATGGAAGTACTTGGACCCCAACCATTCATAGTGTCTGTACCTGATTTGGCTGAGAAGATCAAATGCAATAGTTCCCAGTTTGGTGATAGCACAAACTAACATGAGGAGTGCTGAAGGAAGATGGAGCCTGCTAGATCACCAGTCTCTTGAAGAGGGAGAGATGACCCCGATTGAAGTACCGTAGATGTCGGATTATAAGCCGCTACTTTTTTCCCATGCTTTGAACAGCATTGAACACAGCGGCTTTTAATACGGTGCGGCTAATAGATGGGTTTTTTTCATGCCGCCAAAACATTTTACCTCGTAACAGTAGACCAATAAAATTGATGAGTAGTTCACAGAGGTCCAATGAAATTGTACGATAAATCAAGCGCACTTCACAAATTATTGTAAATCAGCCATTTGTACTCACCCTCATCAACATGGAAAACACTCGAAGAAAAGCATATGATGCAGCTTTTAAGTTAAAGGCAATCAATCTGGCGGTTGAAGAAGGAAATCAAGCTGCTGCGCGTAATCTTGGCATACATGAATCGATGGTCAGACGGTGGAGACGCCAGCGCGATGAACTGAATCAATGCAAAAAGATGACAAAAGCTTTCAGAGGTAATCACAGCAGATGGCCCGAACTTGAAAACTTTCTTGAAGACTGGGTTAACACACAGAGAGCAGGCGGCCGCGGTGTTTCCACCGTGCAGATCAGACTGAAGGCTAAAGCAATCGCCACCAAAATGAAAATCGAAGATTTTAGAGGTGGGCCATCGTGGTGTTTTAGATTTATGAGACGAAAAGGCCTGTCCATCAGGGTACGCAGGACTCTCTGTCAGCAGCTCCCTCCCGACCATGAGGAAAAACTTGCTAACTTCCGCATATTCACTCAAACAAAGATAGCGGAGAATTCCATCGGGCCAGATGAAATCATAAATATGGATGAAGTACCTTTGACGTTTGACCTGCCTCTCACTCGGACTGTTAATAAAAAAGGTGACTCGTCCATCATACTGAAAACAAGTGGCCATGAGAGAACGCATTTTACTTGTGTTCTGAGCTGCACAGCATCCGGACTAAAGCTTCCACCGATGGTGATTTTTAAGCGGCTGACAATGCCAAAGGAAAAATTCCCAAAAGAAATCATGGTGAAAGTCAATAAGAAAGGTTGGATGATGGAGAGTCTAATGAAGGATTGGCTCAGAGAGTGCTACGCCAAGCGACCGGGGGGATTTTTTCACATAAAAAAAGCGTTGCTCGTTATGGACAGCATGAGGGCTCATATAACAGATTCAGTGAAAGCTGCCATCAAGAGTACAAACTCAATTCCAGCTGTGATCCCTGGGGGCAGCACGAAGTATTTGCAGCCACTGGACATCAGCGTGAACTGGGCATTTAAAGTGGCATTACGCATTGAGTGGGAGACTTGGATGACGAGCGGCGAGAAATCCTTTACCAAAACAGGCCACATGCGAAGAGCATCTTTAACTCAAGTCTGCCAGTGGATCCTAAATGCTTGGAGCCATGTCACAACATCCACCATCACCAACGGGTTTCGAAAGGCTGGACTGCTGCGTGATGAAGAGGATCGCGTGCGCTCAAGTGAGAGCGACAACGAAGAGACTGAAGTGAGTGATGAGATCCTGAGGTTGTTCAATTCGGACACTGAAGAAGAGGACTTTGATGGTTTTAGTGCGCAGGAGGAAGATGAAGAAGGCGATCAATAACTTTTCCTGGTAGGCTGCAGTATATATATTTTTTTTAACCAGTCGTTAGGAGATGTTGGAATGTTGTTCATGCACTGTTCAGTAAAAAAGTATACCCAACGTAATTTGTGTGTTACCGATAGGTATGTATTTTAAAAGTAGCCGTGTTACAGGCACGGTTCGAAAAAAAGCATTTGCAATATGTATTTGTTTATGTTACCATACGGATTTAATTAAAAGTTTAAAAAATCCTCACGTGTGTTAGGATTAATTTGGGACTGCCGCTTCAGGGTCAGGAGTGGCTCACGTGATATTAGACAGCAGTACAAGGGAGGGAGGGAGCGAAACTGAGGATTCCGCTGCACCGAAACTGCTAGCGATTCAGTAAACAAAAAAACAGGAAAACTCGTGAGTGAATGGTATCGGGCCAATAAGGACACAAGTGTCCGATGTTACCAAATACCGGTAGGTATAACAAAGTTTAGCCTTACCAAATATGTGTAGCGAGGGTTTGGTTTGGGGGGAAAAAGGGGTATAAATAAGAGCAGAATGTAAGGGGAAGGCAAAACGCGTTCTGCAATAAAGCCACGCTGTACTATAATCCGGTGTTGGTTGTCTCTCTTCCAAAACGAACACAGGGCAGAATTTGAAGCCCAACACGTGTAATATCTTTCTGTGTAAATATCTCATATTACAACGTGGGACACCTGCGGCCGAAAATCCGGTGCGCCGAAAATCCAGTGCGGCCGGAAATCCGGTGCGGCCTGTACAATTAAAAAATTGATTTTATTTCTAAAATTAGAGCCAGCGGCTTTTAATCAGGTGCGCTCTGTAGTCCGGAATCTACTATATAGAGTTCAAAGGGATTTCCTGCATAGCAGTGGGGGTGTTTCCCTAGGGTCACAGAATCCATACAACAGGTAAGTCATTTAGGATTGAGTTAAGGTAAATATTTGGAGTTCTCTACCTTAAAAGCTGTGGACATTTGGTAACTAACTTAATGCTGAACAGATATTGTCGGATTCTCAGTAATTATCACAAGGGTGATGCAGGAAAATTACATTGAAGTAAAATTTAACCCATTACATAGCAGAGTTATTCTCTTACCAACCCATACCTGCCGGCCGGAATCAGTGGTTGGGACTGCAACACATGGATTAATGTGACCTCTTTCTGTGTTCTTGTTTGAGGTGTTGGAGCTGTCGCCAGCTGTTATTGGGATGTTTAGACATGGTCCAGGCGATTTAGTGCTGCACTTCGTCACCCAGTGCAACAAGCAGCTCTCACAAGTACTCGCCAAGCAACACAAGCTGGTTGAGCTGGGGCAGGAGGAGTAAGTACCGTTGAGTGGAACGTTTTCTTTTACAATAGTGACAGTGTCTAGCCACTGATTCAGGGAATCCAATCCAGACTGTGAGAGGCCAGTTCTGGTAATAAACTGCTGATGACAGCAAAAGGCAGTGAAACTAATGGATTGTCATAAAACATCTGGTGGTTTCACTGATGTCCTTGGGAAGGAATCTTCCACTGCACAGGAATAATTTGCTACCTGTCCCCACTACACACACTGCTTTGAGGGTCTGGCTCATGCTATCTCTAGCTCCAAATGCTAATGACAATGAGGGTCATGGTCAACTGACTTTGGGGGTGTGTTGATTGCATCTTGCTGACTTTTGGGTGGGGAAGGTCAGTCAGCCAACATCAGCAGGGAGACTGCTGAGAAGGTGGTGGAGGGTGTTGTTTTTCAAACCCACGAACCTGGCCTGCTGTTCACCAAAATCATGGCTGAATTTGACATTTTTGAGCACTGTCCCCGTACCCATAAATCCATGAGACATAGGAGCAGAATTAGGCCATTTGTCCTATCGAGTCTGTTCTGTCATTCAATCATGGCTGGTCCGTATCTTCCCCCTCCTCAGCCCCACTCCCCAGCCTTCTGCCTGTAACCTTTGATGATGTGGCCAATTAGAATCTATCAATCTCTGCCTTAAATACACCCAATGACTTGGCCTCCACAGCTGCCTGTAGTAACAAGTTCCACAAATTGTCCACACTGGAGACAGATAAGTGGATAACAGTCAGAAGAGGGAAGGGCAGGAGTCAGATACTAAAGAATACCCCTGTGGCTGTCCCCCTTAACAATAAGTACTCCTGTTTGAGTACTGTTGGGGGGGATGGCCTACCTGGGGAAACAACAGGTAGCAGAGTGATAGGGCTTTGGCTCAATGGGACAAAGCGAGGTAGGTTTAACTGTGTTAATTGCGGAAAGGAAGTATGTGTGTAAGGCCAGTTTTCTGTGCTCGGTGACAGATGTGGGAGGTCCTGGAGTCTCCCAGCCTCCCGGACGTCCATATCTGCACCTGGTGTGTCAAGCTGCAGCTCCTAAGGGACCAAGTTAGGGAACTGGAGATGCAGCTCAATGACCTTTGCTGGTCAGGGGGAGTGAGGAGGTGATAGGTGTTATAGGCAGGTGGTCACACCAGAGCCACGGAAGACAGACAAGTGGGTCCCAGTTAGGAGAGGGAAAGGGAAGAGTCCGGTACTAGAGAATATCCCTGTGGCTGCACCTCTTGACAATATGTACTTCTGTTTGAGTACTGTTGGGGGAGGGGGGGGGAGACAGCCTAACTGGGAGAAGCGACAGTGGCTGTGCCTCTGGCACAGAGTCTGGCCCTGTGGCTCAGAAGGGTAGGGAAAGGAAGAGGAAGGCAGTACTGATAGGGGACTCTATAGTTAGGGGGTCAGACAGGCGATTCTGTGAATGCAAGAAAGAAACACGGATGGTAGTTTGTCTCACAGGTGCCAGGGTCTGGGATGTTTCAGATTATGTCCAAGATATCCTGCTGTGGGAGGGATAACAGCCAGAGGCCGTGGTACATATTGGTACCAATGATATAGGTAGGAAAAGGGAAGAGGTCCTGAAAAAAGACTACAGGGAGTTAGGAAGAAAGTTGAGAAGCAGGACCTCAAAGGTAGTAATCTCGGGATTACTGCCTGTGCCACGCGACAGTGAGAATAGGAATAGAATGTGTGGCTGAGGGATTGGAGCAGAGGTCAGGGATTCAGATTTCTGGATCATTGGAACCACTTGGGGCAGGTGTGACCTGTACAAAAAAAGGATGGGTTGCACTTGAATCCCAGGAGACCAATATCCTGGTGGGGAGGTTTGCTATGGCTACTGGGGAGAGTTTAAACTAGAATTGTTGGGGGTGGGAACTGAACTGAAGAGACTGGGGAAGAGGAGGTTAGCTCACAAATAGAGAAAGCTTGTAGACAGTGTGAGAGGGAGGATAGGCAGGTGGTAGAGAAGGGATGCACTCAGACCACAAGGAGTGTTATGAACAAAGCCGATGAGCTCAGAGCATGGATCAGTACTTGGAGATATGATGTGGTGGCCATTACAGAGACTTGAATGGCTCAGGGACAGGAATGGTTACTTCAAGTGCTGGGTTTTAGATGTTTCAGAAAGGACAGGGAGGGAGGCAAAAGAGGTGGAGGCGTAGCACTGTTGATCAGAGATAGTGTCGTGGCTGCAGAAAAGCCATAGAGGGATTGTCTGTGGAGTCTCTGTGGGTGGAGGTTAGGAACAGGAAGGGGTCAATAACTTTACTGAGTGTTTTTTTACAAGCTGCCTAATAGTAACAGGGATATCGAGGAGCAGATAGGGAAATAGATCCTGGGAAGGTGAAATAATAACATAGTTGTCATGATGGGAGATTTTAATTTTCCAAATATCATTTGCCATCTCCCTAAAGCAAGGGGTTTAGATGGGGTTGAGTTTGTTAGGTGTGTTCAGGAAGGTTTCTTGACATAATATGTAGATAAGCCTACAAGAGAAGAGTCTGTACTTGATTTGGTATTGGGAAATGAACCTGGTCAAGTGTCAGATCTCTCAGTGGGAGAACATTTTGGAGATAGTGATCATAATTCTATCTCCTTTACAATAGCATTGGAGAGAGATAGGAACAGACAAGTTAGAAAAGCGTTTAATTGGAGTAAGAGGAATTATGAGGCTATCAGGCAGGAAACTGGAAGCTTAAATTGGAAACAGATGTTCTCAGGGAAAAGTATGGATGAAATGTGACAAATGTTCAAGGGATATTTGTGTGGAGTTCTGCATAGGTACGGAAGTTATTGTAGGGTACAGGAACCATTGTGTACAAAGGCTTTAATAAATATAGTCAAGAAGAAAAGCTTACAAAAGGTTCAAAGAGCTCGGTATTGTGAGAGATCTAGAAGATTATAAGGCTAACAGGAAGGAGCTTAGGAAGAAAATTAGGAGAGCCAGAAGGGGTCATGAGAAGGCCTTGGCAGGCAGGATTAAGGAAAATCCCAAGGCATTCTACAAGAATGTGAAGAGCAAGAGGATAAGATGTGAAAGAATAGGACCTATCAAGTGTGACAGTGGGAAAGTATGTACGGTACTGGAGGAAATAGCGGAGGTACTTAATGAATACTTTAGTATTCACTAAGGAAAAGGATCTTGGTGATTGTAGTGATGACTTGCAGTGGACTGAAAAACTTGAGCATGTAGATATTAAGAAAGAGGATGTGCTGGAGCTTTCGGAAAGCATCAAGTTGGATAAGTTGCCGGGACCAGATGAGATGTATCCCAGGCTACTCTGGGAGGCGAGAGAGGAGAATGCTGAGCCTCTGGCGATGATCTTTACATCATCAACAAGGACGAGAGAGGTTCTGGAGGATTGGAGGGTTGCGGGTATTGTTCCTTTATTCAAGGAAGGGAGTAGAGATAGCCCAGGAAATTATAGACCAGTGAGTGAGTCTTACCTCAGTGGTTGGTAAGTTGATGGAGAAGATCCTGAGGCAGGATCTATGAACTTTCGGAAACGTATAGTATCATTAGGAATAGTCGGCATGGCTTTGCCAAGGGCAGGTCGTGCCTAACGAGCCTGATTGAATTTTTTGAGGATGTGACTAAACATTAATGAAGAAAGAGCTGTAAATGTAGTGTATATGGATTTCAGCAAGGCATTTGATAAGGTACCCCATGCAAGACTTATTGAGAAAGCAAGGAGGCATGGGATCTAAGGGGACATTGCTTTGTGGATCCAGAACTGGCACCCGCAGAAGACAAAGAGTGGTTGTAGACGGATCATATTCTGCATGGAGGTCGGTCACCAGTGGTGTGCCTCAGGGATCTGTTCTGGCTCCCTTACTCTTTGTGATTTTTATAAATAACCTGGATGAGGAAGTGGAGGAATGGGTTAGTAAATTTGCTGATGACACAAAGGTTGGAGGTGTTGTGGATAGTGTGGAGAGCTTTCAGAGGTTACAGCGGGACACTGATAGGATGCAAAACTGGGCTGAGAAGTGACAGATGGAGTTCAATCCAGATAAGTGTGAAGTGGTTCATTTTGGAAAGTCAAATATGATGGCAGAAAGTAGTATTAATGGTAAGACTCTTGGCAGTGTGGAGGATCAGAGGGATCTTGGGGTCTGAGTCCATAGGACGCTCAAAGCAGCTGCACAGGTTGACTCTGTGGTTAAGAAAGTGTATGGTGTATTGACCTTCATCAATCGTAGAATTGAAATTAGGAGCCAAGATGCAATGTTGCAGCTATATAGGACCCTGGTCAGACCCCACTTGGAGTACTGTGCTCAGTTTTGGTTGCCTCGCTACGGTAAGGATGTGAAAGCCATAGAAAGGGTGCAGAGGAGATCTATAAGGATGTTGCCTGTATTGGGGAGCATGTCTTCTGAGAATAGGTTAAGGGAACTCAGCCTTTTCTCCTTGGAGCGACAGAGGATGAGAGGTGACCTGATAGAGGTGTATAAGATGATGAGAGGCATTGATCGTGTGGATAGTCGGAGGCTGTTTCCCAGGGCTGAAATGGTTGCCACAAGAGGACACAGGTTTAAGTTGCTGGGGAATAGGTACAGAAGAGATGTCAGGGTAAGTTTTTTACTCGGAGAGTGGTGAGTGCGTGGAATGGGCTGCCGGCAGTGGTGGTGGAGGCAGATACGATAGGCTCTTTTAAGAGACTTGGATAGGTACATGGAGCTTAGAAAAATAGAGGGCTATGGGTAAGCCTAGTAATTTCTAAGGTAGGGACATGTTCAGCACAACTTTGTGGGCCGAAGGGACTGTATTGTGCTGTACATTTTCTATGTTTCTAACAGTGGCCGCACCTCTCGTGCAGAATCTGGCACTGTGGCTCAGAAGAATAGGGAAAGGAAAAAGGCAGCAGTGATAGGGGACTCTATAGTTAGGGGGCCAGACAGGTGATTCTGTGGACGCAGAAAAGAAACACGGATAGCAGTTTGCCTTCCAAGTGCCTGGTGGGTCCGGGATGTTTCTAATCGTGTACATGATATCCTGAAGTGGGAAGGTGAACAACCAGAGGTCGAGGTACATATTAGTACCAATGACTTAGGTAGGAAAGGGAGGAGGTACTGAAAACAGACTGCAGGGAGTTAGGAAGGAAGTTGAGAAGCAGGACCTCAAAGGTAGTAATCTCAAGATTACTGTCTGTGCCAAGTGACAGTGAGTATAGGAATAGAATGAGATGGAGGATAAATGTGTGGCTGAGTTACTGGAGCAGAGGGCAGGGATTCAGATTCATTGGGACCTCTTTTGGGGCTGGTGAGACCTGTATAAAAAGGACAGGTTGCACTTGAATCCCGGGGGACCAATATCCTGGTGGGGAGGTTTGCTAAGGCTTTTGGGGAGAGTTTAAACTAGAATTACTGGGGGGTTGGAACTAAACTGAAGAGGTGGTCAGCTCACAAATAGAGAAAGGTTGGAGACAGTGCAAGAGGGAGGGTAGGCAGGTGATAGAGAAGGGATACGCTGAGACTGATGGTTTGAGATGTGTCTATTTTAATGCAAGAAGCATCATGAACAAAGCAAATGAGCTTAGAGTGTGGATCAGTACTTAGAGCTATGATGTTGTGGCCATTACAGAGACTAGGATGGCTCAGGGGCAGGAATGGTTACCTAGAGTGCCAGGCTTTAGAAGTTTCAGAAAGGACAGGGAGGGAGGCAGAAGAGGTGGGGGCGTGACACTGCTGATCAGAGGTTATGTCACGGCCACAGAATAGGAGGATGTTATGGAGAGATTGTCTACTGAGTCTCTGTGGGTGACTTGGAAGCATAAATTGGGAACAGATGTTCTCAGGGAAATGTACGGCAGAAACGAAGCAAATGTTCAGGGGATATTTCTGTGGCGTTCTGCATAGGTACCTTATGCAGGGAAAGGATGTTGGTGTACAGGAACCGTGGTGTAAAAAGGCTGTTGAAAATCTAGTTAAGAAGAAAAGAAAGGCTTATGAAAGGTTCAAAAAACTAGGTAATGATAAAGATCTAGAATAGTGGTTGCCAACCTGTCAATTGCGATCGACTGGTCAATCTTTGAGACTTTCCCAGTAGATCCTGAAAAAAAATGAAAAATAAATACACAGATACTGTTGAGAGATTGTTTCCGGGTTGCGGGGTTTTAGTTCCGTTCTTTCTGCCCAGTACGCATGTGCATAGCTCCCCCGTACTACACAGTGTACTTCAGTGGTCCCCAACCACTGGGCTGCAAGGTAACAATATGAGTCAGCCGCACCTTTCCTCATTCCCTGTCAAGGCCACTGTTGAACTTGAACCCACGCGAGGTCATTAGTCGCCTAAACGCAGTGATACCCTCACGCCAGTGTTAGCCTCGCGCGGCCGGCGAGAACTGCCGATGCTACTGGCCCAGAGCGCAGTCGGTGGGAACCGCCAATGCTACTGGCCCGGAGCGCGGACAGATGGGTGCTGCCTCTGAACCTGTTTAGCACACTGAATGTTCATGAGGAATCCAGTGCTCAAATATTCACAGTCAATCTAATTTGGGCTCAAGGTTTCGTAACTATCAGAGCAGCTACCTTGCTGCGATCTACTGAAACAAACTTTTCTTGGCCGATAGATCCTACAAGGGGTGTGGGCATGGGCCTGTCGCTCTCCTTGCTCGGTCGTTCTCTTTGGACTGCGACTGCCCCGTCCCCGGTACGGGGACCTCCAGCCCTTACCTTGTCCTCTCACCCCACCCACGACCAGCTGCACCTGGCCAGGGCGTCTGGCGGCAAGCGGGCAGAGGCTGGAGTTCGGGCCGGGAGGCTGCCTAATGAGACAATGAAGCCCTCAAAGCTGCTTCAGTACCCTGAGTCCAAGCACCCTGTACTTAAAGACGAAGCAGCTGAGTTTTTTTAAGTGGGAAAAAACATGAGCAGCGCGGGACAGCAGCTAAGTGCTGAGAGCTGCAAAAAACTAAATTGCGGAATAGACTGGACATAAGAAACCTGCTTTGAGTATCGCTGTATTCCTATTGTGTTTAACAACACCCCCCACCCCCGTCGGCCGGTCCACAAGAATATTGTCAATATTAAACCGGTCCCTCGGTGCAAAAAACGGTGGGTACCCATGGTGTTTATGCATTATTTCTACTTCTGGGTTGCGGGGTTTTATTTCCGGTCTTTTCTGCCCCCAGTGCGCGTGCGTGTAACTAATTGATTTGGGGTCGATCTCACCTTTCACTAAGGCCAAAGTAGGGGATCTTGGGCTTAAAAAGGTTGGTGATCACTAATCTAGAAGATTATAAAGCTAGCAGGAAGGAGCTTAAGAATGAAATTAGGAGAGCCAGAAGGGGCCATGAGAAGGTCTTGGCAAGCAAGATTAAAGAAAATCCCAGGACGTTCTAGAAGTATGTGAAGAGCAAGAGGATAAGACGTGAGAGAATAGGACCAATCAAGTGTGACAGTGAAAAAATGTGTATGGAACCAGGGGAGATAGCTGAGGTACTTAATGAATACTTTGCTTTAGTATTCACTATGGAAAAGGATCTTGGTGATTGTCCGGTTGACTTACAGTGGATTGAAAACTTGAGCATATGGACATTAAGAAAGAGGATGTGCTGAAGCTTTTGGAAAGCATCAAGTTGGATATGTCTCCGGGACCGGATGAGATGTACCCCAAGCTATTGTGGGAAGCGAGAGAGGAGATTGCTGAGCCTCTGGCAATGATCTTTGCATCATCAATGGGGTTGGGGGAGGTTCCAGAAGATTGGAGGGTTGCAGATGTTGTTCCCTTATTCAAGAAAGGGAGTAGAGATAGCCCAGGAAATTATAGACCAGTGAGTCTTACCTCAGTGGTTGGTAAGTTGATGGAGAAGATCCTGAGAGGCAGGATTTATGAACATTTGGAGAGGCATAATGCGATTAGGAATAGTTAGCATGGCTTTGTCAAAGGCAGGTCATAACTTTCAAGCCTGATTGAATTTTTTGAGGATGTGACTGAACGTATTGATGAAGGTAGAACAGTAGATGTAGTGTATATGGAAGGCATTTGAAAGGTACCCATGCAAGGCTTATTGAGAAAGTAGGGAGGCTGCGATCCAAGGGGACCTTGCTTTGTGGATCCAGAATTGGCTTGCTCATGGAGAGGGCAAAGAGTGGTTGTAGACGAGTCATATTCTCCATGGAGGTCGGTGACCAGTGGTGTGCCTCAGGGATCTGTTCTGGGACCCTTCCTCTTCGTGATTTTTTTTATTAGTTTTTCAAAACATTTTACAAAATTAAAAACCCCAAATCCCAATGGGGAGCATTAATACAGTGCAAGATTAAGCATACAATAACAATATGCTACAAAGGAAGAGAATTTAACAAAAAAGCACCTAAATTAAAGACAAGTGAGCTTAGTGTCCTCCCCAAGCCCCACAACACAAGAAAAAAACAACAACAACTCCAGACCAACCACCACACAGTATAAAAAGTATAAGTCCGGACAATCAAACTCCCAGACTGTGAATACACTTAGTAACAGAGGGTAATAATGCCTACTACCAGAAAAAAAAAGGGAGCTGAAAGCAAGGGACCGAAAAGAGGAAAAAAAAGAAAAAAAAAACCCTAGTCAAGAGGAAGGTTATGAAAGTACTTGATAAAAGGTCCCCAGACCTTATGGAACTTTAGATCCGAATTAAGAACTGAGTAATGAATTTTTTCGAGGTCCAAGCAGGCCATAATGTCGTTAAGCCATTGCACATGAGTGGGCGGGGCAACATCTCTCCATCTAAGGAGGATCAAGCGTCTCGCCAGGAGAGAGGCAAAGGATAGTATTCGGCATTTGGTCGGACCCAGACATAAATCTGTCTCGCCCCAAAAACCGAACAGAGCAATTAAGGGGTTAGGTTCTAGGTGCTGATTCAGAATAACCGATAGTGTAGTGAAGACGTCTTTCCAGAATTTCTCCAAACTAGGACAGAACCAGTACATGTGGATGAGAGAGGCCACGCCCCTCTTGCATTTATCACAGAGCGGACTAATGCCAGGGTAGAATCGAGATAGTTTAGATTTAGACATATGGGCTCTATGAACAATCTTAAGCTGTAAGAGGCAATGGCGAGCACAGAGGGAGGTTGAGTTAACCGATTTGAGAACTGAGTCCCAGCTCTCCTCGGATAAGGAGATATTTAAATCCTGCTCCCAGGCCATTTTAATTTTATCCACAGGGGCCCGTCGTAAGGCTGCTAGTTTATCTCGGATAATTGATATTAAACCTTTACCTAGTGATTAATGGAAAGAAATAGGTCCATAGCATTTTTCGCAGGCATTTCAGGAAAGTTAGGAATTAAAGGAGCAGTAAAGTGTCGGATTTGGAGATATCTGAAAAAGTGAGCGTTAGGCAGGTTGAACTTAACGGAGAGCTGCTGAAAAGAAGCGAAGCGATTATCAATGAAGAGATCTTCAAAATGTCTAATGCCCTTCCTGTACCAAACATGGAATGCTGAATCGTACGTAGTAGGTAAAAAAAGGTGGTTATGTGCAACAGGGCTAGAAACGGAAAACCCCTGGAAACCATAGCATTTCCTGAACTGAGCCCATATACGCAAAGTGTGTCTAACCAGAGGATTAGCTATTGATCTGGGCAGACTGCTAGGGAGTGCAGAGCCAAGAAGTGCAGATATAGATAATTCTTTAGTGGAGCTCAACTCCATTGCCACCCAGTTAGGGCACTCGGGTTGACCATGGAAGAAAGACCAGAAGGCAGCACAATGTATATTAGCTGCCCAGTAATATAAGCGAAAGTTAGGTAAAGCCATGCCACCCTCTTTTTTAGATTTTTGGAGGTGGATTTTATTAATTCTAGAGCACTTATTCTGCCACAGATATGACAAAATAATAGTCTAAGGAATCAAAAAAAGATTTAGGAATGAAAATTGGGATAGATTGAAATAAGTATAAAAATTTGGGGAGAACATACATTTTAACAACATTAATACGACCTACCAAGGACATAGATAGAGGTGACCATTGTACCAGACTCTGTTTTATAGCATATGAAAGATTGACAAAGTTTTCACGAAAGAGATCTTTAAACTTCCTTGTGACTGTAATTCCAAGATAGGTAAATTGATTATGGACTACTTTAAAAGGGAGATCACAAAATATTAGTTCTTGTGCTTCTTTATTAATTGGGAAAAGTTCACTCTTATGTAAGTTGAGTTTATAGCCAGAGATCTGGCTAAACTGGTCAAGAAGTGAAAACATTAGAGGTAAGGATGTAGACGGATTTGAGAGAAAGAGTAATAAGTCATCAGCATAGAGAGAAACTTTATGCTCAACACCCCCTCTCCAAATCCCGGTCAATTCAGGACAATTTCGAAATACTATCGCCAGAGGTTCTATAGCCAAATCAAAGAGAAAGGGACTTAAGGGGCATCCCTGACGGGTGCCACGTTTGAGATTAAATACTTGGGATTTCTGAAAATTAGTTAGAACAGAAGCAGTAGGACACAGGTACAGCAATTGGATCCAAGAGATGAAACTTTGGCCGAGGTCAAATTTTTCTAAGACTGCAAAAAGGTAGATCCACTCTATACGGTCAAATGCTTTCTCCGCATCAGGGGAGATAACACATTCAGGAGTCCCAGTTGGAACTGAGTATAAAATATTAAATAGACGCCGAATGTTAAAAAAAGGGAGACGGTTTTTAATAAAGCCTGTTTGGTCATCAGAGATAATGGAGGGAATAACGGTTTCTAATCTATGAGCCAACACTTTAGCTAAGATCTTTACATCAACATTGAGCAGAGAGATCGGCCTGTACGAGGAACACTCTGTTGGGTCTTTGCCCTTTTTTAAAAGAAGAATAATAGATGCCTCATTGAAAGAGGGTGGCAATTTGCCATAATTAAACGAGTCAGATAATACTGAAAGTAACTGAGGAGAAAGAAGTGAGGAGAATGATTTATAAAATTCCACAGGGAACCCATCAGGTCCAGGAGATTTCCCTGAGGACAGTGCAGAAATTGCAAAAGATATTTCTTCTGGTGATATAGGCGCATTGAGTTTGGCTTTGAGATCAGATGAAAGTGAGGGGATATTCAGATTCTGTAAAAATTGATCCACAGAGATATTGTCATTCAGGGATTCAGAGGAATAAAGCCGAGAATAAAAATTTTTAAATGCGTCATTAATTTCTAAATGATCCGATTTTCTCCTTCCGAATCTTTGTAATATGTTGTTTGACTTTGGAACGCCTCAGCTGATTGGCTAGGAATTTACCAGACTTATCCCCATGAATGTAAAAGCGGCTCTTGCTTTCGAGAAGTTGGCGTTCGACAGGTTGAGTGGACAGAAGGTTAAATTTAGTTTGGAGTTCAACGCGCTTCTTGTATAATTCAGGGTTCTTAGTTTGGGCATATATTTGATCCAAATCTTTAATCTGGTTAATGAGGTCTGCTCGATCTGCATGGGATCTTCTATTGAGATTTGCTGTGTAAGAGATTATTTGACCCCTCAGATATGCTTTCATGGCATCCCAGAAATCTGGGATGGCACTTCAGGTGATGTATTAGTGTTGAAATAAAAGGTTATCTGGTCCTTAATAAATTTTACGAAATCATCATCCGATAGTAAAGTTGAATCGAACCGCCAGTGTTTGTTCCTCTGAGGGAGACCAGGAAAGTTCAGAGAGAGGGTAATTGGGGCATGGTCAGAGATCAGTATACTCTGATAGTCACAAGAGTGGGCAAATGGGATAAGTTGGTTATCGAGTAAGAAATAGTCAATTCTGTTCGTGATTTTTATAAACAACTGGGATGAGGAAGTGGAGGGGTGGATTAGTAAATTTGCTGATGACACAAAGGTTGAGGTGTTGTGGATAGTGTGGAGGGCTGTCAGAGGTTACAGTGGGAGATCGATAGGATGCAAAATGGGCTGTGAAGTTTCAGATGGAGTTCAACCCAGATAAGCGTGAGGTGGTTCATTTTAGTAGGTCAGATATAATGGCAGAATATAATAATGGTAAAACACTTGGCAGTGTGGAGCATCAGAGGGATCTTGTGGTTTGAGTCCATAGGACGCTCAAAGCTGCAGCACAAGTTGACTCTGTGATTAAGAAGGCTTACGGCGCATTGGCTTTCACCAACCATGGGATTGAGTTTAAAAGCTGAGAAGTAATGTTACAGCTCTTTAGGACCCTGGTCAGACCCCACTTGGAGTACTGGGCTGAGTTCTGGTCACCTCATTACAGGAAGGATGTGGAAACTATAGAAAGGGTCCAGAGGAGATTTACAAGGATGTTGCCTGGATTGGGGAGCATGTCTTACGAGACTAGGTGAGTGCACTTGGCCTTTTCTTCTTGGAGCGACGGAGGATGAGAGGTGACCTGATAGAGGTGTATAAGATGATGAGCGGCATTGATCGTCTGGATAGTCAGAGGTGTTTTCCCCGGGCTGAAATGGCTATCACGAGAGGGAACAGTTTTAAGGTGGCATTTTAAGGCATTGTAGGCCGAAGGGCCTGTATTGTGCAATAATTTTTCTATGTTTCCAAAGAAATTTCTCCACATCTTTTTTAAATGGACTCTTTTCTATCCTGAAGCTGTGCCGTCTTATCCTAGACTCCCATAATATAGGAAACATCCTTTCCACATCTACTCTGTCTAGGCCTTTCATATGATAACTCATTCATTCCAGAGTCATTCTTGGGAACTTCCTCTGGACCATCTCCAATACCAGCACATCTTTTCTTAAATAAGGAGCCCAAAACTGTTCACAATACTCAAAGTGAGACCTCAGCAGGGCCTTATAAAGCCTTAGCATCATATCCCTGCTCTTATATTCTAGATCTATTGAAATGAATGCGAACATTGCATTTTCCTTACTCACCACTGATACAATCTGTAAGTTAACCTTTAGGGTGTTCTGCATAAGGACTACCAACTCTCTTTGCATCTCAGATTTGCATTTTCTCCCCGTTTAGAAAATTGTCTGCACATTTCTTTCTTCCAGCAAAGTGCATGACCATGCATTTTCCAACATTGTATTCCATTTGCCACACTCTCTTGCCCATTCTGCTAATTTTCTAAATCTTTCTGCAGCCTTCCTGTTTCCTCAACACTACCTGTCACTCCATCAAACTTCATATCATCTGCAAACTTGACAACAATGCCATCCACTTCATCATCTAATTTGATATTTAACATAAAAAGAAGTGGTCCCAACACCGACCCCTGGGGAACACCACTAGTCACTGGCAGTCAACCAGACAAGGATCCTTTAATTCCCACTCACTGCCTCCTACCAATCAGCCAGTGTTTTAACCATGGTAGTAACTTTGCAGTAATTCCATGGGCTCTTCACTTGGCAAGTAGCCTCAGGTGTGGCACTCTGTCAAAGGCCTTCTGAAAATTCAAGTATACAACATCCACTGCATCCCCTTTACCTATCCAATTTGTAATCTTTTTAAAGAATTGCAACAGGTACATCAGGCAAGATTTTCCCTTAAGAAAACCATCTTGTCCTGTGTCACCAAGGACTCCATAACTTCATTCTTAACAATTGACTCCAGCATCTTCCAGCACTGAGGTCAGGCTAACTAATCTATAATTTCCTTTCTGCTGCCTTCCTCCTTTCTTAAAGAGTGGAGTGACTTTTGCAATTTTCCAGGCCTTTGGAACCATGCCAGAGTCTAATGATTCTTGAAAGATCATTACTAATGCATCCACAATTTCTATTGCTGACTCTTTCCGAACCCTAGGGTTTAGTTCATCTGGTCCAGGTGACTTGCGTACTTTAGGTCCTTCAGCTTTTTGAGTGCTTCTCCCTTGTAATAGCAACTGCACTAACTTCTCTTCCCTCACACCCTTCAACACCTGGCACACTGCTAGTGTCTTCCACAGTGAAGACTGACGCAAAATAATTGTCTATTTCATCTGCCATTCCGTGTTCCCCATTAATACTTCTCCGTCTATATTTTCTAGTAGTCCTATATCCACTCCCATCTCTCTTTTATCTTTTATATATTTGGAAAAAGCTTTTTCTATCCACTTTGATATTGTTTGCTAGCTGGCTTTCATATTTCTTTTCCCTCCTAATAATTCTTGTAGTTGCTTTCTGTGGGCTTTTAGACACTACCCAATCCTCTATCTTCCGGCTAAGTTTTGCTTTGTTGTATACCCTTCCTTTTGCTTTTACATCAGCTTTGACTTCACTGTCAGCTATCATTGTACTATATTGGCATTTGAGTATTCCTTCACTTTTGGAATACACCTATCCTGCACCTTCCCCATTTTTCCAGAACCTCTAGCTATTGCTGCTCTGCTGTCATCCTTGCCAGCATCTCCTTCCAATTTGCTTTAGCAAACTTCTCTCGCACATCACTGTAACTTTCTTCACTCCACTGAAATACTGCTAGGTCAAACTTTACTTTCTCCCTATCAAACTTCTAGTTAAACTCAATCATATTGTGATCACTGTCTCCTAAGGGTTCCTTTACCTCCAGCTCCCTAATTGCCTCCGGTTCATTACATTACACCCAATCCAGTATAGCTGATCCCCTAGTAGGTTGCTCTAAAAAGCCATCTCATAGGTATTCAAAAAATTCACTCTCCGTATCCATTACCGACCTGATTTTCCCACTCTATTTACCATTGTAATCTGTAGTTCACATCCCAGCTACTGTTAGGAGGCCTGTATATAAATGCAATCAGGGTACTTTTACCCTTGCAGTTTCTTAACTCGAGCCACAAGGCTTGATCCTACGTCAAATATTTCTAACGATTTGATGCCATTCTTTACCAGCAGAGCCATGCCAACCCCTCTACCTACCTTCCTGTCCTTCTATACAATGTTTAACCTTGGTCATTCAGCTCCCAACTACAACCATCCTTCAGCCAAGATTCATTGATGGCCACAAAATCATACCTGACAATCTGTAGAGGTGCAACAAGATCATTCACCTTATACTCTGTGCATTGAGATATAACAAGTTTAGTACTGTAGTTGCTGAATAGATCCTGACCCGGATCTGGGTCGTACTTTCCAAATATCCGGACCTGACTTGCACTACCTTACTTTCCCTTTTCTATTTTCTAATTATGATTTATAATTTAAATTTTTATTATATTTAATTTGATTTGTACTTCAGGGAGCGCAAAGCGCAGAATCAAATATCGCTGTGATGATTGTACGCTCTAGTATCAATTGTTTGGTGACAATAAAGTAAAGTATTTGCTACCCTTTTTGATTCTGCATCTCTAATGCACTGATACTTACCCTGCTGTCTGCAATTTTGTTCTATAATCTGTCTGCCCTTCCTGACAGTCTGACTGCATCTATCTTTGCTTTTTTTTACCATCCATCGTATCCTGGCTCCCTTCAATCTGGTTCCCATCCCCCTGCCAAATCAGTTCAAACCATCCCCAACAGCTCTAACAAACCTGCCCGTGAGTTCCCCTAGGGTTCAGGTGCAACCCATCCCTTTTGTACAGATCATACCCCACCCCCCAGAACAGATCCCAATGATCCAAAAACCTGAAGATCTGCCCACTGCACCAGCTTCTCAGCCTCTTACTTATCTGGCAAATCATCCGGTTTCTACTCTCACTAGTGCAAGGCACAGGTAGCAATACAGAAATTACTATCCTGTAGGTATTGCTTTTCAGCTTTCTCTCTAGCTCTCTAAATTCTCTCTTCAGGACTCTTTGCTTTTCCTTCCTAGGCCATTGGTACAAATATGTACCAAGACATCTGGTTGCTCTCCCTCCCACTCCAAAATGCTGTGGACACAATCTGAAATGTCCCTGACCCTGACACACTGATTCCTTTTGTACTCAGTGACCGTTACATGTCTGTTTAAATGTATTCAGTGACTTGAGTTCCAACATTCCCTGCAATATAAAATTTCAAAGACTCACCACCTTCCGGCATCAGTTTGTTTAATTTGTAAGCAGACCCACCTTACTCGGAGATTACGATCCTAGCTCTGGGCTCCTGAGCCTGGGGAAACGCCCTCCCTGGCTATGGCCTGTCGAGCCCCATAGGAATTGTGTATGTTTCAAGTTCTCCTCCCCATCTTCTAAACTCCAGAGATGCATAGAGTCCTACAACATTCAACAGGCCCTTCAGACCAACTTACCCATGCCAACCACAGTGCTTGTCCTATTTGCCCTCTTTTCATCTGTCTCTGTAAATTACCCCTATACACATCTAATTGTCTTTTAAATAACTTTATGAAGTATTACCCAGTCCCTCATTCCTGGTGTATGCAGCAGCGCCAATGAAATGTTGGAAACACATTTCTTTTCCAGACCTATTGCAATGTTATTCGTTTTTTCTTGGGCCACAGGTCGAAGAAGACGGATGTATTCATCATGGATGCTGTGGAGGCCCGTCTACGTATGGTAATCCCTTACATCGACAGCTGGCCACAGGTGAGAGTACATCGGTCACTCCACCTCTACAGTAGGATGAAGGATGGACTCCAAGGGAGAGGGCTGGAACCCTGAGGAGACTGGGCATAAACAAACGATGGGACAAGAACATTACGCCTTGTAAATTTATCTGGTCATTGGGTGCACCAGGGCAGAGATGTGTCTGAGGGAGCAGATCCTCCAACCTCTGATGGCATCAAAGGGAATAGACTCCCTGAATCTCAATCTAAGAGAGTTCAAGGGAACCCTCCACTCATGCAGGGAATGGGAATAGATCCCCCCCCACACCTTCTGCCCAAAGGGAACAGACCCTTCCTGACACTGAGGGGGTCAGGCTCCTTCACCACCCCCCCAACCCCCATCCAGACAATCCAAGGGTGTGGGCCCCTCCGAACCCCACTCAGAGTCTGAGAGGATGGAGTGCAAGTGTAAGGCTGAGGCTGACCTTCCCCTTAATAAGCCCCTGCTCCTTGATGGATGCTGGCAAAGGTGGAGCAAGACCCTGACTCCTCTGTCACACGGTGACATTGCAGTTGGTTGGCCGGCGGACACACCAACAAGCACCCTTTTTTCTGACAGGCAATGAGTCTTCTGCTGATGCCAGAGAATGTGGCTGACAGTCTGAGGATACTGACGGAGATGGTGGATGAGATCTGGTTCTACGCGGGAGATAAGTCAACTGATGTGAGTAATGGAGGGGGTGTCTGTTGTGGATGCAGAAGAGCTCAGCTGGGAGCGGGTTCTGGTTAGAAGACACTGGGGAGGAGGGAGAGAGTGGCCGCTAAGGAGGGCAGTGGGAAAGGTGTCAGGTTGGTGGAACTGCTGCCTCACCACTCAGCAGACTTAGGCTCTTTCTCTGTCACTGTCTGATGCTCTTTCTGTGACCATGTGGGTCTTCCCATCTCTGAGTGCTATGGTTCCTTCCCCTATCCCAAGGACATGTGGTACAGGTGATTGGGCTAATTGACTGCTGCCTGGTGTATGTTTGGGGAGAGGGAGACTCGGGGCAGAGTTGCTGGGCAAGTGAGAGGAAGGGCACTGGGGCTGAGTGAATAGCCAACAGCATGCAGCTGGGGAAGGAAGTGAGCAGATGGAGTTAGGAGGGGGGTGGTTTGGTGGAGAGTGAGTGTGTGGACCAGGACAACTTTGAAGGAGGCAGTGGTTCCTGATCTGGGTGGGGCAGGAGATCAGCCAAGGTGTGGGGTTCCTCTTGGCTGAGTGCCTTGGTGAGGTGAATGGTGCTTGGGCATTCGGGAGCTGCAGTTCACAGACCTTCCCTGAGTTGGCAAGAGGATATCCTAACTGTCATACAGCTACAGAATGACAGGTTATCCCTCTGCTTGTCATACAGTGACACTATCATCTCTGCCTGTCCTGTGTCATGCAGTGATGCTGCCTCTCTGCATCTGGGGCTGTGACAGTGACACCAGTGGTCTGTACAGGGTCTGTGACTGACTGGGTGAACTCTGGAGTCATTCACCATGGTCAGTTAACTCCTCTCCCCACCACACTTGTGGCTCCTAGCAGCAGGAGAACAGTCACCAAAGTGAGTCTGATGCTCGTATCATCCACTGACAGTAACAATTTCTCTTTCTCGGCCTGTGAACAGTCCAACTGGTACACAAAGAGAGCAGTCCTGGCTGGAATCTACAACACCACGGAGCTGGTACTAGTGCAGGACTCGTCCCCTGACTATGAGAACACGTGGACCTTCCTGCAGCACCGTGTCAATGACGTGGTCAGCATAGCTCAATCCGCCAAGCAGGTGAGTCCTACCAATGGGGAGGGAGCTGTTGCAGGTGCAACTGAGCTGTAACATACTTCACACTCAGCCTGCACAGGATAACTGCACCCACTGCCCAATCACTTACACAGGTATACTCACAAACACGCTCTCCCACTCTGAATCCGAGCAGTGTCATTAGTGTTATGACATAGAAACAGACTGGTCGATAGCAGCAGGAGACGCTCATGGAGTGAGCATTGTTTCAGATTGGCTCCATAACCTTTACTTTTTTTAACCTATGATCACCCTTATCTAACTTACTTTTACCTACACCAAAAGATTCTTGCTACTTTCTTGGACTTATCTTTAAGAGTTTATTGTGAATTTTGAAGAAATGAATACAGAAATGGCTCTTAGATCTAAAGGGTGAGAACCTGGGAAAGATCCTAACGGGAACGGGAAGAAGAAAAAGACCGATCCTAAGCGCACTGAATCGACTTATGAAATATTATTGGAGGTTTTAAATGAAAAATTTGAAGAACAACGACAAATTTTCAAACAGGATATAAAGGCTTTTCAAGATTATATGGATAAGACGGATTCAGTAGTTAACCAGCAGCAAGTTCTAATCGCAACTTTGCAAGAGGACGCTCGGAAGCGAGACTTGATAATTGAAAAACTGGAGCAGAAATTACTTTCGACGATTAAACAGGTGGAAACACTTAAAACCAAGAGTGTCGACTTTGAGAATCGGTCCAGAAGACAGAACTTACGCATACTTGGTCTCCCGGAAGGTATTGAACAAGGGGACCCCTCGAAGTACTTTGCTCAACTTTTAAAGGATGCTTTCCCTTCTGTATTCCCACACAGTCCTCCGTTACTTGATTGCGCTCACAGAATTATGCGTCGATCACCAAGTGCTTCAGCTAAACCACCGGTTGTAATTGTCCGATTTCATTATGTGCATGTTAAAGAGCAACTTATTCGTGTGGCTCGGCGTGTAGGGATGGTCAAATTTCAAGAATTCAATTTTCGATTAGTGGAAGATTTTAGTCCAGAAGTAATGAAGGCAAGGCTTCTTTTTAAACCTCTGATGTCCGAATGTTATGAGAAAAATCTAAAACCTGCGCTCTTATACCCTGTGAAGCTCAGAATCTCGTCTCCCAATGCATCACGGCGTGTTTTCTTTTCTACATCTGAAGCGAGAAGCTTTCTGAATGAGAACTTCCCTACTGCTACGGATTCTCATCTCTAATAAATGAGTGATTTTGATCGTTGCAAGATGGTTTTTGTTTCCGAAACCAGATTTTGTTTCTGGCTATTGGTATAGGTTTACTCTATATTTTATACTCTAGTTAAAGTTTTTTTTTGATGTGCTAATCTTTTTATTTTACTTACTTCAATCACTGTACTTTAGCTTTGGTCATTTTCATTAATCCTTCGAAGGTGAATTTTTTTTTACTAAGATGGCGGTTTCTTCTCTAAAATATTTTTGGCTTTTTTTTTGATTTCGCCATTTTTTTTTTCTCTCGTCTTCTTCCTATAATGCATTTCTTATCACAGTTTAAATTTTTTTTGGTTTGTTTGGGTTTTAACCCGATTTATAAGTTACTAGTGATTATATTCTTTTTGGTTTTTTTACTACCAATTATATTAAGAAGCTTGGTTTTAGTATAGTGATTATTATTTCTTTAGAGTTTGGGTGGATCTTTTTTATCCTTTATATACGGAGTTGCCTTCTGATATGGGGGTAGACTTAGTTTCATCTCTCCTTTTTCCCAGCCTTTTCCTGGCTGGGGAGGTCTTTTCTCCTCTTGGGTGGTGGGTGGAGGGTGTTTTTCTAAATCTTATGTTCTTTACATCAGTTTTTTTTAGTTTCTTCGTTTGGGCTGATATTAAACTACTAAAATGTCCGCGATGTCATCACTTCCTTATTTTTGTTCCTCTTCCGGGTGCATGAGTTCATAATTTGGTTAACCCTTTATATACCAAAGGGTTGATTTCAGAAATATGGCTCAGACCATTAATTTTGTCTCTTGGAATACTAATGGCTTAAACCATCTGATTAAACGGAAAAAGATTTTCAAAGTATTCCAAAGACTTAATGCACATATTATTTTTGTACAAGAAACTCATGTGAAGAAAGAGGATAATTATTGATTTTTTAGGTTTTGGAGGGGTCAACAGTACCATTCAAATTCGAATGCTAAAGTAAAGGGAGTTTCAATTTTTATTGACTCCTCTATTGCATTTGTCCAGCACGATATCTTTTCGGATCCGAATGGTAGATTTTTGTTAATTACTGGCTTACTTTTTAACAAAAAGGTTGCTATGGTTAATGTTTATGCTCCAAATGTGGATTATCCCAATTTTTTTAAGTCCTTATTTACTTCTCTACCTAATCTAAATGAATATAAGTTAATAATGGGTGGTGACTTTAATTGTTGTTTAAATCCTTTGTTGGACAAATCTATAACTACTCAGACTTTACCTAATAAGTTGGCCACTTATATTAACTCTTTTTTGACTGATAATAGAATTTTTGATATTTGGAGATTTCGGCATTCTAAGGACAAAGAGTTTTCATTTTTCTCACATGTTTATCATTCCTACTCGAGAATTGATTATTTTTTTATTGATTCTTGTTTTATTCCATCGGTAATTGGTTGTAATTATGATATAATAGCCATCTCTGACCATGCTCCATTAAAACTTTCTATTAAATTTACGGATACAGCTTCTAGTGCTAGACAATGGCGATTTGATTCTACCTTACTGCAAGATCCGGATTTTATTAAATTTATGAAGGAACAGATCGATTTCTTCTTTTCAACTAATTCCACGGATGATATTTCTTGTTGAACACTTTGGGACACTTTTAAAGCATATATTCGTGGACAGATTATCTCCTACTCCGTTGGTCTGAGAAAACGCATTAAGAAGGAAACTCTTTTATTGGTTGATAAAATTAAAGAGATTGACAAGAAATATTCAACTACTCCTAGTAAGGAGCTTTACAAACAAAGGGTTGATCTTCAAATGGAACATAGTTTATTACTTACATCTTCGATTGAAAATCAATTAATGAAAACCAGATCTGATTTTTATATACATAGTGATAAATCGGGTAATCTGTTAGCTAGTCAATTGAAGAATGCTTTGGTTAAACATCAAATTACTAAGATTCGTCAGCAGAATGGGGATCTGACAGTTAACCATGATGAGATAAACAAATCATTTCAAGATTTTTATACCTCCCTGTATCATTCTGAATTCCGTCATGATTATAATACCGTGTGTGATTTTCTTGGGAAATTGAATTTTCCAAAATTATCATCAGATGATCTTTCAATATTAGAAACTCCTATTATGGATGCAGAAATTAAAGGGGTTATTTCCTCTATGAATTCTGGGAAAGCACCAGGTCCAGATGGGTATACAGTAGAATTTTTAAAATGTTTTTCTGCTACTCTTTCTCCTTGGTTATGCAGGGTTTTTGAAGAAGCAATTAGATTGGGTAATCTGCCACAATCTTTTTATAGAGCTTCCATTTCTTTAATATTGAAGAAAGATAAAGACCCTACTGACTGTGCATCCTATAGACCAATATCTTTATTGAATGTAGATTCCAAGATCTTTTCCAAGTTACTGGCATCCAGGCTGGAGAAGGTATTACCCCAAATTATTTCAGAAGATCAAACTGGTTTTATTAAAAATCGCTATTCTTTTTTCAATGTTAGGAGATTATTGAATATTGTTTATACTCCTTCACATAGCACTTCAGAATGTGTCATTTCACTAGATGCGGAGAAAGCATTTGATAGAGTTGAATGGCCATACTTATTTACTGTGCTTGAGAAGTTTAATTTTAGTCCGACATTCATTTCCTGGATTAAACTGATATATCATACTCCAGTAGCCTCGGTGCTTACTAACAATCAAAGATCTCCTTTTTTTCATTTATTTCTGGGTACTAGACAAGGCTGTCCTCTTAGTCCATTATTATTTGATATTGCTTTAGAACCCTTGGCAATTGCTATCAGAGAATCACCGAACATTTTTGGCATTAATCGTGGGACGGATATACATAAGCTATCACTATATGCAGATGATTTATTATTATTTATTTCTGATCCTGAGAAATCCATTCCTGCAGTTATATCATTGTTGACTCAATTTAGGAATTTTTCCGGGTATAAATTAAATCTTAATAAGAGTGAATTGTTTCCTTTAAATAGACAGGTTCCAATTTATGGAAATTTACCTTTTAAATTAGTTAATGACTTTTTTATTTACTTAGGGATTAAAATCACAAAAAACTATAAGGACTTATTTAAGGTTAATTTTTTACCCCTAATCGATCAGATTAAATGTTTGTTTACTAAATGGTCACCAGTATCTTTATCTCTGATAGGTCGGATTAATGCTATTAAGATGGTTATTTTACCCAAGTTTTTATATATATTTCAAGCGGTACCAATTTTTATTCCGAAATCTTTTTTTGCTAATGTTGATTCAAAAATTTCCTCATATATATGGCAGAATAAAAATCCTAGATTAGGTAAAAAATATTTACAGAAGGCAAGGAAGGAAGGTGGATTGGCATTGCCTAATTTTAGATTTTATTATTGGGCAGTTAATATCCGATATTTGATATGTTGGTTAAAGGATTGGGATTTATCTTTTAGACCTCATTGGGTGAACCTGGAAATTAAATCTGTACAAGGATTTTCATTGGGTTCTATTTTAGGGTCTTCTCTTCCCTTTGCTCTTTCTAAATTGCCGAAACGAATTGACAATCCGATAGTTAAACATACTTTACATATATGGTTTCAATTTCGGAAATTTTTTGGATTGACTCAGTTTGTTTTAAATATTCCTATTGTATCCAATTGCTTTTTTTATCCTTTTATTATAGACCAAGCTTATTCAGCTTGGAAGACTAAAGGATTACTACGATTTTCTGATTTATTTTTGGATAATTGTTTTATGTCTTTTGAACAATTATCTAATAAATATAATTTGCCTAGATTTCATTTTTTTAGATATTTACAGATTAGGAATTTCTTAAATACTGTACTTCCTCCTTTTCCAAATTTTGTGTCTTCAGGTATTTTGGAGAATTTGTTTGAACTTAATCCTTCTCAGAAAGGGCTAATATCAAAACTTTACAATATAATTATGAAGATATGTTCAGAGCCCTTCTATAAGATTAAAAATGATTGGGAAAGAGAACTTAACCTTACTATCCCTATTGAGAATTGGGATAAAATTCTTCAATTATTTAATACATCATCTATATGTGCTAAACATTCATTAATACAGTTTAAGGTTGTGCATAGGGCTCATATGTCCAAGGATAAATTGGCTAATTTTTATTCCTATATAAATCCTATTTGTGACAGATGTCATTCTGAGATAGCATCTTTAACTCATATGTTCTGGTCGTGTCCGCTTTTGAAAAAATATTGGAAAGACATTTTTGATATTATTTCTACGGTATTGAACATTGATTTACAACCTCATCCTATTACTGCAATTTTTGGTTTACCAATGATGGACTCACTCCATTTATCCTCTTCTGCTTGTCGAATGATTGCATTTCTTACATTAATGGCTAGAAGATCTATTTTGTTGAATTGGAAAGAAATTAATCCTCCTACTGTATTTCATTGGTTTTCTCAAACTATGTTATGTCTAAATTTAGAAAAAATTAGAAGTGTTGTATTTGATACTTCTATTAAATTTGAAAAGATATGGAGACCATTTATTCAATATTTTCACATGATGTAATATGACCCTGTTCCAAGCCTATTTGTTTTTCCAGTTTCGATTTTATATATGTTGAGAGGATCAGAGTTGATGACACTGATGATTTTGTATTTTTGTGAGATATTATAAACAGCCCTTTTTTTTCCATTTTTTCTTTTTCTCTTCTTTCTTTTTTCATTTTTTTCCTTATTAGTTATTAGATTAGTTTTTTTGCATTAATTTTTTTCTTTTTCTTTTTTCTGTTTTTTTTAATATATATTATGATATTCCTAGGTTTGCCTTGTTTATTTGTTACTTGTATCGTCCATGATTTGGGAATACTCATTTATACTGTAACTATTGCTGTATTCTTTCATGTTCAGTTGTAATGTGTATGTTTGTAATCCCATTATCTATATCAATTTTATTTTGTTGATATTAATAATAATAATAAAAAGATTGAAAAAGAAACAGACTGGTCACTGAGTACATGCTTACATCCATCTACATCAATCCGACACTTCCTCCTCACTTTCCTGTAAACACCAACCCCTCCCACCCTGATTCTTGCATTCCCCACGTGCAGCAGAGGCAACCAATTAATTGACTGACCTGCACGACTTGGAAAGTGAGAGGAATTCTGAGCACCCAGGGGAATCCCACACAGAGGGAGAATGTGCAAAGTGCATACAGACAGCACCAGGGTTGTTAGAGTTGTGAGACAGCAGTTCTACCACTGTGCTGCCCTCAGACTAACCATGGTTGTATTTCTTTGTAGGCCCAGTTGACAGGGAAGGCTGTTTTGCAAGGACTGATGGGAGCTGCGGTTACTGTAAGTATCACACCCAGAATCCAGGCTGTGTAACAACCCATTTCAGTTGTTGCTGAGTCCCAAAGGCCCATCCCTGGCTGGTGACTGACTCCAGCTGGTAGAGAAAACAAGCTTGATCTTGTCCCCTTTCTTTCCCCATTCTTCACATTGATTTGGACCATTGTCTGTGCTCCTGATAAAATATAGAACACTTCATCATAGGAGTAGGCTCTTCGGCCCACTATGTTGTGTCAAACTAATTAAGTTAGTGGTCAAATGCCCAACTAAAGTAATCTGTTGTTGTTAGCCCTTCACCCCTACTGGAGCATAGGCTGCTGACAGCAGTTGCTAGAGTCCTGCCTTGGGCCAGTGTTTCCAGTTGCCCCCATGTATAGCCCATTTTCTTGGTGTCTTCTAGACAAAGATCCTTCCTTCCCCCAGGGATGAAGTCTTTGGAATTTCTGTAACACTGGGTTTTTATGGGATGGAGTTGCTAGCCCCAAGCCAAATCTTCTTCCTTTCACAGCAGGGATTGGGATCGTCTATGACAAAATTAAACTATTCTCTGCTACCTGCATAATGTCCATATCCTTCCATTTCATGTACATTCATGTGTATATCTAATAGCCTCTTGAATGCCTCTGTCATATTTGCCTCCAACACCATCCCATGGAGTGCATTACACGTACCCACTACTCTTCGTTGGGGAAAATCTTGCCCTATGCGTCTCCTTTGAACTTGGCTCCTCTCATCTTAAATCTATTCCCTTTGGGCATGATCTCAGCAATAAGGGTGTGTGATGGAATGGGCAGTACTGAGATCCATTTTGCAGTTTGGGAGTATCTTAGCATGATAATTTGTGACCGAGAGGATATTTTATGCAAAGTATGGATCGGGAACAGTCATCAACTGTCCTTCGCTCCCTTCCCTTGCATGGCTGTACTGTTCCTGCTGTAATGTTTTTTCTCTTGTTCTCGTGACACAGGTGAAGAACCTAACTGGGATTGCCCAGAGTCGGTGAGCTCTGCCTGTGGATATCGAGACAGGCAGAATCTGGGAGTGTGTGTATGTGTGTGTGAGGGCTTGAGGGCTGTGTCACCTCCATTCTACTGTTCATAGCATCCAAATATAAATAATGTAGTGAAAATAAAAAATAAAATAATCAATAGCAAATTACTGTGTGAACTGATCATTTTAGGTGGTCTATTGTGGTGTGAGCTGGAGTCCAAGTTGTGGCCAGTGATTAAACTTTCCTATAGCAAAAATGCATGGGTAATGGGTTTTTTTTGGAGTGTAACTTTGATTACACTGGACAGCAATTTTTTCCAAAGCGCTGCTTCAGAATTTTTTTCTGACATGATAGACCACTTGAAGCTGAACACAAATAAATTCAGACCACTTGAATCACGTAGAAATTTAGAGAAACAAGAAATTAACTTTTATTAAATATAATGCATTTGATTGCATAATGGTGCTGATGCTTGTCAATAGTTCAACTATTTGTTTGTACTCAAGCAAGAAGCCTCAGACACTGTGTCCAACAATAGTTAGCCAACATTGATGGAATCCAGTTGCGCTGATATATTTCTCCATGACTGCAATGTCCCAGTGAAACCTTTCACCATGCTTGTCACTGACAGTGCCAAGATTTGCAGGGACCAAGTCTAAATAGGAATGCAGAAAATGAATCTTTAGTGACATGTTCCACTTCATGGTTTTGTATGCTTGAAGCATGTTGTCAACCAGCTGCATGTAGTTTGGAGCTCCAGTTGCCAAGAAAACGAGTCCTACAATTAAGGGAGGTACAGTTCCCATACCAGGCAGTGATGCAGCCAGTCAGGATGCTCTCAATTGTGCCCCTGTAGAAAGTTCTTAGGAGTCGTGACAGAGGTATACAAGATATTAAGAGGAATAGATAGAGTGGACAGCCAGCACCTCTTCCCCAGGGCACCACTGCTCAATACAACAAGAGGACACACACAAAATGCTGGTGGAACACAACAGGCCAGGCAGCATCTATAGGGAGAAGCGCTGTCGACGTTTCGGGCTGAGACCCTTCGTCAGGACTAACCAAAAGGAAAGATAGTAAGAGATTTGAAAGTAGTGGGGGGAGGGGGAAATACGAAATAATAGGAGAAGACCGGAGGGGGTGGGATGAAGCTAAGAGCTGGAAAGGTGATTGGTGAAAGTGATACAGAGCTGGAGAAGGGAAAGGATCATGGGACGGGAGGCCTCAGGAGAAAGAAAGGAGTGGGGGAGAGCACCAGAGGGAGATGGAGAACAGGCAAACAATTAAATATGTCAGGGATGGGGTAAGAAGGGGAGGAGGGGTATTAATGGAAATTAGAGAAGTCAATGTTCATGCCATCAGTTTGGAGGCTACCCAGCCGGTATATAAGGTGTTGTTCATCTGGAAAATTCATTTGGAAAATGAATCCAAACTCAGGTTGGAGGAACAACAATCTTCCTGCATCTAGCCTGTCCAATCCCTTTAGAATTTTATACATTTCAATAAGTTCCCCCCTCAATCTTCTAAATTCCGGCGAGTATAAGCCTAGTTGATCCAGTCTTTCTTCATATGAAAGTCCTGCCATCCCAGGAAACAATCTGGTGAACCTTCTTTGTACTCCCTCTATGGCAAGAATGCCTTTCCTCAGATAAGGGGACCAAAACTGCACATTATACTCTAGGTGTGGTCTCACCAAGGCCTTGTACAACTGCAGTAGAACTTCCCTGCTCCTGTACTCAAATCCTCTTGCTATGAATGCCAACATACCATTTGCCTTTTTAACCACCTGCTGTACCTGCATACCCACTTTCAATGACTGGTGTACAATGACACCCAAGTCTCGTTGCACCTCCCCTTTTCCTAATTGGCCACCATTCAGATAATAATCTGTTTTCCTGTTCTTGAAACCAAAGTGGATAACCTCACATTTATCCACATTAAATTGCATCTGCCATGAATTTGCCCACTCACCTAACCTATCCAAGTCACTAAGAGAATTTGCCCATTCACCTAACCTATCCAAGAGACAGGGCATGTGACAGAAGTTTGTGTACAGGAACACTTTGTATCCAATGAGCACAATGCTGTTAGTTTCAACGTAAGTATGGAAAGAGATAGGGCTAGTCCGCGGGTTGGAATTCTAAATTGGAGAAAGGTCATTTTGATGGTATCAGAAATGACCTGGCAAGTGTGGATTGGGAGAGACTGGCAAAGGTGTACTTGGAAAGTGGGAGGACTTCAAATTTTGAGAGTATGTGCCTGTCAGAATAAAAGGTAAAGGTAACAAGTGTAGGGAACCTTGGTTTTCAAGTTACATTGAGGCTAAGAGGGAAAATGTGGTGTATAGTAGGTATATGCAAATAGGAACAAATAAGTACAAGTAATACAAGAGAACACTTTAAGAAAGAAATCAGGAAGGCTAAAAGAAGGCATGAAGTTGATCTAGCAGACAAGGTGAAGGAGAATCCAAAGGAATTCTACAGATATGTTAAGAGCAAAAAGATTGCTAGGGACAAAATTGGTCTACTGGAAGACCAGAATGATAACCTATGTGGGGAGCCAAAACAGATAGGGAGACCTTAAATGCATTCTTTGCATCTGTATTTACATGGACGATGGACACAGAGTGTATACAGAGTCTATAAACCTGTGGCAAAGTGGCATCAGCTTCATGGACCCTGTACAGTTTACAGAGTAGGAGGTGTTTGTTACCCTGAAGTAAATCAGGGTGGATAAAACCCCAGGCCCCGACAAGGTGTTCCCTTCGACCCTATGGGAGGCAAGTGCAGAAATTGCCATGGCCCTAGCAGAGATAATTAAAACATCCTTAGCAACAGAAAAGGTATCAGAGGATTACAGGATAGCCAATGTTGTTCCACTGTTTATAAAAGGCTCCAAACAGAAACCGGGAAATTATAGGCTGGTGAGTCTGACAGCAGTTCTGGGAAAGTTATTGGAAGATATTTTAAGGGACCGGATATACAGGTATTTGGATAGACATGGAACAATAAAGGATAGTCAAAATAGGTTTGCGCATGGTACGTTATGTCTAATAAATCTTATGAGTTTCTCGAGGAAGTTACCAGGAAAGTGGATGAAGGCAAAGTAGTGGATGTTGGACTTCAGTAAGGCATTTGACAAGGTCTTCCGTGGGAGGATGGTCAAGAAGGTTCATTTGCTTGATATTCAGCTGGAGTGCTGGGCAGCAGTTGAGGAGCTGAGGTGAGTGCTCAGAAGCAGCTGAGGTGAGTGTGCTTTAAAAGGAGCATGGAGTGGGGACTTGGTACAGTGTGATCGCAGGACCGTTGCACAGGAGGAGGAGCGAGGGGCTCGGGAGTGCTCAGAAGCAGCTGAGGTGAGTGTGCTTTAAAAGGAGTGTGGAGGGCATCTGAAGGGTTAAACAGAGTTTTGATTAGTTGATTAGAGGGAGTGAGTACTTGAGATAATTGGCAGGGACAAATAAAAGGAGGGGTAGCTGAAGAGGAATGACCAGTATGTGAGTGGCTCAGGGTAGGAGTGGAGCATTGAGGCCTTGGCAAGCAGAGGCTGAGGACAAGCTTGCTCCCAGTGAGATAAGGCTGGGTAAGTTCCTTTAACTAATTTAATTAAATTTGGAGTAGGTAATGGAGGCCCCAGCTGCAGCTCCTGGCAAATCGAAGTTAGGGAACTGGAGCTGGATGAACTTCGGATCATTTGTGAGGCAGAGGCAGAAATAGCCAGGAGTTTCTGGGAGACTGGACCCTCAGCTCAGAAGGGAAGGTGGGAAAAGAGGAGAGCAGTAGTGATAGGGGATTTGATAGTTAAAGGGACAGATAAGAGGCTCTATGGGAGAGATTGAAAATCTCAGATGATCTGTTGTCTCCCTGGTGCCAGGGTCTGTGATATCCCGGATTGAATTCTTGGTATTCTCAGGAGGGAGGGTGAGCAGCCAGATGTTGTCCATGTAGGAACCAATGATGTGGATAGGAAGGAGGAGTAGGTTCTGTAAGGGGAGTTGGGTGCAAAGTTGAAGGACAGGACCTCCAGGGTTACAATCTCCGGATTGCTACCCGAGCCATGTGCTAGTGAGGCTAGAAGCAGGAAGATAATGCAGCTAAATACGTGGCTAAGGAGATGCTGCTGGAGGGAGGGCTTCATGTTTCTGGACAATTGGACCTTGTTCCAGGGAAGGTGGGACCTGTTCTGATGAGACAGTTTGTACCTGAACTGGAGGGGGGGACCAACATCCTTGTGGGTAGGTTTGCTACAGCTGTTCTGGGGGGGGGGGGGGTGTTTAAACTAGATTTGCAGGGGCAGGGGAACCAGAGTGTTAGAACAGATAGGAGGATAAAAGTCATGTGGGGACTGTACGTAGACAGGAATCAAAAGTTTGTTCGTGATAGAAATGTTCTCAAGTGCATCTATTTCAATGCAAGGAGTATTGTAGGTAAGGCAGATGAGCTTAGGGTGTGGATTGGCATGTGGGATTATGACATTATTGCTATTAGTGAGACTTGGTTGTAGGAGGGGCAGGACTGACAGCTTAATGTTCCAGGGTTCTGTTGCTTCAGCCGTGATAGAGGGGGAGGGATGAAAGAGGGAGGAGTGGCATTACTAGGCAGGGAAAATATCACAGCTGTGCGTAGGCAGGACAGCCTGGAGGGCTTGTCTACAAAGGCCATATGGGTGGAACTGAGGAATGGGAAAGGTGTAACCACACTAATAGGGTTGTATTATAGACCACCCAATAGTCAGAGAATTGGAGGAGCAGATCTGTAGAGAGAGAGCAGACCAATGTAAGAAACAGAAAGTTGCAATTGTAGGGGATTTTAACTTTCCACATATTGACTGGGACTCCCACACTGTGAAAGGGCTAGATGGCTTGGAGTTTGTCAAATGTGTTCAGGAAAGTTTTCTAAATCAATATATAGAGATACTTACAAGAGAGGATGTAATACTTGATCTCCTGTTAGGGAACCAGACAGGTCAGGTCTCAGAAGTATGTGTAGGTGAACAATTTGGGTCCAGTGATCATAATGTCACTAGTTTCAAGTTAATAATGGATAAGTCTGGTCCTCAAGTTGAGGTTCTAAATTGGACAAGGGGCCAATTTTGTGGAAATGAGAAAGGATCTAGGAAGAGTGGATTGGGATAAGTTGTTTTCTGGCAAGTAAGTGTTCAGTAAGTTCACTTTTGCCAATCACCTTTCCAGCTCTTAGCTTCATCCCACCTCCTCCAGTCTTCTATCATTTCGCATTTCCCCCTCCCCCCACTACTTTGAAATCTCTTACAATCTTTCCTTTCGGTTAGTCCTGACAAAGGGTCTCAGCCCGAAACGTCGACAGCACTTCTCCCTATAGTTGCTGCCTGGCCTGCTGTGTTCCACCAGCATTCTGTGTGTGTTGTTTGAATTTCCAGCATCTGCAGATTTCCTCGTGTTTGCACAACAAGAGGACGTGGCTTTAAGGTAAGGGGTGGGAGCTTCAAGGCGGATATTAGAGGAAGATTTTTTACTCAGAGAGTGGTTGGTGCGTGGAATACTTTGCCTGAGTTAGTGGTGGAGGCAGATATACTAGTGAATTTTAAGAGACTACTAGACAGGTATATGGAGGAATTTAAGGTGGGGGTTATATGGGAGGCAGGGTTTAAGAGTCGGCACAACATTGTGGGCTGAAGGGCCTGTACTGTGCTGTACTATTCTATGTTCTATGTAAAATTTTCAATGATATCTTGAATGCCTTCTATGCGAACTTCTCTGGACCCACTAGACGTTCATTGAATTGCCTGTCATTGATGAGTTTTTTGATTTGTGGACCAACAAAAATGCCTTCCTTAATCTTGACATCAGTTTTTCTGACATGAATTATGAATTTAAATAACAAATGTACAAATAACAAAAATAACAGTTTTTTTTTTAAAAAGCAGTGCATGATAGGGAAATCGCATTGTGATTTTCATGATCAGCAGCCCAAATCCATAAGATACACCCAAAAGTATTCAGGAAACAAAATCTGTTTTGGGCCTGTGTTATTGGTAAAGTTCAGATCCAGTGAGGAAGATGGCAACTTGGATGTGAAAAGTGGGCGAGTTATCAGAGGGGATGCAAATAGTAAATGTCAGTCATAATTTCCATTCCAAACTATGATATTGAAATTGATGTAAACCTCTCCAGGTTGAAATAGGGTATTGGAGAAAGGTTGCTCTTGGTCTGAGAACAGATGTAGTTTGAGAAAATTGATATCAAAGATAGCATGCAATTCTGTTTTTGAAGAACAGTGGCCCTTATGGCTCTGGTTCAGTACAGTTTTGGTACATCCCAAGAGGGAGGGAAATAGGAATATTGGATTAATGTTCCCAAAATGACTAAAATTTTGGACATGATGAGCAACAAAGGAAATGGAAAGCTGCTAGGTAACTAAAAAATGAGTTAAATAAATTTAAAGAAGGGTACAAAGAAAGAGGCAATGAGAAAAGAGTGCAAGCACTGAAAGGAATCCAGGAATATTGCACAGGCACAAAAACACAAAAAGCATTGCAATCAAAGCTCTGATCGGATACTAAAGAGGAAACAATTTAAGCTGAGGACGTAACAGATATGAGGGAAAGCATTTATACTGGTCCTCAAGGAAGGGGGCAGTAGCAGCAAAGGATGTTCCAGTTAACCTTGTGGGTCTGCTGAAAATTGAATAGAAGCTGATAGTTGAGGGGCCAGTAGGTGAATTAATTCTCTAGTCCAGGGGTGATGCTGGGTTTGGAAATCTGTCTTGATTAGCTGTCTTGCAGGGATAACCCAGTAAATACAGATAGTTGTGTGAATTGTAGAAACCATTACCAGGGACAGGAACTAAAGATCAGCATGGCGACCAGGCACCTGGGACAGAATGTCTGAACCCTGCTGATTCATAAAGACTTCCGAATGGAATTTGATAAATTGCCATCCGGTCTTCAAGATAACTGGCCATGCAATAAAAAAGGAAGCAAGCAGAAAAATGGTTGAGACTAGGAGGGGTTGAGCGTGTTTTTACAACTATGGAAATTGTATATTGCAGATCGCAGGGGACAGAACTGAACGTTTACGAATAAGAGAATCTGTAGATGCGGAAATCGTATTGTCTTGGTGATAGGTTGTGGATACAATGTTTATGAGTGGGAGATTAAGAGACGAGAGGGTATAGGATTGGGCACTAACAGTGAAGGGAACTCGGACCCTGGGACAACAGGTCGGGATAGACAGCTTGGAGGGTACGGAGGGAGTTGTTCACAGAAACTGGTGCAGTGATGTGGGGGCCAGACAAACTCGGTGGCTGGAGTCGTCGAAGTTTGTGGTGTACACAATGTCTGTGCGCTATGACTATATTAACTTTTGTGTGGATGTCGTTGTTCCTGTTAGAACTGTTCGCTGCTATCCCAATAATAAGCCCTGGATCACTAGTCACATCAAAGGCCTCCTAAATCAGAAGAAGAGGGCCTTTAAAGATGGTGATCGGTTGGAGCTTAAAAGAGTTCAGAAGGAACTCAGAGTACAGATAAGGGGGGCAAAGGAGCAGTATAGGAGGAAGCTAGAACAAAAGCTGCAGAACAAAAGCATGAAGGAGGTGTGGGATGGGATGAAGATCATCACCGGATGCGGTGCAAAGCGGGGGGCAAACATAAGTGGAGATGTGGAGAAAGCGAACCAGCTGAACAACTTCTTCAATAGGTTCGACAGCACAATCTCATCCTCACCGCAGAACTCCACACCAGGCTTGTCTTTCTACTCGTCCTCCCTCTTACTTCCCTCACAGGAAAATAGCCACTCACAGGAGACCTTGCCCACGCCCAGGATTACGGCTGCACAGGTGGAAGGTCAACTGAGGAAGATCTGTACCAGCAAGGCGGCTGGACCGGATGGAGTATCCCCACGATTACTGAGGGCCCTACAGCGCATCTTCAACATGAGCCTGGAGCAGAGAAGAGTACCCAGACAGTGGAAAACATCCTGTATTGTCCCGGTACCGAAGAAACCACAACCAAAGGAGTTGAATGACTTCAGACCTGTTGCCTTGACGTCGCACGTGATGAAGACCATGGAGCGGCTGATAATACAGAATCTGAGGCCACAAACCAGGCACGCCCGGGATCCTCTTCAGTTTGCGTATAAGGAGAAGGTGGGAGTGGAGGATGCTATCACGTATTTGCTGCACAAATCCCTCTCTCACCTGGATGGGGTCAGTGGTGCTGTGAGGATTACATTCCTGGACTTCTCTAGTGCCTTTAACACCATCCAGCCCAAGATCTTAAGGCACAAACTCACGGAGATGGGAGTAGACTCTCACATGGTGGATTGGATAGTGGACTACTTGACAGATAGACCTCAGTATGTGCGGTTGGGAGACTGTAGGTCTGACACGGTGGTCAGCAGCACAGGAGCGCCGCAGGGGACCGTGCTCTCTCCGGTCCTGTTCACCCTGTACACATCAGACTTCCAATGTAACTCGGAGTCCTGCCATGTGCAGAAGTTCGCTGACGACACGGCCATAGTGGGGTGTGTCAGGAATGGACAGGAGGAAGAGTATAGGAAACTGATACAGGACTTTGTGATATGGTGCAACTCAAACTACCTGTGTCTCAATATCACCAAGACCAAGGAGATGGTGGTGGACTTTAGGAGATCTAGGCCTCATATGAAGCCAGTGATCATTAATGGAGAATGTGTGGAGCAGGTTAAGACCTACAAGTATCTGGGAGTGCAGTTAGACGAGAAGTTAGACTGGACTGCCAACACAGATGCCTTGTGTAGGAAGGCACAGAGTCGACTGTACTTCCTTAGAAGGTTGGCGTCATTCAATGTTTGTAGTGAGATGCTGAAGATGTTCTATAGGTCAGTTGTGGAGAGCGCCCTCTTCTTTGTGGTGGCGTGTTGGGGAGGCAGCATTAAGAAGAGGGACGCCTCACGTCTTAATAAGCTGGTAAGGAAGGCGGGCTCTGTCGTGGGCAAAGTACTGGAGAGTATAACATCGGTAGCAGAGCGAAGGGCGCTGAGTAGGCTACGGTCAATCATGGAAAACCCTGAACATCCTCTACATAGCACCATCCAGAGACAGAGAAGCAGTTTCAGCGACAGGTTGCTATCGATGCAATGCTCCTCAGACAGGATGAAGAGATCAATACTCCCCAATGCCATTCGGCTTTACAATTCAACCGCCAGGGGTAAGATATGTTAAAGTGCCGGGGTTAGGACTCAATGTATTTAAGTAAACTACGCAAGAACTTTTTAAAAGCTATTTATTAATGCTTTTTGAGAGGGTGATTTTAGATGCATATCATATTTTTACTGAGTTAAGAATTGTTTGTAATTAGTTTTGCTACAATAAGTGTATGGGACATTGGAAAAACAAGGTTGAATTTCCCCATGGGGATGAATAAAGTATCTATCTATGACTGACTGCAAGGAGAGTATGAAGCACAGTCCGTAGACCGAACGGCCCCGTACGTCCGGAGAGGGGAGGGAAATACACGGACGGGGGAGTAATAGCGCGGGGCAGACCGGGAAAGAGGTCAGGAGCATAGCGCGAGACTTGCCGGGAAGGAGAAGGCCCAGAGCGTGACGCGGGGCCCGCCGGGAAAGAGGAGGTCGGGCCGCGATGCCGTACGCGAACCAGCCGACGGTCCGAATCACGGAGCTGACGGACGAGAATGTTAAATTCGTCGTGGAGAACACGGAGCTGTCGTGAGTACCGGGGCTGGGATGACTCTCCCGCTAGGGAGGTGGAGTTTGCTATCATGTGCTCAGGTCCGGGAAGAGGTGCTACACGAACAATTTGTAGCAGCGCAGGCAGTGTGTACAGACTACATGAATGTTCACTCTTTATTCCCTTCAAGGGAAAGAGAAGCAAAAAAGGCAAGGCGCTCATGCAGAACAAGTCCATGGCATTGTAAGTGGTGGTCCGTAGTATTGCTGCACTGAGATGGTGATCAGGATTGTGCTGGTTGGCTCAATAAGCAAATGGTTGAAATGAAGTAGTTCCTATCATATCCGACCGTAGATATAAGAAGATGACGGAGCCTGGATGATGGATATCGGCCTCTTGCAGCAGCTCCTACAGATGGTGGGGATAAATTTTGTTTCCATTACTACAGTGCAGCTACAGCGCAGAAACATTTACAACCCATCAAGTCCGTGCCTAACTGTTATTCTGCGTAGTCCCACCATACCTGTCGTATCCATCTACTTATCCAAACTTCTCTTAAATGTTGCAGTTGATTCTAGATCCATTTGAATTGCTGTACCCGACCTTGATGCAACCAGTTAGAATACTTTCAACGGTATATTTGACAAGATGACCCTAATGCAAAAATTGTAGGGGCCTTGGCAGGAGTATTTAAAACAGCCATAGCCATGGGTGAGGTGCCACACCACTGGAGGAGGACTCGTGTTGTTCTGTCATTCAAGAAAGGCTCTAAGAATAAGCTGGGAAATTATAGGCCAATGACTGTGTTTAGTTTTGGTCAACTCACTACAGGAAGGATGTGGAAACTAGAAAGAGTGCCGTGGAGATTTACAGGGATATTGCCTGGATTGCGGAGCATGCCTTATGAGAATAGGTTGAGTGAACTTGGAGATGACCTGATAGAGGTGTATAAGATGATGAAAGGCATTGATCATGTGGATAGCCAGAGGTTTTCCCCCCAGGTCTGAAATTGCTAACACGAGGGGACATAGTTTTATGATGCTTGTAAGTAGGTACAGAGGGGATGTCAGTCGTAAGTTTTTCACACAGAGAGTGATGGGTACGTGGAATGTTCTGCCAGCAACGGTGGTGGAGGTGGATACAATAGGGTCTTTTAAGAGGCTCTTAGAAAGGTACCTGGAGCTTAGAAAAATAGAGGGCTATGCATTATAGAACATAGAACAGTACAGCACATTACAGGCCCTTTGCCCCACAATGTTGTGCCGACCCTCAAACCCTGCCTTCCATATAACCTCCCACCTTAAATTCCTCCATATACTTGTCTAGTAGTCTCTTAAACTTCACTAGTGTGTCTGCCTCCACCACTGACTCAGGCAGTGCATTCCACGCACCAACCACTCTTTGAGTGAAAAACCTTCCTCTAATATCCCCCTTGAACTTCCCTCCCCTTAACTTAAAGCCATGTCCTCTTGTACTGAGCAGTGGTGCCCTGGGGAAGAGGCGCTGGCTGTCCACTCTGTCTATTCCTCTTAATATCTTGTACACCTCTATCATGTCTCCTCTCATCCTCCTTCTCTCCAAAGAGTAAAGCCCTAGCTCCCTTAATCTCTGATCATAATCCATACTCTGTAAACCAGGCAGCATCCTGGTAAATCTCCTCTGTACCCTTTCCAATGCTTCCACATCCTTCCTATAGTGAGGCGACCAGAACTGGACACAGTGTGGCCTAACTAGAGTTTTATAGAGCTGCATCATTACATCGCGTCTCTTAAACTCTATCCCTCGACTTATGAAAGCTAACACCCCATAAGCTTTCTTAACTACCCTATCTACCTGTGAGGCAACTTTCAGGGATCTGTGGACATGCACCCCCAGATCCCTCTGCTCCTCCACACTACCAAGTATTCTGCCATTTACTTTGTACTCTGCCTTGGAGTTTGTCCTTCCAAAGTGTACCACCTCACACTTCTCCAGGTTGAACTCCATCTGCCACTGCTCAGCCCACTTCTGCATCCTATCAATGTCTCTTTGCAATCTTTGACAATCCTCTACACTATCTACAACACCACCAATCTTTGTGTCATCTGCAAACTTGCCAACCCACCCTTCTACCCCCACATCCAGGTCGTTAATAAAAATCAGGAAAAGTAGAGGTCCCAGAACAGATCCTTGTGGGACACCACTAGTCACAACCCTCCAATCTGAATGTACTCCCTCCACCACAACCCTCTGCCTTCTGCAGGCAAGCCAATGATTATGGTATTATGGTAAATCTAGGCAGTTTCTAGAGTAGGTTATATGGTCAGCCCAACATTGTGGACCAATGGGCCTGTAATGTGCTGTAGATTTCTATGTTCTACATTAAATTCTAAGATACAGAATATCTAAATATAGTAGATTCTGATTAATTGGCCAGGCAGCATCTATAGGGAGAAGCGCTGTCGATGTTTCGGGCCGTTATGAAGGGTCTCGGCCCGAAACATTGACAGCGCTTCTCCCTATAGATGCTGCTTGGCCTGCTGCGTTCCACCAGCATTTTGTGTGTGTTGCTTGAATTTCCAGCATCTGCAGGTTTCCTCATGTCTGATTAATTGGGACAATTTGGACCAGTAGAATTTAAGTGGCTGCCCCAATGACTTGAAGTTTCATGGACATAGTTTTAAAATGTTGTAAAAAATACAAACTGAGTAATAAATTATGTATTTAAATGAAACCTAGAATAAATTAGAACTTTGCCCATAGTACTACAGTACTCTAAAACTATGTGTTAGTCCCTAATGATTATTGGTGGAGGAATTCAACCAGTGTACACAATAAATAAAGTTGGTGCAGGGACCTAGTGCAGATAACAGCCTGCCTTCACACAATGCTATCGACGGTTGAATCCTCCAATTTTCATTTGAATTTTAACATTCAAGATGTTTGTTGATACCTTCAAATTCCTTGTAGTTCCTAATTTGCTGAAATAGTGAAGTTATGGTATTTTCACTCTTGGCTGTGTCTAGCATCTCCAAGCCTGGGTGTTTGAAGCCGCATTGAGTAAAACAGTTCTGAATTGTCTTATTGCTTAATTCTCACTGACTGGCAATGACAAAAATCACTGCTTTTTGGACACAAACACACACAACTGATGCTTTTTAAAAAGAGGGTCTGATTAGGAATCATCAACATGGGTTTTTGCACATGGAGTGTTGTGCCTCAGTTTTTCAAGGAGGTTACCAGGAAAACTGATGAAGGAAAGGCAATGGATGTTGTCTATATGGACTTTAGCAAGACCTTCAACAAAGGTTGGTCAAGAAGTTCAGTTGTTTAGCATTCAGGATCAGGTAGTAAATTGGATTAGACATTGGTTTTGTGAGAGAAGCCAAAGACTGGTAGTAGATGGTTGCTTCAATGACTGGAGGCTTGTGAGTAGTAATGTATCAGAGGGATTGGTGATGGTCTGTTGTTGTTTATCATCTATGATCAATGATATAGCAAATTTGCAGTTGACATCAATATTGGGGATGTAGTGGATAGTGAGGAAGACTATCAGAGCTTGCAGCAGAATTGAACCAATTGGAAAAATAGGCTGAAAATTGACAGATTGAATTTAGTGCAGACAAGTGCGAAGTCTTGCACGTTGATAGCACTAACCGGAGTAGGACTTGCACTGAGGAGTGCAGAAGAACAAAGTGATCTGGAAGTACAGGTCCATAATTCATTGGAAGTGGTGTCACAAGTAGATAGGGCCATAGAGAAAGCTTTTGGCAAATTGGCCTTCATAAATCAAAGTACTGAGTACATGAGTTGAGATGCTATGTTGAAGTTGTATAAGATGTTGGTGAGGCCTAATTTGGGGTATTGTGTGCAGTTTTGGTCACCAACTTACAGGAAAGATGTAAATAAGTTTGAAAGAGTACAGAGAAAATTTACAAGGATGTTGTCGGGACAGGAAGACCTGGGTTATAAGGAAAAATTAAATAGGTTAGGACTTTATTCCTTGGAATGCAGAAGACTGAGAGGAGATTTGATAGAGGTATACAAAGTTATGAGGGGTATAGATAGGGTAAAATGAAAGCAAGCTTTTTCCACTGAGGTTAGGTGGGACTACAAACAGAAGTCATAGGTTAAGTGTGAAAAGTGTAAAGTTCAAGGGGAACATGTGAGGAAACTACTTCCTTCAGATGGTGGTGAGAGTGTGGAAGGAGCTGCCAGCACAAGTGGTGCAGTGAGCCTGATTTCAACATTTAAGAGAAGTTTGGATGGGTACATGGATTCTGATCTTGGTACAGGTTTATAGAAGTAGCAGTTTAAATGGACTAAATTGGCAAAAGGGGCTTTTTCCGTGCTGTACTTCTCTATGACTCTACTGATCTGCATGATAATGTGGTAAACTAAATCAGCATATTTGCAGATGACACCAGTATTTGGCATCATAACGAACAGCAGGGAAGGGTATCAAAGGGTACAGCAGGATCTGTGTTAGCTAGAAAATGGACTGTAAAGGGGCAGATGAAATTTAATGCAGACAAGTGTGAGGTGTTGCACTTTGGGAGGACAAACCAGCTGAGGATTTGCACACTAAAGGGTAGGGCACTGATTAGTGCAGTAGAACAGAGGGATCTGGGAGTACAGATCTGTAATTCCCTGAAAGTGCTGTTACAGGTAGATAGTGTCATAAAGAAAGCTTTTGACACATTGACTTTCATAAATGAGTACAGGAGCTGGGATATTATGTTAACATTGTTTAAGATGTTGTTGATGCCAAATTCAGGATATTGTGTACAGTTCTGATGCTGCTGGGACTTGATAACCTAATTACAGGAAAAGGTTGAATAGGTTAGGATTTTATTCCCTAGAGTGTAGAAGAATGAGGGGAGATTTCATTAAAGTATAAAAAATGTTGAAATCTGTGGGTAGAGTTACTGCAAGCCAGGCTTTTTCCACGTAGGGTGAGACTAAAACTAGAGGCCGTAGGTTAAGGGTGAATGGTAAAATATATAAGGGGTTGAACAACATTCAGAGGGTGGAATGAGCTGCCAGTGGAAGTGGTATATGCAGGTTTATTTGTAACATTGAGTAGAAGTCTGGATAGATACACGGTTGGGAGTGATATTGAGGACTATGATTCAGGTGTAGATCAATGTGACTGGGCAGAACAACAGTTCATTATGGACAAGATTGGCCAGAGGGCCTGTTTTTGTGCTGTAGTACTCTTATGACTCTATAGAGCCTTGAAAATGAATTCAGCCCCTATAGCTACTTTCACACTTATTGTCTCATTTTCTAAATTTAAAATAAATTGAAGTAGGAAAATGGTGCATCGTCTCAAATTAAAAGGAAAATTCCAAAACCTGTCAACAATTTGTTAAGAATTAAAAACCAAAATTATGAGGCTGAAAAAGTATTCATCTCCTTTACACTAACTTTCCTCAGGTGCAATACTGTATATTACCTTACCAACTCACCCGATTTGTAGATATAGAAAATTGGAGGATCACCAGGTTGAGTCGGTTGTGAAGAAGGTGAATGCAATGTAGACATTCATTTCTAGAGGTATAGAATATAAGAGCAGGGATGTGAGGTTGAAGCTCTATAAGGCACTTGTGAGGCCATACTTGGAGTATTGTGTGCAGTTTTGGGCTCCTTATTTTAGAAAGAATATACTGACATAGGAGAAGGACAGAGAAGATACACAAGAATGATTCCAGGAAAGAAAGGGTTACCATATGAGGAACATCTGGCAGCTCTTGGGCTGTATTCCCTGGAGTTCAGGAGAATGTGGGAGGGGGGAATCTAATAGGAACATTCCAAATGTTAAAAGGCCTGAACAGATTAGATATGGCAAAGTTATTTCCCATCGTAGGGGATTCTAGGACAAGAGGGCACATCTTCAGGATTGAAGGACGTCCATTTAGAATTGAGCTACGGAGAAATTACTTTAGTCAGAGGGTGGTAAATCCGTGGAATTTGTTGCCACGAGCGGCTGTGAAGACCAAGTCTTTGGGTGTATTTAAGGCAGAGATAGATAGGGTCTTGATTAGCCAGGGCATCAAAGGGTATGGGGTGAAGGCAAGGAAGTGGGGATGACTGAAAGAATTGGATCAGCCCATGATTGAATGGCAGAGCAGACAATAATGGGCCAAATGGCCTACTTCTGCTCCTATATCTTATGGTCTGATAAATACTCCCTCTCTCTGTAAGATCCAACAGTATGGTAGATTTTTAACAAACCAAACCAAAATGAAGGCAAAAGAGCATTCAAGGCAAGTCAGGGAAATGATAAACAGGGAAGCACAAATCTGGGGAAGGCTACGAGAATATCTCAGTGACACTGAACATACTTCAGAGCTCAGTGCAGTCCATCTTGAGAAAGTGGAAAAAAATATGAAACTACCTGCATTCTACCCAGGCTGCCCCTCTAAACTTAGTCGCTGGAGACGAATAGCACTTGTAAGAGAGGCTACTGTGAGCCAACGGTCACTCTGGGTGAGCTGCAGAAGTCAGTGGCTGCAACTGGAGAAGTTGTTCATGGCTCCACAATCTCAGAATTTCACAGAAAGGGTATTCATGGAAGAGAAGCAAGGAAAACACCCTAGCTAAAAATAACAGCATATCCTTGCCTGTAATGACTTTGCAAATCATCACTTAGAAGGTGCTGTAAAAGATGTGGATGAAGGACTTGTGGTCGGACGAGACTAAGGTGGAATGTTTTGACCTCAGCATTAAGCGATACGTGCACATCAGTCAGGTAACACTATCCCCTATTGTAAAGTATGGTGGAAATAGCATCATGCGGTGGGGAAACTTTTCAGCTGCAGAGTGGAAATTTGGGGTCAAGACTGATGGGAAGATGAATGCTGCTAAATTCAGAGAGTTTCTGAATTAAAACCTACTAGCCTCTGCCAGAAAGCTTAAACTGGGGAGTGTTACAATACGGCAACAATGAATATAGAATTGAGTCCAGTGAGATAAACAAACATTTATTAAATTCTGCTCAATAAAAATGAAAAGTAAACAAACGACTAACTTAACCAGAAGTTAACGGCTATATGGCAACTCGAACAGTTCTTAAAGCGATAAATGCGAACATAATTCTTAAAGTGGTAAATGCGAAAGTCCAAGTGATTTATACAGTCAATTAGGAGAGACTTTCCTGAAGTAACAAATTCCTTGATGACGTGACGTTACTGCTGACCCCAGTCGAAATATGCCTTGCCCGAAGGATTTACGATGAAGGAAATAAAAACACCTTAAAGCATATATGTCAAACTCAAGGCCCGCGGGCCAATTCCGGCCCGCGGTGGAATTATCTTTGGCCCGCAAGATAATATCTAATTACTATTAAAGCTGGCCCCAGTAATTGAAGCGCCTATGGCTTATGATATGGCTAATGCTGAGTTTATTCAGGTACCAGGTTTTCAGGGTTTTTAGTGTTTATTCGGCAGTCTTGCTCGGCAGTCTTCTTCATAAGAAACGGAATTTGTAAAGTGAAACACTTTGTAGTTATAGCAGAGACTGAGACACATGAGAGCAGGCTGAAAAAACGGAGGCAACGAAAGCTGCGTTTGCACGCGTCCGACTGATCCGGCCCGCATGAAGCTGCATTTTGCTCAATCCGGCCCGTGACCTAAAATGAGTTTGACACCCCTGCCTTAAAGGAACTGACCTTTTCCTTGGTGAATAACACTGTCCCAACCCTTTCTGCTCTTACAAACGTTTGTACAATGCAGGGGTTATCTCAGATGCAGATTACTATTTCCTGAATGAAGATCCAATCAGGTCGATCCTGTATTAAACCGCCGACGACACCAACTTTACTCGATCCTTCGGGTTCCCGTACTTAGATAAATTCTTCACTCTCTGACTGGACTGCAAAGGTAGATCAAACTGGCAGTGTTTGGTGAAATTGCCGGCAATAACCTTTGAGACTTAAGATAGAAATTAAAACTCCACTTTAAAACAAAACTGCGTCATGAGACGAATATGCAGAATAACGGAGTAACTTGAATTACCTTTGTAAATAACGAACTAACCTGCGTCACAGCAAGGCTTTCCCGTTTTATACCTGTTGGAACAGGCCATCACATGACCTCACACTGGCGGGAATTTACATCACCCCACCATCACAAGACCATTACATCATGCTCACCAGATACTCAATTACATCATGGTCGTAAGACAAGATACCCACGGGGTATGTAACAGGAGGAAGTTCGTCTTTCAGGCTTGGGGTCTAAATATTTTTGCAAGGCACTGCATGTGCAGAAGTTTATTGTAGAATTTGGTTAATTGGTGTATACTTGTCATATGTACCAAGGTACAGTGAAAGACATCTTGCATACTGCCCATACAATCCTTTGTTAATTGCACTGGAACTGTACATTCAGGTAGTATAAGAACAAAACAATAACAATGCAGAATCAAGTGTTACAGTTACAGCGAGAGAGCGCAATGCAGTTAGGCAGTAAAACCTATTACTGGAAGTTTGAGAAGTCGATGGTCCTGCCATCAGCTACCCACACGGGATATAAGGTGTAGTTCCTCCAACATGAGTGTGGCCTCATCGCGGTAGTAGGAAAGGCCATGGACTGATATGTCAGAATGGGAATGGGAAGTAGAATTAAAATGGGTATTTTAATTCTACAACATCAATTCCTTGAACTTCTGGTAATGCCACCCCCTTCATTCACCATTTTCCATTTCCCCTCTCATTTTATCTCCTTACCTACCCATCATCTCCCTCTGGTGCTCCTCCCACTTCCCTTTCTTCCAAGCCCCGCTATCCTCTTCTATCAGATTCTCCCTTCTCAAGCCCTTTATCTCTTTCACCTATCAATTTCCCAGCTCTTTACTTAACCCCTCTACCTCTCCTGGTTTCACCTATCACCTACTACCTTATTTCTTCTGCCCTTCCCCCTACCTGCTTACCCTAACTTTTTTTTTGCCAGTCCTGATGAAGGGTCTTGGCCCAAAACATTAACTGCTCTTTTCCATATATGCTGCCTGGCCTGCTGAGTTCCTCCAATATGTTGAGTGTGTTGGTTGTATAATGTTTTTCTCCTGAATGCTGCTTATATGCAAGTAAGTTTGTACTAACGCATACGTGACTTATGTGTATGACAATAAACTTGACTTTGGAGAGTATGGAAGGTCTAAGTGTGCATGTGTGTTGATGGTCAGTGAAAAACCAATCCTTGCTGCCAAAAGTGTGGTCAAGTATTCCATTGCTTCGAGTGGTACTGAGGCCTAGGTCATGGGCTGGGGGTTTACTATCAGAATGTCTGTGAGTGGGATATCAGGATCAGCTTGCTCTCCTGTTTCTGCTGCCAGGTTGTCAGTGAGGGGTGAAGGTGAGGCCGGGTTGGTGTTGGGTACCTGAGACTGGGCTGATTTTCCATTTTTCCCCAGGGTGGCGAATGCTCTGCGTCGGGTTCTGATGGCTGAAGTGGCCACACTGGGTGAGTGATGTTGATTCTGCTCCCCGCTCTGCCCCTGCTTGTACTCCAGTTGTCCACTCCGTACACCCACTGCTCCTGCCCTCAACCCTCTGTCCCTTTTATGTCCTCTTCGCCCACTTTCCCTCAGATAACAGCGGTTTGTTTTCCTGCAGCTATTGACTGGGTGCAGATTGATGCCAACTCTTCTGTTCTCCATGATGAGTTTATCGCCCACAGAATTGGTGAGTGTGATGTGTAGCTCTGTGGGCTGGAGTGGTTGGGGGTGTTTAACCATTATCAGTGCAGGGTCTCCTTAGTGAATTGGGTTGGTGGTAAATATCTCAGGTGACAGAAATGGAATGTAGGGCACGATCATATTCACAGGAACTAGTATCAGTCCTCTCCAACTTATGGACATCCTGTAGGTACAAGCAAGCATTTAGGAGATTAGCAGAGAAGGACATGGATGAAATTTCTGGCTACTGCGTGGCTGCAGGCACCTTCTGTTGGGCAGAAGCTAGATTTGTTTTTATGCCTTCTCTCTGTGCCTCTCCATACCCACCCATTACCAGCTTTTTCTGCCACCACCTCGACATTGGAGTGCGTTTGTGGGAGCAGAGCTAGGAGCACTGAGCAGACTCATTCACTAAGTCAATGAGAGTGGCTTACAGCAGCTCTTCCCATGCATCTTGCTTTCCCATCAGGGTTGTTTCTGTAGTCCACTCTCACACACTTCCAACTTGCAGACAGTTCTTGAGAACAGAACCTTACAACCTGGATTGCTTCTTGTAGATGAAGTTCAGCTGAGGTTGCTTTGAAGTAATACTTTTTCTCAAGAAGATTATTGAAGTTATTTTGGGAACTGAGGTAAATATGGTAATAGGGAAAATATCATTCTGGGGCAAATGGTTCTCGGTTAAACTGGGCCATCTAAGCTAAATATTCCTATCTTTATTTTATGAATGCTTTGAGAATCACATTACAGCCATTAGAATTGCCAGCTTTCTTCTATTTTCTTTCAGGGTTAATTCCACTGACAAGTGACGACATTGTGGATAAGATGCAGTATTCAAGGGTATGTGTGTGTGGAGTTTACATGTGGCTCAGGAATGGGGCAAGCCAGGTTGTCATGTGTCGAAGGACGGTGGGGATGGGGAGACTGCAGGGAGGGAGAACATTTGCAGCATACCTCTGTATCTTCACCAGTGTTGCTGACTGTTCTTCATCTCAGGATTGTACGTGTGATGAGTTCTGCCCGGAATGTTCTGTGGAGCTGACCCTAGATGTCAAGTGTAATGAAGATCAGACACGACATGTCACCTCCAGGGACCTGCTATCGAACAATTCTCGGGTTATCCCAGTAAGTGCCTCGTTCTGACCCCCTTCTTCAAGGTTCAAAGTAAATTTTATTATCAAAGTACATATATGTCACCATATACAACACCGATTAATTTTCTTGTAACACAACAAATCCACCAGGGTCACTGATGTTTCTGAATGTGTCCACAATATCCTGAAAAGCCAGAAGTCGTGGTACATGTTGATACCAACAAGATAGGTAGAAAAAGGGAGGAGGTCCTGAAAATAGAAACAGGGAGATAGGAAGGACCTCAAGGGTAGTAATCTCAGGATTTCTGCTTGTGTCACAGTGAGGATAAGAACAGAATGAGGTAGCAGATAAATTTACCTGCCACCTCATTCTGTTCCTATCATTGCTGAAGGTTTGGAGCAGGAGGCAGAGATTCAGGTTTCCGGATGATTGGGACCTCCTCTGGGGCAGCTGTGACTTGGACTGAAGGGATGGGTTGCACTTGAATCCAAGGGGGCCCAATATTCTTGCAGGCAGGTTTACTCACATCTTGGGAGTCGTTTAAACTAATGTGCAAAGGACACACAAAATGCTGGAGGAACTCAGCAGGCCAAGCAGTATCTATGGAAAAGAGTACTTTCGCCCTTTGGGCAGAGACATTGACTGCTTTCTTTTCCATAGATACTGCTTGGCCTGCTTATTTGACCTACCAAAATGAACCACCTCACACTTAATCTGGGTTGAACTTAATCTGCCACTTCTCAGCCCAGTTTTGCACCCTATCGATGTCTTGTAACTTTTGAAAGCCCTTCACACTATCCACAACACCCCCAACCTTTGTATCATCAGCAAATTTACTAACCCATCCCTCCACTTCCTCATCCAGGTCATTTATAAAAATCACAAAGGGAAGGGGTCCCAGAACAGATCCCTGAGGCACACCACTGGTCACCGACCTCTATGCAGAAAATACCGGTCTAGAACCACTCTTTGCCTTCTGTTAGCAAGCCAATTCTGGATCCACAAAGCAAGATCTCCTTGTATCCCATGCCTCCTTACCTTCTCAATAAGCCTTGTGTGGGATACCTTATCAAATTCCTTGCTGAAATCCATAATCACTACATCTACTGCTTAACCTTCATCAATGTGTTTAATCACATCCTCAAAAAATTCAGTCAGGCTCACAAGGCACAACCTGTCTTTGACAAAGCCATGCTGACTATTTCTAATCATATTAAGCTTCTCCAAATGTTCATAAATCCTGCCTCTCAGAATCTTTTCCATCAACTTATCAGCCACTTAAGTAAGATTCATTGATCTATAATTCCCTGGGCTAACTCCCTTTCTTGAATAAGAGAACAACATCTCCAACCTTCCAATGCTCTGGAATCTCTCCCGTCCCCATTGATTATGCAAAGATCATTGCTAGAGGCTCAGCAATTTCCTCCCTCGCCTCCCACAGTAGCCTGGGGTTCATCTCGTCAGGTCCCAGAGACTTATCCAAATTGATGCTCTCCAAAAGCTCCAGCACATTCTCTTTCTTAATGTCTATATGCTCATCCCTACAATCGCCAAGATCCTCTTCCGTAGTGAATACTGAACCAAAGTATTCATTAAGTACCTCTGCCATCTCCTCCAGTTCCATACACACTTTTCCACTGATATACTTTGAAATTGAATGGACAGGCAAGAAGGCATAGGTGGAGGTGTGGAGATGGAGTTAACAAGAGATGACATACAGTTGGAGAATGTTGAATCTTTGCAGGTGGAGTTCAGAAACTGAAAGAGTGAAAAAGAAAACATTATTGGAATCGTATATAGACCACCAAATAGTAGCCAAGATATGGGGTTGAGATTGCAAAGGGAGCTGGAAAAGGCATTTAATAAGAGTAATGTCAAATTTGTAATGGGGGACCAATATGTAAGCGGATTGGGAAAATCAGGTTGGTGTCTGATCATAAAGGAGAGAATTTGTTGAATGCCTATGAGATGGCTTTTTAGAGCAGTTTGTACTTGATCTTACTTGGGGAAAGGCTTTCTGGGATTGGTTGTTGTGTTATATAACCCAGATCTTATTTAGGAAATTAACATAAAGAAACCTTTAGGAGGCAGAGATCATAACATGATTGAACTCATACTGCAGTTTGAGAGGGAGAAGCACAAGTCACATGTATCAGTATCACAATGGAATAAAAGGAATTAAAGAGGTATGAGAGGGGAGCTTGCCCAGGTGGATTGGAGGGGGATGATGGCCGAGCAGAGTATTGTTCCTCCAACCTATGTGTGGCTTTATCCCAACAGTGATGGAGGCCATGGATGGACATATCGGAATGGGAATGGTAAGTGGAATTAAAATGGATGGCCACTGGGAGATCCCACTTGTCCTGATAGGCAGAGCGTAGGTGCTCGGTGAAGTGGTCTCCCAATCCACGTCGGGTCTCACCGATAGACAGGAGGCCATACCGGGAGCACTGAACACAGTAAATGACCCCAACAGACGTAGGTGAAGTGGTGCCTCACCTGGAAGGACTGTTTGGGACCCTGAGTGGTAGTAAGGGAAGAGATGTACAGGTAGGTGTAGCACTTGTGCCAGGAGGGGGATCAGTGGCTGCAAGGATGTGCCAGGAGGCCACCCATTTTAATTCTGCTTCCCGCTCCTATTCTGATATGTCCATCCATGGCCTCCTCCACTGTCGGGATAAGGCCACACTTAGGTTGGAGGTCCAACACCTTATATTCCATTTGGGTAGCCTCCAACCTGATGGCATGAACATCGATTTCTCAGACTTCCAGTAATGCCTCCCCTACCCCTTTCACCATCTCCCATCCCCTTGTCTCTCTCTCATGTTATCTCCTTGCCCACTCATCACCTCCCTCTGATTCTCCTCCTCCCCACCCCCGGCCCTTTTTTCTACCATGGCCTTCTGCCTCTTTCACCAATCAAATTCCTAGCTCTTCATCCTTCCCCTTCCAAATTTCACCTATCACCTGGCGTTTCTCCTCCCCTCCCCCACCTTTCAAATCTACTCCTCAGTTTTTTTTCTCCAGTCCTGCTGAAGGGTTTCAGCCCAAAATGTCGACTGTACTTTTTTCCATAGATGTTGCCTAGCCTGCTGAGTTGCTCCAGCATTTTGTGTGTGTTGCTTGGATTTCCGGCATCCGCAGATTTTCTCTTGTTCGTGTTTTTCAATCTCTCCTCATAGTCTAACCCCCTCATCTCTGAAATCAGTCTGGTGGACCTCCTCTGCACTGCCTCCAAAGCTGATGTATCCTTCCTCCACATGCAGGCACACCAGTACCCTGTTCAGTTGCAGCATAACCTCCCTGCTCTTAAATTCAATCCCTCAAACAATGAAGGCCTCCATCCTAGTTGCTTCCTTGATAACCTGTTGCACCTGCAAACCAATCTTGTGATTCATGCACAAGCACTCCCAAGTCCCTCTGCACAGCAGCATGCTGCAAATTTCTACCATTTAAATAATAATCTGCTCTTTAATTTTTCCTTCCTAAGTGGATGACCTTACATTTACCAACATTGTACACTATCTGCCAGACTTGTCCTTGTCCACTCACTTAAGCTATCTATATCTCTCTGCAGACTATTTTCTGCACAGCTTGCTTTTCCACTCAATTTAGTATCACGAGCAAACTTAGATACATTGTACTCAGTCCCCTCTTCTAGATCGTTAATGTATATCATGAACAGTTGTGGGCCCAACACCAACCCCTGTGGCACACCACTCACCACTGATTGCTAACCAGAGTAACATCCATGTATCCCAAGTCTTTGCTTTCTGTTAGTTAACCAATCCTCTATCCATACTAATACATCACCCCCAACTTTGTATCCTCATGGATAGTTCTTTTGTGCAGCACCTTTTTGAATGCCTTCTGGAAATCCAAGTAAATAACTTCCATCTGTTCCCCTCTATCCACTGTGCTCATTATATCCTCAAAGAACTCCAGTAAGTTTCTCAAGCAGGACCTGCTTTTGCTGAATCCATGCTGCGTCTGCCTGATCATGCATTTCTTTCCAGATGCCTCGCTATTTCTTCTCTAATGTTAGCTTCAAGCATTTTCCCAACTACAGATGTTAAACTAAGTGGCTCATAGTTACCTGCCTTTGCATACATCCTTTTTTGAACAGTGGCATGACATTCACCATCTTCCAATCTGCAGGGACCTGCCCAGACTACAGAGAATTTTGGTAAATTATCACCATAGCCTCTACTATAACTTCTGCCATTTCTTTCAGTACCTTGGGATGCATTCCATCAGGACTAGAGGACTTAACTATATTTAGGCCCACAAGTTTGCTCAGCACTACCTCTTTAGTGATAGCTATAATATCAAGCTCCTCTCTTCCCATCGCATCAATAACATCTCTTTGGCATGTTAGACGTGTCTTCCACCATTAAGACTGACTCAAGATAGTTATTCAAAGCCCCTGCCATTTCCTCATTTTCCAATATCTATTCCCCCTTCTTGTTTTCCAGGGGACCTACATTCACTTTATCCGGCCTTTTCCGCTTTATATAATATAAAAAATACTTTTAATATCCGTTTTTATATTTTATGCTAGTTTATTTTCATAATCTAGCTTCCCTTTCTTTATTGCTTGCTTAGTGGTTTTTGTTGCTTTTTAAAATTTCCTCCATCTTGCAGTATCCCACTACTCTTCGCGACTTTGTATGCAAGAGCTTTTAGTCTGATGCCTTCTTTCATTTCCATAGTTATCCCAGTCTGGCACTCCCCACCTTTACTGTCCTTGCTTTTAATCGGAATACACTTATTGAGCACTGAAAAATCTCTTTGAAAGTCTTCCACTGTTCTTCAACTGTCCCAGCCTATAGCCCGTGTTCCCAGTCTCCACTAGCCAAATCCTCCCTCATCCCATATCTCAGAAAGGATGTATCGTCATTGGAGAGAGTCCAGAGGAGGTTTACGAGGATAATTCCGGGAATGAAGGAGTTATCATGCGAGGAGCGTTTGGTAGCTTTGGGCCTGTACTCACTGGAATTTAGAAGAATGCAGGGGGATCTCATTGAAACCTACAGAATGTTGAAAGGACTAGATAGAGTGGATGTGGAGAGGATGTTTTCTATGGTGAGTGTATCCAGAACCAGAGAGCACAGCCTCAAAATTGAGTGGCGACCTTTTGCTCCACTGTCTTATGGTCTAAAGAATAATTACTGTAACAGAATCAGGCCAACTTGGGCATTCAATCAGCATGTAGAAAATGACAAACTCTGCAAGTACAAAAAGAAACAATAAAAAAAATAGTGAGAATATGAAGACAAATAGTCCTAGAAAGTGAGGCTGTAGGTTGTGGGAACATTTGAATGATGGGGCAAGTGAAATTGAGTGAAGCTATCTCCTTTAGTCAAGAACCTGATTATTTAGGGGTTGAACTGTGAGTCCTGAGGCTCTTGTGCTTTCTTTATGGCTGCAATGAGAAGAGAACATGTCCTGGGTGGCAGCGATCTCTGATACTAGATCCTCCTTTCCTGCAATAGCATTTCATGTAAGTGTGGTTGGGAGGGCTTTTCCCGAGATGGACAGGGCCGTACTCACTACTTTTTGCAGCATTTTCTGTTCAAGGGCATTGGTGTTGCCATACCAGGCTGTGATGCAGCCAATCAATATACTCTCCACTACCCATCTATAGAAGTTTTTGTTGAATCTTTGCAAACTCCTAAGGAAGTAGAGACACTGCTGTGCTTTCTTCATAATTGCACTTACGTGGTAGGCCCAGGAAATGTCCTCTGAAATTATAACACCGAGGAACTTAAAGTTGTTAATTCTCTCCTGCTCTGATCTTCCAACGAGTACTGTCTCATGGATCTCAGATTTCGCTCTCCTGAAGTCTGTAATCAGCTCCTTGGTCTTGCTAACAGTTGTGCAGTTAAGGACTCATGGCCAATCAAATTTTTGGTCACAGGCCTAAATACCCAGCATATCAATGCTATGAAGTTCAGATTTTTGCAGTAACAGTTTTGTACATTACAGATGAAACCACCTCCCCCCCCCCCCCCCCACCCTGCAGTTTCCTTGGCTGTGAAAGGCTAGTGAAGACACTCTCCGATCCCACCAAACTCATTAGATTGAGAAGGCTCTCCCACCCTAAACCCCAGTTTGTGTGGATGCTGTGTGATTTGCTACCTTGTTACAACTTGGTGTCAAGATATAACAGACAGCATACTGCATATGACTGAAGGAATTATATTTTATGAAAGGGTTAGTAAAGAAAAGAAAGAAAAAAAATAAAAAGGGTCCGTCATAATTAAACAGTCAAATATGCACAAGGTGGAGCTCATCTCGAACTTCTGTCACTCACACGCTGGGTCCTCAGTCTGCATGAAAGCACACACCTCCTTCTGAATAAAAACAGAATGCTGGCAGAACTCAGCAGGCCGGACAGCATCTATGGGAGGAGGTAGTGATGACATTTCAGGCCAAAACGTCGTCACTACCTCCTCCCACTCCTCCCATAGATACTGTCTGGCCTGCTGAGTTCTGCCAGAATTTATGTTTTTATTTATTTCCAGCATCTGCGAATTCACTTGTGTCACCACCTACTGAACATCGCTCGCAATCCATCTTGAACAAATGGTTCTCCAAGACTAACCTTAGTGTCCCTCACCAAAAAAACTCACCCCAGTTCCACCATCCTAATTGGATGCCACACATTCTTCATCATCCCTCGTCTTGAACAATAACCCAAACAGGCTGAAAGCAGAACAGACTGCTCTTACAGAACTGCTAAATGAAATACCTACAGCATAAAGATGTGAATCAGGGCATTACACAAACATGATAGACATAAATTAAAATACACTTAAAGTAGTATGCAAGTACTTATAGCTTACATAAGAAAACAAGCATAATGATATTAGTGCAGGGAATCAGGCCCTATGGGCCACTGTGGGAGTACTATCAGTCACCCATTGACACAAATCTGCATTACTCCCACTTTCATTCCCACCACATCCCCTACCCAACATACACAATGGGCTGTTAACCCACCCACCTGCATTTCTTTGGAATGTGGGAGGAAAATGGAACACCCGGGGGAATCCATGTAGGCTCAGCAAGAGTGTGTGAACTCCACGCAGATAGCTCCTGAGGTCAAGATTGAACTTGGATCTCTGGGGCTGTGAGGCTGAAGCTCTACCCTTAACTCGCTGCAATGCAATTTCTCTGAACTAAGCGTGACATGATGGGTGAGCAATGGCTGAACGGTGCCTATAAAAAGTATCCCCACCTTGGAAGTTTTCATGGTTTATTGTTTTACAGCACTGAATCAGTGAATTTTATTTGGCTTTTTTGATATTGATCAACAGAAAAGACTTGCGTGTCAAAGTGATAAAACATTTCTACAAATTGGTCTAAATTTATTTCAGTTATTAAAAACAAAATAATTGATTGCATAATTACTCATCTCCTTCAGTGTCTATGAAAGCCAAAAGCATCCACTGTGATTCAGTGCTGTAAAACATGAAAACTTCCAAGGTGGGGGATACTTTTCATAGGCACTGTGGGGGATACTTTTCATAGGCACTGTTCAGCCATTGCTCACCCATCATGCCACGCTTAGTTCAGAGAAAACACATTGCAGCGAGTTAAGGGTAGAGCTTCAGCCTCACAGCTCCAGAGATCCAAGTTCAATCTTGACCTCAGGAGCTATCTGTGTGGAGTTCGCACACTTGCCGAGCCTACGTGGATTCCCACGTAGAGTGGTAGAACTTTGGCTCATTTGGGCTTCAGTGCTAACAGGTCAAGGCGAGGTAAGTTACCTGTGAAGAATAGAAACAGGAAATATGTTTGTGAGGCTGGTGTTCTGTACTGGGTGTCAAATATAGGAAATCCGGGAGACTCCCAGCCTCACAGATGGTGAAATCTGCACCAGGTGTGTTGAGCTGCAGTTGCTTAGGGACTAAGTCAGGGAAAGTGAGGAGGTTATAGAGGGGAGCTATGGGCAAGTAGTCACTCTGGGGCTTCGGGAGACAGGTAAGTGAGTAACAGTCAGAAGAGGGAAGGGCAAGAGAGCACCCCTGTGGCTGCCCCCCTTAACAATAAGTACTCCTGTTTGAGTACTGTTGGGGGGGGGGGGGGGGACGGTCTACCTGGGGGAAGCATCAGTAGCTGTGCCTCTGGCACACAGTCTAGCCCTGTGGCTCAGAAGGGCAGGGAAAGAAAGAAGGCAGCAGTAATAGGGAACTCTATGGTTAGGGGGTCAGACAGGTGATTCTGTGGACGCAGGAAAGAAACGGATGGTAGTTTGCCTTCCAGGTGCCAGGGTCTGGGATGTTTCTGATTGCGTCCACGATATCCTGCAGTGGGAAGGTGAACAGCCAGAGGTCGTGGTACATTTTGGTACCAACAACATAGGTAGGAAAAGGGAGGAGGTACTAAAACAGACTACAGGGAGTTAGGAAGGAAGTTGAGAAGCAGGACCTCCTAGGTAGTAATCTCGTGATTACTGCCTGTGCCATGCGACAGTGAAAATAGGAACAGAGTGAAGTGGAGGATAAATGTGTGGCTGAGGGTTTGAAGCAGGGGCAGGGATTCAGATTTCTGGATCATTGGGACCTCTTTTGGGGCAGGCACAACCTGTACAAAAAGGATGGGTTGCACTTGAATCTGAGGGAGACCAATATTCTGGCAGGGAGGTTTGCAAAGACTATTGGGGAGAGTTTAAACAAGAATTGCTGGGGGCTGGGAACCAAACTGAAGAGACAGAGGAAGGGGCGGTTGGCTCACAAATAGAGAAAGCTTTGAGAGGGAGGATAGGCAGGTGATAGAGAAGGGATACGCTCAGACCGATGTGTTGAGATGTGTCTATTTTAATAGAAGTAGTATCATGAACAAAGTGGATGAGCTTAGAGCCTGGATCAGTACTTGGAGCTATGATGTTGTGGCCGTTAGAGACTTGGATGGCTGGCTCAGGAGCAGGAATGGTTACTTAGAGTGGCAGGCTTTAGATGTTTCAGAAAGGACAGGGAGGGAGGCAAAAGAGGTGGGGGCATGGCACTGTTGATCAGAAATAGCGTCACGGCTGCAGAAAAGGAGGAAGTCCTAGAAGGATTGTCTACTGAGTCTCTGTGGGTGGAAGTTAGAAACAGAAAAGGGTCAATATTAACAGGGTTGTTGCGGTTGGAAATTTTAATTTCCCAAATATTGACTGGCATCTCCCTAGTACAAGGGGTTTAGATGGGGTGGAGTTTGTTATGTGTGTTCAGGAAAGTTTTGTGACACAATATGTAGATAAGCCTACAAGAGGAGAGGCTGTACTTGATCTGGTATTGGGAAATGAACCTGGTTAGGTCTCAGTGAGAGAGAATTTGAGATAGTGATCACAATTCTATCTCATTTACCATAGCATTGGAAAGGGATAGGAGCTGACAAGTTAGGAAAGCATTTAATTGGAGTAAGGGGAAATATGAAGCTTTCAGACAGGAACTTGGAAGCATAAATTAGAAACGGGTGTTCTCGGGGAAATGTATGGCAGAAATGTGGCAAATGTTCAGGGAATATTTGTGTGGCGTTCTGCATAGGTATGTTTCAATGAGACAGGGAAAGGATAGTAGGGTACAGGAACCATGGTGTACAAAGGCTATTGAAAAGCTTGTCAAGAAGAAAAGAAAAGCTTATGAAAGGTTCAAAAAGCTAGGTAATGATAGAGATCTAGAAGATTATAAAGCTAGCAGGAAGGAGCTTAAGAATGAAATTAGGGGAGTCAGAAGGGGAGAAGGGACCATGAGGAGGCCTTGGTGAGCAGGATTAAGGAAAACCCCAGGGCATTCTACAAGTACGTGAAGGGCAAGAGGATAAGATGTGAGAGAATAGGACCAACCAGTGGAAAAGTGTGTATGGAACCAGAGGAGATAGCTGAGGTACTTAATGAATACTTTGCTTCAGTATTCACTACAGAAATGGATCTTGGCAATTGTATGGATGACTTCCAGCAGACTGAAAAGCTAGAGCACATAGACATTAAGAGGATGTGCTGGAGATTTTGGAAAGCATCAAGTTGGGTAAATTACCGGGATCAGACGAGATGTACCCCAGGCTACTGTGGGAGGCAATGGAGGAGATTGCTGAGCCTCTGGCAATGATCTTTGCATTGTCAGTGCAGATGGGAGAGGTTCCAGCAAATTGGAGGGTTACAGATGTTGTTTCCTTATTCAAGTAAGGGAGTAGAAATAGCCCAGGAAATTATAGACCAGTGAGTCTTACTTCAGTAGTTGGTAAGTTGATGGAAAATATCTTGAGAGGCAGGATTTATTATGCCTCTCCAAACGTTCATATGATTAGGAATAGTCAGCATGGCTTTGTCAAGGGCAGGTCTTGTCTTATGAGCCTGATTGAATTTTGAGGATGTGAGTAAACACACACAGTGATGAAGGTAGAGCAGTAGATGTAGTGTATATGGATTTCAGCGAGGCATTTGATAAGGTACCCCATGCAAGGCTTATTAAGAAAATAAGGAGGCATGGGATCCAAGGAGAGCTTGCTTTGTGGATCCAGAATTGGCTTGCCCACAGAAAGCAAAGAGTGGTTGTAGACAGGTCATATTCTGCATGGAGGTCAGTAACCAGTGGTGCGTCTCATCGATCTGTTCTGTGACCCCCTCTGTGATTTTTATAAATGGCCTGAATGAGGAATTGGAGGGATGGGTTAGTAAATTTCTGATGACACAAAGGTTGGGGGTGTTGTGGATAGCATGGAGGGCTGTCAGAGGTTATCGTGGGACATCGATAGGTTGCAAAACTGGGCTGTGAAGTGTCAGATGTAGTTCAACCCGGAGAAGTGTGAGGTGGTTCATTTTGGTAGGTCAAATATGATGGCAGAATATAGTATTAATGGTGAGACTCTTGGCAGTGTGGAGGATCAGAGGGATCAGTGCTGATATTAAACCTGATTCTGATTTTGTTCTGTTCTTTAAGTAAACTAAGCCCTATCCTCTCCTACTTGGCAGATAGCTCCCATGAGCACTGGCCTCCATGTGTCATGGATATAAACTGGTTGCAGAAGTTGTATACTTTTGATTAGTAGTGTTCAATCAAGAAAGCTTGTCTACTGAAGTAGGAAGATGGGATATTAGATGTCAGGTGGAAGAGACAGATAGATGTTTGTGAATGTTCCCACTCCACACTTATCTGGTCACTATCTCATCAGACACCCTCTGTCTTCAGGGCTAAGTGAGTTATGGTTCTGGTTTAGAGGGTCATTTGGATACTGTAGACACTGTATGCTTCCAGACAGGGACAAGTCTACCCTGGATTGGGTAATCACTGACTTCATAGGATCACCATATTTGTTAACTTCACCAGGTCACCTCCCGAAGCAGAGACAACGATCCCAATGACTATGTGGAACAAGATGGTGAGGAGCAGTTCTACAGGGCTGTGGGGGAGGGGGAGTTGAGTGGTGCTGGGTAAACCTGGGAGGGGGAGAGGAATGGGGGCAATGGGATTGAGGTGATTCTGGGGTTAGGGAGTGGTGAAGGAGATGGTTTGAGGGAGAAAAAGTTCTGGAGAAGGGAGTGGGGCTGAGCTTCAGGGAAGGTTCCCAGAGGGAATCTGGGGTGAGAGGATGAGTGGTGTATGGAGAGGAGGGACAGAGTCATTGGGGAGTGATTCAGAGCAGGCAGGGTTTGTGGAGCGGCAGGAAGAGAAATGAGGTTCAAAATACAGGGTGGAGGGAAGGGTTAGAGATAAAGAGGTGTTTCAGAGCGGAGGGCATTGGGTGTAGGGCTGGAGCTCTGGAGACGAGGTTTTGGAGGATGGTTGAAGTTGGTTCAAGGAATAGAGTTCAAGGAGGTCAGAGTTAAGGGGGTGCTTCAGAGTGGAGAGTTGCAGGAGAGGTAGAGTTGTGAAAGGGAAAGGGGCAGAGTTGAGGGGGTTGTTGGAAGATGGTTGAAGTTGTAAAGAGGGTGGACATAGCTGGGGGTGCTGCAGAGTGGAGGGTGTTGCAAGTGGTGGAGTTGTGAAGGAGAAGGAGTGGAGTACAGACTGGAGGGTGTGTGGAGGGGAGTGTTTCAGAATGGAAGGTGTTGGGAGGGTCAGAGTTGAGCGAGTATTGTGGATGGATGTTAATCCTGCATTCCACAGATATCCTGATTGTGAAGCTACGGAAAGGCCAGGAACTCCGTCTCCGTGCTTATGCCAAGAAAGGCTTTGGAAAAGAGCATGCCAAGTGGAACCCAACGGCTGGGGTGTCCTTTGAGTACGACCCTGACAATGCCCTGCGACACACTGTCTACCCCAAGCCTGAGGAGTGGTAGGTCTCACCTGGGTGTGGGGGAGGGGGGAGGGACCCCAGGATAGCAATGGATGATGTGGTTGAGTGGGAATTTCCCATTAGATCTGGAGATAATGTTGTCCAGAAGGTTCTTTAGAAGTCAAGAATGAGGTGTCGTTTTATTAGATGTTCATCAGATGCTCTCCATTTATACTGCAAACTGGTCTAAGCTGGCCATGGATAAGCGGTCTTCTCGGTGGAGATGGCCACTGGAAAAGTCCTGTCTGCATTATACTGCTGTAATGCCTCAATCTTACTGATAAAGAGACTACAGGCAGTCCCCGAGTTACTAACATCCGACTTACGGACAACTCGTATTTACGAACGGAGGGAGGAGAACGCTGTCTGCCATTTTAAGTTGGATCACGGTGCCATCTGCCATTCTAAGTCATTGCCGTTAACACTGTTGAGTGTGTAACTTTGTATTTGACTTAAATATTTCTTAGCAAGATTCACCCTGACTGCCCCCCCCCCCCCCACCTTTTCCAGTCAGCACCGCCCCATTTGTCCCATTTAACCTGTCTCAGCGTGGGTGGACTTTGGACCCGGAGCAGCACAAGACCCGCCACCTGCGGCTGCTGCTGTATTTTTAGTGTGATCGTGAACAATAGCCAGATCAGAAATGCTGATCAAGTCAACTAGTTCCTAAAGAGAACTCTGATAGGCCAATCAGACAGTTCACTGCTGCTCAGCGATAGAACATGAAATGCGCTGTTTTCTGTTCTGTTGATGGAAAACAACATGATTGAAATTAAAGTGGAAATAAAGAAATTGGAAAACGGTGAAACGCTATCGGTCATTGGCAAAGCTTTAGGCTAAAGTCGGTCAACAATCGGAACAACTTTAAAGGATACAGGTAAAGGATAAAGTGAAAGGCCTTGCGCCGATGAAAGCTACAATTATTACTAAGCCAAGCAGTGGTTTAATTATTGAAATACATATGTTTCTTAAGTGTTTTGTATGCATAGAAAGGTAAAATATATACTATATACCAAGATAAACATTTGACTAACTGACATTAAATAATACCGGATTTCCCTGTTCCGACTTACATACAAATCCGACTTAAAGACGGACTCGGGAACAGAACTCGTTTGTAACCCGGGGACTGCCTATACAGAAATACCGAGTTACTAAAAAATAAAACATACAAGCAAGAGTATAAAAGCTAAAACTACAAAGAAAAATAAATTTAAATCTTACTCCAATATCATGACCCTGGTTGAAAGAGGTTGTCCCACTGACCCCCTTCCCAACATCCCCAGGGATGAGCAGAGGGTGGGTGGGTGGTGATGGAAGAAGGAGGGAGCAGAGGTAGGGGTGAGCTAATTTCTCAATGTTTTGGTGGAACTTGCAGGCCGAAGAGTGAGTACTCAGAGCTGGATGACGAAGAGATTCAGGCACCATACGACCCCAACGGTAAACCAGAAAGGTGAGTACTTCGTCTATCCCACACACACCTCAGCATGGCAGGACCTCTGCTGGGTGAACATGAAAATGTGTGCATTAGTAATCATTGGGCAGTGTAGCAGATAGTGGAATATAAATCATTTGCATTTATGGCTGGGGCAAGAGCAAATGGCCATGAATCTCAGCAAGTGTGAGGTGTTCTCTCGGATGTGAAGGGACTGTTCAAGGAAGACTCTTAAAGTGCTATTGCACAAAGGCAGGATAGTCAAAAGAGGGTCAGTGGATGTTGTTTACTTGAATTTTCAGAAGACCTTTGACAAGGTGCTGCACATGAGGCTGCTTAAGATAATAAAAGTCCATGGTATAAAAGAAAGATACTAGCGTGAATAGAAAATTGGATGCCTGGTGGGGGCAAAGATGGAAAATAAAGGCCTTTTCTGGTTGGCTGCTGGTGACTAGTGGTATTCTGCAGAGATCAGTATTGGGACTGCTTCTTTTCACATTATGTCATTGATTTGGTCAATGGATTTGATGGCTTTGTAGTTAGCAGATGATACAAAGAGGTGGAGCAGCAGTTAGTGCTGAGGAAGCAGGGAGTCTGCTGAAAGATTAGGGGAATGAGCAAAAATTTGGCAGATGGAATACAGTCTAAGGAATTGTATGGTCATGCACTTTGATAGAAGGAGTAAAGGTATAGACTATTTTCTAAATGAGGAGAAATTTCAGTAATCAGAGGTGCAAAGGGACTAGAGAGGCCTTGTGCAGGATTCCCTAATGCTTAACTTGCAGGTTGAGGAAGGAAAGCAAATGCAATGTTAGCATTCATTTTGAGAGGGCTAGAATATAAAAGCAAAGATGTTACGCTGAGGTTTTATAAAGCATTGGTCACTAGAATACTACAGCACAGTACAGGCCCTTCAGCCGCCAATGTTGTGCCGACCCATATATTCCTTAAAAAGTAGTATTAAACCCACACTACCCTGTAACCCATTATTTTTCTTTCATCCATGTGCCTGTCCAAGAGGCTCTTAAATATCCCTAATGTTTTAGCCTCCACCATCATCCTTGGCAAGTCATTCCAGGCACCCGGAACCCTCAGTGTAAAAGAAAACTTACCCCTGATGTCTCCCCTAAACTTCCCTCCCTTAACTTTGTACATATGCCCTCTGGTGTTTGCTATAAACAAGTACTGACTATTCACCCTATCAATGCCTCTCATAATCTTGTAGACCTCTATCAAGTCCCCTCTCATTCTTCTATGCTCCAAAGAGAGAAGTCCCAGCTCTGCTAACCTTGCCTCACAAGACTTGTTTTCCAATCCAGGCAACATCCTGGTAAATCTCTGCACCCTCTCCATAGCTTCCATATCCTATAATGAGGTGACCAGAACTGAACACAATACTCTTAAGTGTGGTCTCACCAAAGATTTGTAAAGTTGCAACATGACCTCTCTACTCTTGAAGTCAATCCCCCTATTAACGAAGCCTAGCATCCCGTAGGCCTTCGACTATCCTATCAACCTGTGCAGCAACTTGAAGGATGTATGGATTTGAACCCCAAGGTCACCCAATTACAGGGAGGATATTAATAAGGTTGAAAGAGTGCAGAGCAGGTTTACAAGGATGTTGCCGGGACTTGAGAAACTGAGTTACAGAGAAAGGTTGAATAGGTCAAGACTTTATTCCCTGGAGCGTAGGAGAATGAGGGGTGATTTGATAGAGCTGTATAAAATTATGATGGGTATAGATAGAGCAAATGCAAGCAGGCTTTTTCCACTGAGGCCGGGGGAGAAAAAACCAGAGGTCATGGGTTAAGGGCGAAGGGGAAGTTTAAAGGGAACATTAGAGGGGGTTTCTTCACACAGAGAGTGGTGGGAGTGTGGAATGAGCTGTCAGATGAAGTGGTGAATGCGGGCTCACTTTTGACATTTAAGAAAAACTTGGACAGGTACGTGGATGAGAGGTGTATGGAGGGATATGGCCCAGGTGCAGGTCAGTGGGACTAGGCAGAAAAATGGTTTGGCACAGTCAAGAAGGGCCAAAAGGCTGTAATGTTCTATGGTTCTATGGTCCCTCTGTTCATCCACACTCTTAAGTAACCAACCATTAACCTACTGCGCCAGTGATCTTTTCTCTCACTTCCCACAGCAATGGGGTATATCACATCCAGCCCTGAAGACTTAACAATCTTGATGTTTTTAAAGAAGATTCAACACTACTTCTTCTTAAACTCCACATTGTCTAGCACACAGGCCTGTTCTATTTCAACCTTACCCTGATCAAGGTCCTTTTCACTTGTGAATACTGAACTAAAGTATTCATTTAGGACCTCTCCAGCCTCCTCCGTCTCCAGGCACATGTTGCCTTCTTTATCCTTTAGTGGCCCCACCTTCATTCTTGTCATCCTTCTGTTCTTCATATACACATAGAACGCCTTGGGGTTCTTCTTAAGCTCCTTCCTGGCTACCCTACATTTCTCATGAGCCCCTCCTGCTTCTTATAACTAACAAATGCTTCCTTCTTCATCTTGAAGAGTTGCCACACATGTTTCATCAGTGATTCCCTTTTCCTACCTTTTTTCCTTGTCTCAGTGGAACAAACCTATCCTGAACCCAGCTCAAGTGGTCCCAAGCAATACCGGCTGGGTAGCCTCCAATCTGATGGCATGAACATTGACTTCTCTAACTTCCATTAATGCCCCTCCTCCCCTTCTTACCCCATCCCTGACATATTTAGTTGTTTGTTTTTTTCCCCTCTCTCTCTGCCTGTGCTCCATCTCCATCTGGTGCTCCCCTCCCCCTTTCTTTCTCCCTAGGCCTCCCGTCCCATGATCCCTTCCCTTCTCCAGCTCTGTATCGTTTTTGCCAATCACCTTTCCTGCTCTTAGCTTCATCCCACCTCCTCTGGTCTTCTCCTATCATTTCAGATTTCCCCCTCCCCCTCCCCCTCCGACTTTCAAATCTCTTACTATCTTCCTTTCAGTTAGTCCTGACAAAGGGTCTCGGCCTGAAACGTCGACAGTGCTTCTCCCTATAGATGTTGCCTGGCCTGCTGTGTTCCACCAGCATTTTCTAGGAACATAAAGATGCTGTACCCTCAAAATTTCACCTTTAAATGACCATTTCTATTACATCCTTCCCATAAAACAAGTTGTCCCATCCACACCTTCTAAATCCTTTCACATGTCCTCAAAGATAGCCTTTCTCCAATCAGAAATCTCAACCCTGGGTCCAGACCTATCCTTCTCCATAATTATATTGAAACTAATGGTATTGTGATCACTGGACCCAAAGTGCTCCCAAAACATACTTCCGTCACCTGACCTATCTCATTCCCTAACAGGAGATCCAACACTGCCCTTTCTCTAGTTGGTACTTCTATGTATTGCTGCAAAAAACTATCCTACACACATTTTACAAACTCCAAACCATCCAGCACTTTTACAGTATGGGCTTCCCAGTCTATGTGTGGAAAATTAAAATCTCCCACAATCACAACCTTGTGCTTACTACAAATATCTGCTATCTCCTTACAAATTTGCTCCTCCAATTCTCACTCCCCGTTAGGTGGTCTATAATACACCCCTATAAGTGTTACTACACCTTTCCCATTCCTCAATTCCACCCAAATAATCTCCCTAGATGAGCCCACTAATCTATCCTGCCAGAGCACCGCTGTAATATTTTCTCTGACAATGCAACACCTCCCCCTCTTGTCCCCATCCAGTTCTATCACACCTGAAGCAACAAAATCCAGGAATATTTAGTTGCCAATCACACCCCTCCTGCAACCATGTTGCACTAATAGCTACAACATCATATTTCCAGGTATCAGTCCATGCTCTAAGTTCATCCACCTTTCTTACAATGCTCCTAGCATTAAAATAAATGCATTTAAGAAATTCTCCACCTCTTCCTCTGTTTATCTCTAACGGTGCAAACAACTTTACTATCTTCTTCTTCCTTCTCCCCTACATCTGTTCCTACACACTTGTTCCCCTCCCTCCCCCCTTGTATCTAGTTTAAATCTATCTCTATCAAACCTACCTGCAAGAATATTTGTCCCCCTCCAGTTCAGATGTAAACCATCCCACCAGAACAGGTCCCACCTTCTCTGGAAAACTGCCCAATTATCTATAAATCTGAAGCCCTCCCTCCTGCACCGTGTCTTCAGCCACGTGTTGATCTGCACTATCTTACTATTTCTAAACCCGCCTGCACGTGGCACTGGTAGCCACGTCATTGGTCCCTACATGGACCACGACATCCAGCTGTTCACCCTCCCTCTTGAGAATACTGAGAACTCAATCCGAGATATCACGGACCCTGGCACCAGGGAGGCAACAGACCATCCGGGATTCTCGATCTCTTCCACAGAACCTCTTATCTGTCCCCCTAACTATCGAATCCCCTATCACTGCTGCTCTCCTCTTTTCCCTCCTTCCCTTCTGAGTAGAGGGTCGTCTCAGTGCCAGAGACAGACCACTGCAACTTGTCCCTGGTAGGCCATCCCCACCAACAGTATCCAAAACAGTATACTTATTATTGATGGGAACGGCCACAGGGTGCTCTGCTCTTCCTGTCTATTCCCCTGCCCTCTCCTGACAGGCACCCAGCTACCTGCCTCCTAAGTTTTAGGGATGACTATCTCCCGGAAACTCCTGGCTATTTCTGCCTCTGCCTCACAAATGATCCGAAGTTCATCCAGCTCCAGGTCCCTAACTCGGTTTGTCAGGAGCTGCAGCTGGATGCACCTTTTACAGGTGTAGTCATCAGGGACACTTGTGCTTGCCCTGACTTTCCACATACTGCAAACGGAGCACCCGACTGCCCTAACTGCTGCCTCCATTACCTAATTCTAAGTTAATTAGATTAATTAAAGGAGCTTACCCGGCCTTACCTCACTCGGTGTGAAGCTCGTCCTCTGCTCGCTGAAGCCTCTCGAGCCAAAGCCTTCCTACTCTGTCTCCCTCTACTCCGTCACCCGCTACCATGTCACCCACTCCATTAATCTGCTTCCTACTCTGTCTCCCTCTACTCCGTCACCCACTACCATGTCACCCACTCCATTAATCTGCTTCCTACTCTGTCTCCCTCTACTCCGTCACCCACTACCATGTCACCCACTCCATTAATCTGCTTCCTACTCTGTCTCCCTCTACTCCGTCACCCGCTACCATGTCACCCACTCCATTAATCTGCTTCCTACTCTGTCTCCCTCTACTCCGTCACCCACTACCATGTCACCCACTCCATTAATCTGCTTCCTACTCTGTCTCCCTCTACTCCGTCACCCACTACCATGTCACCCACTCCATTAATCTGCTTGCATTTTAACTCTCCCGCTGCCTCATACACTTTCACGCGCTTTCACGGCCGACTTTCACGCGCTTGTGCAGTTGTGCCCCATTCAGATGCCAAAGAAGAAGCCCTACTTGTAGAAGGCCTTCGGGTTTACCTTCACATTATCTGCCAAACCAACCTCATGTCTTCTTTTTGCCATCCTGATTTCCTTCTTTAGTATTTTCTTACATTTTCTATACTCTTCAAGTACCTCATTTGTTCCTTGTTGCCTATACCTGCTATACACCTCTCCCTTTTTCTTAACCAGATTGCCAATATCCTTTAAAAACCAAGGTTCCCTATGCCTGTTGACTTTGCCTTTAATCCTGGCAAGAACATGTAAACTCTGCACTCTCAAAATTTCACCTTTGAAGGCCTTCCACTTACTGAACACGTCCTTGCCAGAAAACAACTTATCCCAATCCACTCTTCCTAGATCCTTTCTCATTTCCACAAAATTGGCCCCTTGTCCAATTTAGAACCTCAACTTGAGGACCAGACTTATCCATTATTAACTTGAAACTAGTGACATTATGATCACTGGACCCAAATTGTTCACCTACACATACTTCTGTCACCTGACCTGTCTGGTTCCCTAACAGGAGATCAAGTATTACATCCTCTCTTGTAAGTACCTCTATATATTGATTTAGAAAACTTTCCTGAACACATTTGACAAACTCCAAGCCATCTAGCCCTTTCACAGTGTGGGAGTCCCAGTCAATATGTGGAAAGTTAAAATCCCCTACAATTGCAACTTTCTGTTTCTTACATTGGTCTGCTCTCTCTCTACAGATCTGCTCCTCCAATTCTCTGACTATTGGGTGGTCTATAATACAACCCTATTAGTGTGGTTACACCTTTCCCATTCCTCAGTTCCACCCATATGGCCTTTGTAGACAAGCCCTCCAGGCTGTCCTGCCTACGCACAGCTGTGATATTTTCCCTGCCTAGTAATGCCACTCCTCCCTCTTTCATCCCTCCCCCTCTATCACGGCTGAAGCAACAGAACCCTGGAACATTAAGCTGTCAGTCCTGCCCCTCCTACAACCAAGTCTCACTAATAGCAATAATGTCATAATCCCACATGCCAATCCACACCCTAAGCTCATCTGCCTTACCTACAATACTCCTTGCATTGAAATAGATGCACTTGAGAACATTTCTATCACGAACAAACTTTTGATTCCTGTCTACGTACAGTCCCCACATGACTTTTATCCTCCTATCTGTTCTAACACTCTGGTTCCCCTGCCCCTGCAAATCTAGTTTTAACCCCCCCCCCCCCCCCAGGACAGCTGTAGCAAACCTACCCACAAGGATGTTGGTCCCCCCCTCCAGTTCAGGTACAAACTGTCTCATCAGAACAGGTCCCACCTTCCCTGGAACAAGGTCCAATTGTCCAGAAACATGAAGCCCTCCCTCCAGCAGCATCTCCTTAGCCACGTATTTAGCTGCATTATCTTCCTGCTTCTAGCCTCACTAGCACATGGCACGGGTAGCAATCCGGAGATTGTAACCCTGGAGGTCCTGTCCTTCAACTTTGCACCCAACTCCCCTTACAGAACCTACTCCTCCTTCCTATCCACATCATTGGTTCCTACATGGACAACATCTGGCTGCTCACCCTCCCTCCTGAGAATACCAAGAACTCAATCCGGGATATCACAGACCCTGGCACCAGGGAGACAACAGATCATCTGAGATTTTCAATCTCTCCTATAGAGCCTCTTATCTGTCCCTTTAACTATCAAATCCCCTATCACTACTGCTCTCCTCTTTTCCCACCTTCCCTTCTGAGCTGAGGGTCCAGTCTCCCAGAAACTCCTGGCTATTTCTGCCTCTGCCTCACAAATGATCCGAAGTTCATCCAGCTCCAGTTCCCTAACTTCGATTTGCCAGGAGCTGCAGCTGGGGCCTCCATTACCTACTCCAAATTTAATTAAATTAGTTAAAGGAACTTACCCAGCCTTATCTCACTGGGAGCAAGCTTGTCCTCAGCCTCTGCTTGCCAAGGCCTCAATGCTCCACTCCTACCCTGAGCCACTCACATACTGGTCATTCCTCTTCAGCTACCCCTCCTTTTATTTGTCCCTGCCAATTATCTCAAGTACTCACTCCCTCTAATCAACTAATCAAAACTCTGTTTAACCCTTCAGATGCCCTCCACACTCCTTTTAAAGCACACTCACCTCAGCTGCTTCTGAGCACTCACCTCAGCTCCTCAGCTGCTTCCCAGCACTCCAGCTGTATATCAAGCAAATGAACCTTCTTGACCATCCTCCCACGGAAGACCTTGTCAAATACCTTACTGAAGTCCAACATCCACTACTTTGCCTTCATCCACTTTCCTGGTAACTTCCTCGAGAAACTCATAAGATTTATTAGACATAACGTACCATGCGCAAACCTATTTTGACTATCCTTTATTGTTCCATGTCTATCCAAATACCTGTATATCCGGTCCCTTAAAATATCTTCCAATAACTTTCCCAGAACTGCTGTCAGACTCACCAGCCTATAATTTCCCGGTTTCTGTTTGGAGCCTTTTATAAACAGTGGAACAACATTGGCTATCCTGTAATCCTCTGATACCTTTTCTGTTGCTAAGGATGTTTTAATTATCTCTGCTAGGGCCATGGCAATTTCTGCACTTGCCTCCCATAGGGTCGAAGGGAACACCTTGTCGGGGCCTGGGGTTTTATCCACCCTGATTTACTTCAGGGTAACAAACACCTCCTACTCTGTAAACTGTACAGGGTCCATGAAGCTGATGCCACTTTGCCACAGGTTTATAGACTCTGTATACACTCTGTGTCCATCGTCCATGTAAATACAGATGCAAAGAATGCATTTAAGGTCTCCCTATCTGTTTTGGCTCCCCACATAGGTTATCATTCTGGTCTTCCAGTAGACCAATTTTGTCCCTAGCAATCTTTTTGCTCTTAACATATCTGTAGAATTCCTTTGGATTCTCCTTCACCTTGTCTGCTAGATCAACTTCATGCCTTCTTTTAGCCTTCCTGATTTCTTTCTTGCAAGTGTTCTCTTGTATTACTTGTACTTATTTGTTCCTATTTGCATATACCTACTATACACCATATTTTCCCTCTTAGCCTCAATGTAACTTGAAAACCAAGGTTCCCTATACTTGTTACCTTTACCTTTTATTCTGACAGGCACATACTCTCAAAATTTGAAGTCCTCCCACTTTCCAAGTACACCTTTGCCAGTCTCTCCCAATCCACACTTGCCAGGTCATTTCTGATACCATCAAAAGGACCTTTCTCCAATTTAGAATCTCAACCCGTGGACTATCCCTATCTCTTTCCATACTTGCGTTGAAACTAACAGCATTGTGCTCATTGGATACAAAGTGTTCCTGTAAACAAACTTCTGTCACATGCCCTGTCTCTTGGATAGGTTAGGTGAGTGGGCAAATTCTCTTAGTGACTTGGATAGGTTAGGTGAGTGGGCAAATTCATGGCAGATGCAATTTAATGTGGATAAATGTGAAGTTATCCACTTTGGTTTCAAGAACAGGAAAACAGATTATTATCTGAATGGTGGCCAATTAGGAAAAGGGGAGGTGCAACGAGACTTGGGTGTCATTGTACACCAGTCATTGAAAGTGGGCATGCAGGTACAACAGGCGGTTAAAAAGGCAAATGGTATGTTGGCATTCATAGCAAGAGGATTTGAGTACAGGAGCAGGGAAGTTCTACTGCAGTTGTACAAGGCCTTGGTGAGACCACACCTAGAGTATAATGTGCAGTTTTGGTCCCCTTATCTGAGGAAAGGCATTCTTGCCATAGAGGGAGTACAAAGTAGGTTCACCAGATTGATTCCTGGGATGGCAGGACTTTCATATGAAGAAAGACTGGATCGACTAGGCTTATACTCGCCGGAATTTAGAAGATTGAGGGGGGATCTTATTGAAATGTATAAAATTCTAAAGGGATTGGACAGGCTAGATGCAGGAAGATTGTTTCTGATGTTGGGGGAGTCCAGAATGAGGGGTCACAGTTTAAGGATAAAGGGGAAGCCTTTTAGGACTGAGATGAGGAAAAACTTCTTCACACAGAGAGTGGTGAATCTGTGGAATTCTCTGCCACAGGAAACAGTTGAGGCCAGTTCATTGGCTATATTTAAGAGGGAGTTGGATATGGCCCTTGTGGCTAAAGGGATCGGGGGTTTGGAGGGAAAGCAGGTACAGGGTTCTGAGTTGGATGATCAGCCATGATCATACTGAATGGCGGTGCAGGCTCGAAGGGACGAATGGCCTACTCCTGCACCTATTTTCTATGTCTCATTCCCTTATAGCAGATCCAGTATCACACTCCCTGTTGTTGGGACTTCTACATAGTCTTGAAGAATACTTTCTTGAACACATTTGGCAAACTCTATCCCATCTGGTCCTTTTACAGTGTGGGATTCCCAGTCAATATGTGAAAAGTTAAAATCAACTATAACAGCATTATGTTTCTTGGTGCAGTCTGTGATCTCTTTACAGATTTGTTTCTCTAAATCCTTACAACTGTTGGGTGTTCTGTAATATTGAATTGACTTTCTTACATCCTTCACATACATGAGGAGTAAAAATCTTACATTACATCTCCATCTAAATGTGCAACCATAGTAATTTATAATAAATCGAACAGTCAGTGTAATATAGAGTACACTCAAATCAGCGTGAGGTCTTCAGTCTGATAGCCTAGTGGAAGAAGCTGTCCTGGAGCCTGTTGATCCTGCCTTTTATGCTATGGTACTGTTTTTCCTGGATGGTAGCAACTGGAATAGATTGTGGTTGGGATGACTTGGGTCCCCAATGATTCTACAGGCCCTTTTTACACACCTGTCTTTGTAAATGTCCTGAATCATGGGAAGTTCACAACTACAGATGTGCTGGGCTGTCTGCACCACTCTCTGCAGAGCCCTGCGATTGAGGGAGGTACAGTTGCCATACCAGGCAGTGATGCAGCCAGTCAGGATGCTGTGAATTGTGCCCCTATAGAAAGTTCTTGGGATTTGGGGGCCCATACCAAACCTCCTCAATGATCTGAGGTGAGAGAGGCGTTGTTGTACCTTCTTCACCACATAGCTGGTGTGTACAGACCATGTGAGGTCCTCGGTGATGTGGATGGCGAGGAACTTGAAGCTGTTTACCCTCTCAACACCAGATCCATTGATGTCAATAGGGGTTAGCCCATCTCCATTCCTCTTGTAATCCGCAACCAGCTCCTTTGTTTTTGCGACATTGAGGGAGAGGTTGTTTTCTTGACACCACTGTGTCAGACAGATGACTTCTTCCCTGTAGGCCACCTCGTTATTGTTTGAGATAAGGCCAATCAATGTAGTGTCATCGGCAAATTTAATTAGCAGATTGGAGCTGTGTATGGTCGTGTATGCAGGGAGTAAGGGAGGGGAGTCAGTACGCAGCCCTGAGGGGCTCCTGTATTGAGAGTCAGAGGGTTGGAGGTGAGGGAGCCTGCTCTTACAACCTGCTGGCAATCTGACAGGAAGGCCAGGATCCAGCTGCACAAGGCAGGGTCAAGGCCGAGGTCTCTGAGCTTCCTGTCGAGCCTGGATGGAATTATGGTGTTGAATGTTGAACTGTAGTCCAAGAACAGCATTCTCACATAAGTATCCTCCTCCAGATGTGTAAGGATGGTATGTAGAGCAGTGGCTATTGCATCATCTGTTGATTGGTTGTGTCGGTAGGTGAATTATAGGAGGTCCAATTTGGTGGTAGCAAGCTACAGATATAATCTTTGACCAGGCTCTCAAAGCATTTGCTTATTATTGAGGTGAGTGCGACAGGACGCCAGTTGTCGAGGCATGTTACCTTGGTCTTTTTTGGTACAGAGACAATGATGGATAATTTGAAGCAGGAGGGCACTCTGCACTGGGAGAGGGAGAGATTAGAAATATCAGTAAACACACCTGCTTGTCTTACCCTTGTCCTATTAATGTGGTCATGCCTTTCTTATTTCTCAGTTCCACCCATAACACGTCACTAGTTGAGTTCTCCAGTCAATAGACAATAGACAATAGGTGCGAAGTAGACCATTCGGCCCTTCGAGCCTGCACCGCCATTTTGAGATCATGGCTGATCATTTACTATCAATACCTGGTTCCTGCCTTGTCCCCATATCCCTTGATTCCCCTATCCATAAGATACCTATCTAGCTCCGTCCAGTCAACTTTTGCCAGCTCCTCCCTCATGGCTCTATAGTTTCCCCTGTTCATCTGCAACACTGACACCTCCGAGCTGCCCTTATCCTTCTCAAATTGCAGATAAAAGCTTATCATATTGTGATCACTATCTCCTAATGGCTCCTTTACTGCGAGATCGCTTATCAAATCCTGTTCATTACATAACACTAAATCCAGAATAGTCTTGTCCCTGGTCGGCTCTCGTACAAGCTGTTCCAAGAATGCATCCCATAGGCACTCTACAAACTCCCTATCCTGTGGTCCAGCACCAACCTGATTCTCCCAGTTCACCTGCATGTTGAAATCCCCCATAACTACTGCGACATTACCTTTGCCACATGCCAATGTTAGCTCCCTATTCAACTTCCACCCAATATCCATGCTACTGTTTGGTGGCCTGTAGACAACACCCATTTGGGTCCTTTTGCCCTTACTGTTCCTCAGTTCTATCCACACAGACTCTACTTCTCCTGACCCTATGTCCCCCCTTGCAAAGGACTGAATCTCATTCCTCACCAACAGGGCCACCCCACCCCCTCTGCCCACATTTCTGTCCCTGATGGAGCACTGTGATGACATTTTCCCTGAGTAGTAACACCACCCCTCATCTTTTAAACCCTCCTGCTTTGTCACGTCTAAACCAACAGAACTCCAGAATATTGAGTTGCCAGGCCTGCCCCTCCTGAAACCAAGTCTCACTAATGGCTACAACGCCATGATTCCAGGTGTTGTTTCATGCCATGAGATCATCTGCCTTTCCTAAGATACTTCTTGCATTGAAATATATGCAGCTCAGGACACTAGTCATACCATGCTCAACCTTTTGATTCCTGACTTTGTCTGAGGTCTTACCAACATCTGCCTCCACAATCTCTCCACCAACTGTTCTGGCACTTTGGTTCCTATCCTAGTTTAAACCGCACCGTGATGCATTAACAAACCTTCCCACTAGAATATTAGTCCCCCTTCAGTTCAGGTGCAAACCGTCCCTTCTACAGGTCACACCTTCACTAGAAGTAAGCCCAATGATCCAAAAATCTTATGCCCTTCCCCCTACACCAACTGCTTAGCCACACATTGTATAATTTCCTAGTTCTGGGTTCACAGTCATGGAGGTCTTGCCCTTTAACTTCACACCTAACCCCCTGAACTCCCTATGTAAAACTCGTCACTTGTCCTACCTTTGTCATTCGTACCTACATGGGCCATGGCCTCTGGCTGTTCACCTCCCCACTTAAGAATGTTGAGGACTTGATCTGAAATATCCCAGACCCTGGCCCTTGGGAGGCAACAAACCATCCAGGAATCTTGTTCTTGCCCACAGAACCTCTTGTCCATTCCCCTAACCAATGAATGCTCTACCACCACAGTATGCCTCTTTTCCCCCTCTTCCCTTCTGAGTCACAGACTCAGTGCCAGAGACCCAACTACTGATTTCCATCTGTTAGGTCAACCTAAATTCCACCCTCCCATGCACGCAGATACTTGCAGGAATAAGTACAGTCTGACTGAAGTTTTATATAGCTGCAGCAGAACTTTTTACTCCAATGTTTAACACTCCTCCCAATGTAAGGTAAGCATGCCATATATTGTCCACTTAAAGGCATGCTTACCTTACCACCTTATGCACGTGTAGCCACTTTCAGTCAACTTAGTGGTGGGTGGTGGAGAGCCAGGAATGTGGTGATTGGATGGGAGACCAGTGAGGACGGTTCTGAACCCTTGTGTTTGCAGCAGCTTGTAACTGCAGTGATTGATGGGCCAACTGTTTGGGTTTTTGTTCCTGTCAGATTTTTCTTCAATGTGGAATCTTCTGGAGCGCTGCGACCAGAAACCATCGTGTTGTCTGCCCTCTCCGGCCTGAAGAAGAAGCTGAGTGACCTGCAGACGATGCTGAGCCATGAGATCCAGAGTGATGTACTTACCATCAATTAGCTAACCTAGGACAGTCCCCACAACCCCGCCATAAGCAGCAACATCCAGACTCGTTCCCCTCAGTACTTTGTTCATTTTCAAACATCAATAAAACTGAACTTTTGTTATTACTGCTGTTTTCAAGTGACTTTGGGATCTCTTGATGGCAAGCGGACAGAGTTGGGACTCTGGGACACAGCTGGAGGAATCTATAGTTGATGGTGCAGGGATGAACGTCACAACCTACAGACCATTCACATTCACACACAAAAATGCTGCATGAACTCAGCAAATCAGGCAGCATTTATGGAAGGAAATGAACAGGTGATGTTTCGGGTTGAGATCCTTCATCAAGACTGGAAAGTTGAGGGCAGAAGTCAGAATTAAAGTCTGTTGGTTGGGGGGGTTGTGTGTGTCAAGGAGGAGTATGAGATGGTAGGTGAATCCAGATGAGGGGGGGAAAGGGAATAATGTGAAGCTGGGTGGTGAAGGTAGGGAATGCAAAGGGCCAAGGACAAAATAATATTCTAGAATACAAGAGCAGGGATGTGATGCTGAGTATAAGGCCTCGCCTTGAATATTGTGAACAATTTTGGGCTCCTCATCAAAGGAAAGATGTGCTGGCTTTAGAGAGGATTCAGAGGAGGTTCACAAAGATGAATCTGGGAATGAAAGTGTTATGCGAGGAATGTTTGATAGCTCTGGGTCTGTACTTGCTGGAATTTAGAAGAATGGGGGGGATCTCATTGAAACCTTTTGAATATGGAAAGGATGTTTCCCATGATGGGGGAGGCAAGAGGGCAAGAGGGCACAGCCTCAGGATAGAGGGCATCCATTTAAAACAGATGCAGAGAAATTTCTTTAGCCAGAGGGTGATGAATTTGTGGAATTCGTTACCACAGGCAGCTGTGGAGGCCAGGTTGCTGGGTGTATTTAAGCAGATCTTGATAGGTTCTTGATTGGACATGGCATCAGAAGGCCAGGGAGTGGGTTGAGGAGGGGAAGAAAGGATCATGATGGAGCAGACTCAATGGGCCAAATGGCCTATTTCTGCTCCTGTGTCCTATAGTCTAATATGATAGGTGACAACGTTAGATTATGGAATGAAGAGAAGGTGGGGAGCTAGGAGGAGGAAGACAGAGGAGGGGCAGATCTTGAGAGCAGTTGAGGGATAGAGAAAGAGTAAATGGGCCACAGAGATTAGGGAAAATTGAGACGGGAGGTAAACAAAGGACAATGGTTAGCACATTATTTTAGTACTGGACATGCCATCATGCCGAGTACGAAAACAAAATATCTGTTGCTCATCTAATGTACATCTAGATTCAATGTGGCAGTGGAGGAAACCATGGACATAATCAGTGTGGGAATAGGACATACAATTATAACCATATAACAATTACAGCACGGAAACAGGCCATCTCGGCCCTTCTAGTCCGTGCCAAATGCTTACTCTCACCTAATCCCACTGGCCCACACTCAGCCCATAACCCTCCATTCCTTTCCTGTCCATATACCTATCCAATTTTACTTTAAATGACTATACTGAACCTGCCTCTACCACTTCAACTGGAAGCTCGTTCCATACAGCTACCACTCTCTGAGTAAAGAAATTCCCCCTCGTGTTACCCTTAAACTTTTGCTCCCCAACTCTCAACTCATGTCCTCTTGTTTGAATCTCCCCTACTCTCAATGGAAAAAGCCTATCCACGTCAACTCTATCTATCCCCCTCATAATTTTAAATACCTGTATCAAGTCCCCCTTCAACCTTCTACGCTCCAAAGAATAAAGACCTAACTTGTTCAGCCTTTCCCTGTAACTTAGGTGTTGAAACCTAGGTAACATTCTAGTAAATCTTCTCTGTACTCTCTCTATTTTGTTGATATTTTTCCTGTAATTTGGTGACCAGAACTATACACAATACTCCAAATTTGGCCTTACCAATGCCTTGTATAATTTTAACATTACATCCCAACTCCTATACTCAATGCTCTGATTTATGAAGGCCAGCATACCAATAGCTTTCTTCACCACCCTATCCACATGAGATTCCACCTTCAGGGAACTATGCACCATTATTCCTAGATCACTCTGTTCTACTGCATTCTTCAATGCCCTACCATTTAGCATGTATGTCCTATTTGGATTATTCCTACCAAAATGTAGCACCTCACACCTATCAGCATTAAACTCCATCTGCCATCGTTCAGCCCACTCTTCTAACGGGCCTAAATCTCTCTGCAAGCTTTGAAAACCTACTTCATTATCCACAACGCCACCTACCTTAGTATCATCTGCATACTTACTAATCCAATTTACCACCCCATCATCCAGATCATTAATGTATATGACAAACAACATTGGACCCAATACAGATCCCTGAGGCACACCACTAGACACCGACCTCCAACCTGACAAACAGTTATCCACCACTACTCTCTGGCATCTCCCATCTAGCCACAGTTGAATCCATTTTACTACTTCAATATTAATACTTAACGATTGAACCTTCCTAGCTCACCTTCCGTGTGGAACCTTGTCAAAGGCCTTACTGAAGTCCATACAGACAACATCCACTACTTTACCCTCATCAACTTCCCTCGTAACCTCTTCAAAAAATTCAGTAAGATTTGTCAAACATGACTTCCACCCACAAATCCATGCTGACTATTCTTAATCAGACCCTGTCTATCCAGATAATTATATATACCATCTCTAAGAATACTTTCCATTAATTTACCCACCACTGACGTCAAACTGACAGGCCTATAATTGTTAGGTTTACTCTTAGAACCCTTTTTAAACAATGGAACCACATGAGCAATATGCCAATCCTCCGGCACCAGCCCTGTTTCTAATGACATTTGAAATATTTTTGTCAGAGCCCCTGCTATTTCTACACCAACTTCCCTCAAGGTCCTAGGGAATATCCTGTCAGGATCCAGAGATTTATCCACTTTTATATTCCTCAAAAGCACCAGTACTTCCTCCTCTTTAATCATCATAGTTTCCATAACTTCCCTACTTGTTTCCCTTACCTTACACAATTCAATATCCTTCTTCTTAGTGAATACCAAAGAATTCACTAAGAACAATTAGAATGGTTGGCCCTGAGAGATTCAGAATTCTGAATCAGTTTTAATATCAATGGCAAATGAAATTTGTTGAAACGTGGTAGCAGTACATTGCAATGAAGGAAACTATAAATTACAACAAATATATTTTTTTAAAGTGCAAAAAAGAAAATAATAGTGAGGTAGTATTCATGGGTTCATTGTCCTCAGAAATCTGATGGCAGAGGGAAAGGAGCTGTCCTGAAACTTTAAGGCTTCTGTACCTCCTCTTTGATGGTAGCAGTGAGAACATTGCCTCTGCTGGGTGAGTCCTTAATGATAGAAACTGGCTTTATGAGGCATTACCCTTTTGAATGTATCCTCAATTCTGGTGAAACTAGTTACCATAATGAAGCAAGTTTACAAATCTGCAGCTTTTTCCACTCTTGTGCAGTGGCTCCTCTATACCAGACAGTGATGCAACCACTTTTCAAGAAATGAGGGAGAGAGAAAACAGGGAATTATAGGCCGGTTAGCCTGACGTCAGTGGTGGGAAAGATGCTGGAGTCAATTATAAAAGAGGAAATTACAACATATTTGGATAGCAGTAGAAGGATCAGTTCGAGTCAGCATGGATTTACGAAGGGAAAATCATGCTTGACTAATCTTCTGGAGTTTTTTTGAGGATGTAACTATGAAAATGGACAAGGGAGAGCCAGTGGATGTAGTGTACCTGGACTATCAGAAAGCTTTTGATAAAGTCCCACATAGGAGATTAGTGGGCAAAATTAGGGCACATGTTATGGAGGCAGAGTACTGACATGGATTGAAAATTGGCTGGCTGACAGGAAACAGAGTAGTGATTAACGGGTCCCTTTCGGAATGGCAGGCTGTGACCAGTGGGGTACCACAAGGTTCGGTGCTGAGACCGCAGCTGTTTACAATATACATTAATGATTTAGATGAAGGGATTAAAAGTAACATTAACAAATTTGCCGATGACACAAAGCTGGGTGGCAGTGTGAAATGTCAGGAGGATGTTATGAGAATGTAGGGTGACTTGGACAGGCTAGGTGAGTGGGCAAATGTATGGCAGATGCAGTTTAATGTGGATAAATGTGAGGTTATCCACTTTGGTAGCAAGAACAGGAAGGCAGATTACTATCTAAATGGAGTCAAGTTAGGAAAAGGGGAAGTACAACGAGATCTAGGTGTTCTTGTACATCATTCAATGAAAGCAAGCGTGCAGGTACAGCAGGCAGTGAAGAAAGCTAATGGCATGCTGGCCTTTATAACAAGAGGAATTAAGTATAGGAGTAAAGAGGTCCTTCTGCAGCTGTACAGGGCCCTGGTGAGACCCCACTGATTGTGTGCAGTTTTGGTCTCCAAATTTGAGGAAGGACATTCTTGCAATTGAGGGAGTGCAGCGTAAGTTCACAAGGTTAATTCCCGGAATGGCGGGACTGCCATATGTTGAAAGATTGGAGCGACTGGACTTGTATACACTGGAATTTAGAAGGATGAGAGGGGATCTGATTGAAACAAAAGATTATTAAAGGATTGGACACGCTGGAGGCAGGAAGCATGCTCCTGCTGATGGGTGAGTCCAGAACTAGAGGCCACAGTTTAAGAATAAGGTGTAGGCCATTTAAAACAGAGATGTGGAAAAACTTTTTCACCCAGAGAGTGGTGGATATGTGGAATGCTCTGCCCCAGAAGGCAGTGGAGGTCAAGTCTCTGGATGCTTTCAAGAGAGAGTTAGATAGAGCTCTTATAGATAGCAGGGTCAAGGGATATGGGGAGAAGGCCAGAATGGGGTACTGATTGTGTATGATCAGCCATGATCGTAGTGAATGGTGGTGCTGGCTAGAAGGGCCGAATGGCCTACTCCTGCACCTATTGTCTATTGTCAGTTAAAATGTTACATATGTAGAAATTTAGGAGAGTCTTTGGTGATGTACCAAGTCTTCTCACGTTACTAAAATACTGTATATTGTGGTTAACTGGGGTACATCAAGACCAGTACATCTTGGCCCAATTAAGTGCCTGTCCCAATTTCCTGTAAATAGTTTAAAATGACAAATTACCATTTAACTGAATAACAAATTATGTATTGAAATGAAATTCAGGACAAATTAGAATATTACCAATACTACTACAGTACTGTAAAGCTATTAGTTACTAATAGTTTTTGATGGAAATCATCCAATGTACACTATTGCATACTTTTGATTGATTGTAAAATTAGCTAAATTAACAAAATTAGCACAGCAACCTAGTGCAGATAATGGACTGCCTTCATACAACCTTTCAATAACTGCATCCTCAAAATCTTCATTTTCATTGAACATTCAAGATGATTGTTGTATTCTTTGTACTGTAGTTCCTAATTTTTGAAGTAGGGAAATCATTACATTTTCATCCCTGACCATTTCTGGCATCTCCAACCATCAATACTTGAAACTACAGAGAAGAAAATGGTTCTGAATTGTCTTTCAGCTCATTTCTCATCAATTATCATCAACAAAAATCATTGCTTTTTGAACAATATACACAACTGATGCTATTTAGAAACTTCTCTCTAAGTACGGTGTAGTGTCTAACAGCCACAAAATAGCACATGACTAGTTAGAAAATCTTCAACAACAGATTCCTGCCCCAGTGAAGTGGCATGGTGTCCCAAAAGAGGGGATCAGATTATTTTCTTGATTAGTTTTTGTTCTTTAAGAGTTGTCCCAGATAAGCAACTGCCCTGATTAACTGATGGCCCAATTAATAGTACTGTACTCCACTGTATAGCCGCTGCCATCCCTTCTTTGTATTTTCATCAATATGTTGGGCCCGGAAAAGATTTTCAGGGATATTAATACTTAGGAACTTGAAACTGCTTACCCTTTCCACTGCTGATCCCTCAGTGAGGAACTGACTTCCCCTTCCTGAAGTTCACAATCAAATCCTTGGTCTTACTGACATTGAGTGAAAAGTTATTGTTGCAACACTACCAGCTGATCTTTCTCACTTCTGTACTACTCCTTGTCACCATCTGAAATTCTGTCAACAGCGGCAAATTTATAGATGTCATTTCAGCTGTGCGTAGTCACACAACCTTGTGTGTAGAGAGAGTAGATCAGTGGGCTAAACACACATCCTTGAGGTGTGCCAGTATTTTATAATTGTTGGATACAGTTGTGTTAACCCTAACCCTAACCTTTGGGAATTCAATTGCTTCCGCTCAAGATGGTGCCAAGCCTTGATGTCATTTGAGGTTGTTTCAGATTGACTTGTCTTTAAGTTTGTAAGGATGGTTTTGAGAGCAGCGTGGGAAATTAGGAGACAGGTTATGGTTTAGGGACAGGGATAAGGGGAATTAGAGGTTGTAAATGAAGGGGAATTAGAGGCAGTAAATGAAGAATCCAAGGGCAGGATCCAAAGTCAAGGTCAGAACACTCCACCCTAGAAGGCCAGTGGATAGATATTAGTTTGGCAGACACCAAGGATGAAAGCCATCGACGTTGGGGAGCACCATCGATGAAGGCTAGTGGCACTCCCTCTCCCACTTTGACAAGTCTTGATATCAGAGATCCATTCAGCAGGAGACACAAGGTCTGTTGACCCACCAGATTGGCAAGTTCTGGGCTCGGAGGTCCATGTGAGTCAGGAGTTTGAGGCCCAGAGACTGGTGAGTCCTGCAGTCAATTCAGAAGGTTGAGGACCAAAGTCAGCATGTTCAGAATTCGAAGGCCTAATTCCTGTGAGTATGCTTGGAAATGGATATTGGAGGCCTAAAGGTGACTTGTCCTGTCTGTGTGTCTGAGTGGATGAATGGGTGAGAGTGAGGAAATGGGCTTGTTTTGTTGCTGTTGTGTTGTTACTTGGGGCTCTGCTGAGCATTATGGGCATGCTATGTTTGCATCAGAATGTGCGGCAACATCTGCAGGTTGCCACCAGCTCATCCTTGGGTGTGTTGATTGTTAACACAAACAATACATTTCATTGTATGTTTCTATTTACTTATGATAAATTAATGAATTTGAATTTGCCTTGGGGTTAATATATGAAATTTTGTGAAGTTTTGGCATTTAATTTCAATGGTTTTCTGTGTTCATCAGCAGTAAATGTCATTGCATAGTTGGTCACCTCATTAACCAGGACCAGGTATCTGTCATTCCTACCATGGGTTGACAGAGCTGCTTCATCCTTCTGCTACAAACCTAGGGGTGGCAGCATCATGTCGTGGGGCTGCTTTGCTGCAGGAGAGACTGGTGCATTTCACAAAATAGATGGCATCACGAGGAAGGAAAATTATTTGGTTATTATGAAGCAACATCTCAAGACATCAGCCAAGAAGTTAAAGCTTGGTCTCAAATGGGTCTTCCAAATGGACAATGACCCCAAGCATACCTCCAAAGTTGCGGCAAAATTGCTTAAGGACAACAAAGTCAAGGTATTGGAGTGGTCATCACAAAGCCCTGACCTCAATCCAATAGAAAATTTGTGGGCAGAACTGAAAAAGTGTGTGCGAGCAAGGAGGCCTACAAACCTGACTCAGTTACACCAGTTCTACCTGGAGGAATGGAACAAAATTCCAGCAACTTATTGTGAGAAGCTTGTGAGAAGCCTACTCCCCAGCAAGCCACCCCAACACCAGTCATAACACTTACATACCCAATATATCCACAACCTTGACCCAGTCCTCAACAACCCCAAAAATGTGACCCCATAAACTGACTTTGACACCACCCCACAATGCTCCCTTTGAGCGTAAAAGGGGGGAAAAAACTAAATATATTAGGGATGGGGTAAGAAGGGGAGGAGGGGTATTAATGGAAGTTAGAGGTCAATGTTCATGCCATCAGGTTGGAGGCTTACCCAGCCAGTATATAAGGTGTTGTTCATCCAACCTGAGTGTAGATTCATCTTGACAGTAGAGGAGGCCATAGATAGACATTATCAGAATGGGAATGGGATGTGGAATTAAAACGTGTGGCCACTGGGAGATCCTGCTTTCTCTGGCGGACCAAGCGTAGGTGTTCAGCGAAACGGTCTCCCAGTCTGCATCAGGTCTCACCAATATATAAAAGGCCACACCGGGAGCACCGGACGCAGTATACCACACCAGCCGACTCACAGGTGAAGTGTCGCCTCACCTGGAAGAACTGTCAGGGGCCCTGAATGGTGGTGAGGGAGGAAGTCTAAGGGCAGGTGTAGCACTTGTTCCACTTACAAGGATAAGTGCCAGGAGGGAGATCGGTGGGAAGGGATGGGGGGGCCGAGTAGTCAAGGGAGTCTCGTAGGGAGCGATCCCTGCAGAAAGCAGAAAGGTGGGGGGAGGGAAAGATGTGCTTTGTAGTAGGATCCCGTTGGAGGTGGCGGAAGTTACGGAGAATTATACGTTGGACCTGGAGGCTGGTGGGGTGGTAGGTGAGGACCTATCCCAAGTGGGGTGGTGGGTGGATGGGGTGAGGGCAGATGTGCAGGAAATGGGAGAGATGCGTTTGAGAACAGAGTTGATGGTGGAAGAAGGGAAGCCCCTTTGTTTAAAAAAGGAAGACATCTCCTTCATCCTGGAATGAAAAGCCTCATCCTGAGAGCAGATGCGGTGGAGACGGAGGATTTGCGAGAACGGGATGACATTTTTGCAAGAGACAGGGTGGGAAGAGGAATAGTCCAGGCAGCTGTGAGAGTCTGTAGGCTTATAGTAGATATCAGTAGATAAGCCATCTCCAGAGATGGAGACAGAAAGATCAAGAAAGGGGAGGGAGGTGTCGGAAATGGAACAGGTAAATTTGAGGGCAGGGTGAAAGTTGGAGGCAAAGTTAATGAAGTCAACGAGCTCAGCATGCGTGCAGGAGGCAGCACCAATGCAGTCGTCGATGTAGCAAAGGAAAAGAAGGGGACGGATACCCGTATAGACTCGGAACATAGACTGTTCTACAAAGCCAACAAAAAGGCAGGCACAACTGGGACTCATGCGGGTGCCCATGGCTACACCCTTGGTTTGGAGGAAGTGGGAGGAGCCAAAGGAGAAATTATTGAGAGTAAGAACTAATTCCACTAGATGGAGGAGAGTGGTGATAGAGGGGAATTGGCTAGGTCTGGAATGTGAAATGTCAGGAATTGTGAAAAACTGAGTTTAAATGTATTTGGCTTAGGTGTATGTAAACTTCTGACTTCAAATGTACTTGTGAGAAAGAAATCCCATTTTATGAAAAAGGAGGATATCTTGGAGTGGAAAGTCTCTTGAGCAGAGATGAAGGACCTGAGAAAAAAAGAATAGATTGATGGCACCACTCACCTGGAGACATTGAAGGCTTTGAAGTGACCCTTTCTATGTCCATTCTGATTTTGTAAGTATCTGTATGGTGAATGTGCTCAGTGCAGTGAAGTCTAAGGGCAAAGAATTAAGGGCAACTGAGGGGTGTCTTGTTTCCGCACACAAGCTGGTGGGTATATGGAGTGAACTACCAGAGGCAGTGGTAGAGCAGCATACAGTCAGGACACTGAAAAAAACATTTGGACATGTTCATAGATAGGAAGGACTTAGAGGAATATGGATCAAACACAGGCAAATTGAACAAGAATGGGCAGAAATGAGCCGGTTAAGATAAATAATATTGATTGGCATGGACCAGTGATCAGTCTCTTGCTGTAATGTGTGCAGGTGTGACAGAAGCATCAACAACTATGGTGAGAAGTCTGGTTTATTTTTGCACATTATCGATAAGCTGCGGACATGGAACTCATGCAGGGACAGTGCAGACTCTGACTGTGCTCATGCTTCTAATGACAACGGGTTGAAATGCAAGGCGACCGCTTCAGATAGAGGGGGCACATGACAATTACCACACAACTTTCCTCGCTCCAGCCATCTTATGCCTCTGCCTAGATGTGGGAGATGCCCTATGTTGCTGAGGTATCTATTGGCTGTGCTGGCTGCTGGGGCAGTAGCTGAGCTGGGAGATCATTCCTGGGCAGAGCATTCCCGGAAGTGATGGTGACATAGGGGCTGTCCTCGGTCCTTCTATCTGTATCCAGGTGCAGTGACCCCGAGTCCCACTCGGAGGGACTCAGGGAGGAGCCGGTGGACATTGAAAGTGGAGGGTGGTCATCAGATGCTCCCCTCCAGAATGTGACTCCTTGTCTCCGGGCTGCAGTGCAGATAGTTGTTGCCCTAGGGTCCCTCTTCTGCGGTCAGAGTAGATTCAGTTCAGGGTCCATGGTCAGTATTGGGGGGTTACGGGTCAGGGCCAACATTAGGGAATCAGGCTTAGGATCGATTGAGGTCAGGCAAAGGAAACAGGATCAGGGTCAGCAGTCCTGAGTTAGGCTGTGAATAAATGCGCTTCATCCTTTGGCTGCCGAGCCTCCTGGAGGATGGACTGGCCCGAGTGGGGCATGTGGGGGAGCACCGCTGGGCAGGAGAGAGGACCTCTGTCTACCACAGTGTCCAGCTGCCGGTACACTACCCACACCGGCCTTAAGTACCAGCAGATGAAACATTTGTACCAGTGGTGGTTCACTTAGTCCCCTCCGGAATGCTCCGAGGTGAGATCCCGTGCCCTCCACTCCACAGGACCCCACTCATTCCCGTCCTCTGGTTCCAGCTCCTTCTCATTGTTTCGGATCAGTTTCTGGGCCCGGGATTGACTGTGGGTCCAAGTCCATGCTGCCTCCCCGGGACCAGATGCCTGCTCCTCGACTCCTGGTTCCGGTTGCAGTCTGTCAGCTGTCCCGTTGCAGAGAAGTCTCTCGCCCCAAGGGGTCTGTGTCCGTTCCCGGCGGGTCTTTGCACCACTGATCTGGGGAGGGAACAGACATTCATCAGACCCTGTCTGGAGAGAGACACCAGACCCTCGTCCCGGAGTGAAACACCAGAGCCCCAGACCAAGAAGGAACAAGCTGAGTTATGATCCCTGGAGGCCCAGATTCCTCCACTCCACCCTCATCTCAAGCCCCTTACCCCGCCGCCCCCAAGTATCCACTACCCAATGGTTCCAGCGGCAGAGGGGTGAAATTGAAGTAAAATGTGGGTGAAATGGTACCCGTTGGCAGAGGATGTGGGTCCCCACTGAGTCATCAACACCAACCACAATAACGAGGCACCAAACACAATAATCACTGAAGTAGGAGGCAGTGAAAGCAGCCGAGGTGAGGGGCTGAATGTTTCCTACATGCTCCAAACCTACCCCCCCCCCCCCCACCCTCCAACAACACCCAGGGGATACAGTCCGAAATGGAGCTCTTCCTCCACATGCGCAGAGTGAGGTTGTTTCAGGACCCGCACCCCGATTGTTGGCACTCCTCTGTTGGGTGTCCCACCCAAACTTGTCCTGTTAAATCTGGGCTTGAGTTTGAAAAGTGCACACCCTTTACCACTCCTCTCCAGATCTTCCTCCCCAGCTCCTGTCTCAGGACTGTGGCTCTGCCCAGAGAGGGTTGCACCAGCTGATAGATAGATAGACAGACAGATAGATGGGCGGAGAATTAGATAGACAGACACATAGATAGGAGACAGATGGACAAATAGATCATCAGACAAACTGGTAGATAGGCAGACATAGATTGATAGAAAGGTAAATAGACAGAGACAGTCAGACAGATAGACAGATGTACAGATACATAGATAGATAGTCAAATAGACAGACAGATTGACAGATAGATGGACATAGACAAACAGACTGATAAATCGACAAATGGATAAACGGGACAGTTCGGTAGACATAGTGATAGATACACACATAGATAGACAGACAGACAGATGGATAGACAGATAGATAGACAGACAATTAGATAGATAGCCAGAGACAGACAGATATGCATACTGATTGCTTGATAGATAGATAGAGATATAGATAGATTTACAGACAGATAGGCAGTTAATGGACAGATAGATTGATAGACAGCCAGACAGATAGATGGACAGACAGACAAACAGGCAGATAGATAGACATACAATTAAATAGATTAAATTAAATACAATTAAACAGAGGGATATATAGACAGACAGTTAGATAGTTAGAGAGACAGGCAGATAGGCATACTGATTGCTTTATAGATAGAGAGAATGACAGATGGATAGACAGACAGGCTCATAGATAAGCAGATAGACAGACAGTTTGATAGATGGATGGATAAACAGACATCGATATACAGAGAGACAGACAGACAGACACACACACAGATAGATTAATTGGCAGACAGAATGACAGACAGATAGATAGACAGCCAGATAGATCGACATATGGACAAATACTGAGACAACCATGTAGATAGACAGATATGGATAGATAGGTAGATAGAGAGATGGACCGACAGATCAGCAGACAAACAAATAGTTAGACAGATAGATAGATGGATGGATAGATAGATAGATAGAGAGAGAGACTGACAGATAGACAAACAGGCAGATTGACAGATAGATAGATAGACAGAAATGGACAGGCAGACAGATAGATAGGCTGATAGATAGACAGGCAGACAGAAACAGAGGTAGATAGGCAGACAAATAGATTGTCAGTCAAACAGGCATAGATAGATATATAGATGAACAGACAGACTGATATACAGACTTACAAATTGACAGCTAGATAGATGGATAGACAAACAAATAGATGGATAGTCAGACAGACAAATAGATAAACCGACACAGAGACAGATAGACAGATTGGCAGTCAGATAGCTAGATAGACAGACAGACAGGTAGATAGTTAGTCAGAAAGATTAATGGATAGACAGAGATATAGATAGAGAGACTTGTAAATTGACAGAAAGATAAATGGATATATCCAAAGACTGATAGATAAATAGATAGATAGAGAGTGAGAGAGACAGACAGAGATAGCAGACAAATAGACAGACAGGTAGATAGACAGCCAGACAGATAGGCAGACAGACTGATACATAGATAGATAGATAAATAGATAGACATATTGACAAACAGACATACAGGTTAACAGAGATCGACAAACAGAGAGACAGACAAGCAAACAGTTTGACAGACAGATAGGTGGACAGAGTGATAGATAGACAGGCAGACAATTTCTGGGCTGCCTCGAGTGGTGACTCTTGTGGCAGCAGAACTCTCAATGGATATGATTAAATATTCTCATTTCAGCCTGATACAGCTAAAAAACACAACTGTTTCCAGGGTCAGTACAGTTAACAAAGATGTCTTAATGCGATTAAATGAACTATCGCTGCTTAAAACTGACAGAAGCAAAGCCGATTGTAAATGTACTCCTCGCCGGATTCCACGTAGGAAACATGGCTGCAGGTCAGGGATACAATGTCAGGGATACAGGGATATAAGGAAACAGGGTTTAAAACTCCCAATGCCAAATATCTTGCTGGCAAACGGCAGTCGTTAGTGAATAAAATCAATGATTTCAGAGCTAGGGTTCTGTATCAGAGGGACATTAGGACTGCGTGTGTCCTTTGTTTCACGGAATCCTGGTTAGCCCCTTCCAGATCGGATGCAGCGATTCAGATCGATGTGTTTACTATACACTGTCAGGATAGATCTATAGAGCCTCTCAAAAGCAGAGGTGGAGGAGTATGCCTCATGATCAACTCCTCTTGGTGCACAAATACATCTGTGCTGTCCCAATTCTGCTCACCAGACCTGGAATATCTCGCAGTTAAGTGCCTTCCACTTCACCTATCACAGGAAATTTCCGTGATTATTTTGGTAGCGGTATACATTCCACCTCAGGCCAATGTCAATCGGGCTTTAGATGATCTGAGCAATGGGATCAACATGCATGAAACAGCGCACCCTAGCACCTTCACCATCGTTTTGGAGGATTTTACCTAGGCCAGTCTGAAAAAAAAATCACTAAACAATTACCATCAACAGATCACTTGCAATGCCAGAGGAAACAACACACTAGACCATTGTTACACCACCAGCAAGAATCTATGGTGCAATTCCATGCCCTCTCTTTGGGAAGACGGATCACCTGGCTGTACATCTATTCCCTGAATACAGGCAGAGACTGAAGACTTTAGCACCAGTAGTGAGGACCAAGAAGGTTTGGACAAGGGAAGCACAGGAGTGCCTACAGGACTGATTTGAATCTGTGGTCTGGGTCGTATTCAGGGATTCATCTTTGAATCTGAATGAGTATGCTTCTGTTGTTACCGACTTCATTAAAACCTGTGTGGATGAGGGTGTGCCTAAAAAGACTTGCTGTACATTCCCAAACCAAAATGAACCAGATGGTACGTCGTCTGCTGAAGACTAGATCTGTGGCATTCAAGTCTGGTAACCCAGGTCTGTACCAAAAAACAGGGTATGTCTTGCGGAGGGCTATTTCAAGGGCAAAGAGACAATTTCAAATGAGTTTGGAGGTGACATCAGATGTACGACAACTCTGGCAGGGTTTGCAAGACATTATTCCCTAGAAAGCAAAACCCAATAGTATGAATGGCAGCGATGCTTCACTACCAGATGAACTCAATGCCTTCTCTGCCCGCTTTGAAAGGAAGAATATAACTGCAGCTGTGAAGATCCCTGTTGCACTCGGTGACCCTGTGATCCCCATCTCAGAGGCCAACATTAGACTGTCTTTAAAGAGAGTGAACCCTCGCAAGGTGGAAGGTCCCGATGGAGTACCTGATAAGGCTTTGAAAACCTGTGCCAACCAACTAGCTGGAGTATTCAAGGACATTTTCAACCTCTCACTGTTATGGGCAGAAGTTCCTACTTGCTTCAAAAAGGCAACAATTAAACCAGTGCCTAAGAAGAATAATGTGGGCTACCTTAGACTATCACCCAGTAGCACTCACATTGACAGTGATGAAATGGTTTGAGAGGTTGGTCATGACTAGACTGAACTCCTGCCTCAGCGAGGTCCTGGACCCACTATTGTTTGCCTATCGTCACAAGAGGTCAATGGCAGATGCAATTTCAATGGCTCTTCACACAGCCTTAGACCACCTGAACAATACAAACACCTAAGTCAAGATGGTGTTCATTGACTATAGCTCAGCACTGGTAAGTTACAGAACCTGGGCCTCTGTACCTCCATCTGCAATTAGAGCCTCAACTTTCTAACCTAAAGATCACAAACTGCAGATTGGTAATAATATCTTCTCCTCTCTGATGATCAACAGTGGCACACCCCAGGGGTGTGTGCTAAGCTGCTCCACTCTCTCAATACCCATGTCTGTGTGGCTAGGCATAACTCAAATGCCATCTATAAATTTGCTGATGATACAAGTATTGTTGGTAGAATATCAGATGGAGACAAAGGGGTGTGCAGGAGCAAGATATACCAACTAGTGGAGTGGTCGCAGCAACAACCTGGCACCCAACGAAAGAGCTGATTGTGGACTTGAGAAAGGGTAAGATGAAGGAACACATACAAATCCTCATAGAGAGATCAGAATTGAAGAAAGTGAGCAGTTTCAAGTTCCTGGGTGTCAAGATCTCTGAGGACCTAACCTGGTCCCAACATATCAATGAAGCTATAGAGAAGGAAAGATAGCGACTATACTTCATTAAGAGTTTGAAGAGATTTGGTATGTCAACAAAAACACTCAAAAATCTCCATGGATGTACCGTGGAGAGAAGCTTTCTGACAGGCTCCATTATTGTCTGCTATGGGGGCGCGGTGGGGGGGAGGGCAGTGTGAGGGGGGCACAGGACCAAAAGAAGCTCCAGAGCGCTCCATCTTGAGTGTACCACAAAGTACCCAGGACATCTTCAAGGAACAGTGTCTCAGAAAGGCAGCGTCTCATTAATGATCCCCATCACCCAACATGCCCTTTTCTTATTGTTACCATCAGGTAGGAGGTACAACTTTCCTGAAAGGACACATTCAGCAATTCAGGAACAGCTTCTTCCCCTCTGCCATCAGATTCCTAAATGGTCATTGAACCCATGAACACTACCTCGCTTTTTAAATATATATTATTTCTGTTTTTCCACAATTTTTAATCTATTCAATATACAGTACATATACAGTAATTAATTTATTTACTTATTTATTTATTCTATATTATGTAGTGCATTGAACTGCAGCTGCTAAGTTAACAATTTCACAACACATGCCTGTGATAATAAACCTGATTTCTGATTCAGTTTTGGATAGATTGACAGAAGGACAGAGAGACAGATACAGATAGAGAGACCTATAAATTGATGGACACACACATGCATATATGTGTGATATATATAGACAGAAAGAGAGACAGATAGATAGGTCAGCTGTCTGATAGACATACAGTCAGACAAACAAACAGATAGATTGATGGATGGATAGACAGAGAGACAGACAGACAGACACATAGACAGACAGTTAGACAGACAGATGGATAGCTAGATAGATGGACAGATAGACATACATACAAACAGACAGATGGATAGATAGACAGTCAAATTGTTAGATCGAGTCAGGCTGCTGAGCGAAGGGCGCTGAGTAGGCTACGGTCAATTATGGATAACTCTGAACATCCTCTACATAGCACATCCAGAGACAGAGAAGCAGTTTCAGTGACAGGTTACTATCAATGCAATGCTCCTCAGACAGGATGGTCAATACTCCCCAATGCCATTAGGCTTTACAATTCTACCGCCAGGACTTAAGAACTTTTTAAAAGCTATTATTAATGCTTTTTGAGATAGTGATTTAGATGCATATCATATTTTTTTTTTACTGAGTTAAGTATTGTATGTAAGTAGTTTTGCTACAACAAGTGTATGGGACATTGGAAAAAAAGTTGAATTTCCCCATGGGGATGAATAAAGTATCTATCTATCTATCTATCTATCTACAGACAGACATATAGATACAGAAACAGATAGATAGACAGACAAACAGACAGACATACAGATAGATCGACAGACAGATGAACGGAAAGATAAACAGATAGGCAGATATATAGACAGACAGTGAAACAGAGAGATCAACTGAAAAATAGACAGACAGGTTGATAGACAGATATATATAGACAGGTAGACAGATACATAGATTAGAAAGATGAACAAGATTGATAGACAAACAGATAGAAAAAGATGGACAGATAGTCAGATAGATAGACAGATCAATACACAGATATCTAGACATATAAATAGACAGATGGAGAGACAAACAGATGGATAGACAGATAGACTGAGCGATAGATAATAGACAATAGATTGGAAAACAGACAGACATATAGAAAGACAGTCAGATAGACAAGCAGACAAACAGATCGATCGACAGATGGATTGATTGACAGACAGGCAGACAGACAGATGTACAGGCAGACAGAGAAGTAGATAATCAGGCAGATAGACAGATGCAGAGTTAGATAGATAGATAGATAGATAGATAGATAGATAGATAGATAGATAGATAGATAGATAGACAGCCAGATAGAAGATGGACAGCTAGATAGACAGACAAATGACAATAGATAGAGCAAAAGATAGTCAGACTGGCAGATAAATAGACAGACCAACAGATAGACAGACATATAGATGGACAGATAGACAGTTAGATAGTCAGATAGACAGACATATAAATTGATAGATAGATGTACAAATAGATTTACAGTCAAACATGTAGGTAATATAGACACGCAAACATATGGATTGGTAGACAGATAGATGGATAGATTGACTGATAGCTGGGTAGACAAATAGACAGGCACATATATAGAAAGGCAGACAGAAAAACAAATAGACAGATAGATCAACAGATGGATAGATCGAGAGTTAGATGGAATAGATAGAGACAGATAGAGTGAGAGACAGACAGATAGCAGAGAAATGAACAGATAGATAGCCAGACAGATACATAGATAGACTGACAGAAATAGATTATCTGACAAATAGGTAGATAGACAGGCATTTGGATGGTCAGATAGATAGATGGCTGCATCGATAGACAAACAGGCAGATTGACAGTTGGATAGACAGAGATGAAGAAATAGACAGGCATACAAATATATAGACTGATAGGTATACAGATAGACAGATGGATTGACAGACAGACGGATGTATAGACAGAGAAATGTAGAGACTGACAGACAGATAGCAGATAGATAGGAGATATATAGATAGACAGAGAGACATAAATTGACAGAAAGATGGATGGAAGTACAGATGTAAACCTAGATAGAGAGATAGCAGGCAATTAGATAGACAGCCAGATAGACAGACAGACAGGTATGTAGAGAGACAGACAGTTGGACAAACAGATTGACAGCCAAACAGGTAGATAGAGAAACATAGATAAGTAGATAGATAGACAGAAAGATGAATAGACAGACTTATTGACAGACAGGCATACAGATTGACACAGAGATAGATAGACATACCAATAACAACACACACAAAATGCTGGTAGAACACAGCAGGCCAGGTAGCATCTATAGGGAGAAGTGCTGTCGACGTTTCGGGCCGAGACCCTTCGTCAGGACATACCGATAGTTGGATAGACAGACAAATAGGTGGATAGACAGATAGACAGAGAGACAGATAGATAGATCCGCATTCGCATAGATAGACAGATAAGTAGAAAGAATGGTAGATAGACAGACAAATAGATAGTTAGATAGACAGTTGGATAGACATACAGATAGACAGATAGGCAGACACATAGATAAACAGACAGACAGATAGATTGATAGATAAGTAGATAGATAGAGAGATGTACACAGACAGCTATACAGACAGACAGATAGATAAACGGCCAGCTTGAGAGAGATAAACAGAGAAACTGACAGACAGGTAGATACAGATAAGCAAACAGACAGATAGGCAGTCAGACAGATAGTTAGATACATAGATTTAGAGAGATAGACAGAGACATAGGTAGGTAGAAAGACAAACATGCAGATTGACAGAAGCAGGTAGATAGACAAACAGATAGGTAGATAGACAGATACACAGTTAAATTGACAGACAGATATACAGCTTGACAGACATATATTTACATGCAGGCAGAAAAAACTGGCGGTTTGATCAACAGAGTGATAGACAGACTGATAGATAGATAGTTAGACAGACAGATAGACAGGCAGATGGACAGACAGAGAGAGAGCAATTTCCTTCACAATTTTGGGATGACTTGCTGGGGACTGAAATGTTTGAACATATAGACATTAAGAAAGAGGATGTGCTGGAGCTTCTTAAAAGTGTTAAGTTAGATATGTCGCCAAGTCTGGACAAGATATATCCCAGGATACTGTGGGAAGTGAAGGAGATTGCTGAGCCTCTAGCAATGATCTTTGCATCATCAATAGGGTCGGGAGAAATACCAGAGGACTGGAGGGTTGCAAATGTTGTCCCCTTCTTCTAGAAAGGGAGTAGAGATAACCCAGGAAATTATAGACCAGTGAGTCTAACTTCATTGTTGGGCATTTTGTTGGAGAAGATCCCGAGAGCCAGAATTTATGAGCATTTAGATAGACATAATCTGATTAGGGATAGTCAGCATGGCTTAGTCAAGGGCAGGTCATGATGTAACAAAACACATTGATGAAGGGAGAGCAGTGGATGTAGTGCATATGGATTTCAATAAGGTATTTGATAAGGGTTCCCCATGCTAGGCTCATTCAGAAAGTAAAGAGGCATAGGATACAAGGAGACCTTGCTTTGTGGATCCAGAATTGCTCACAGGAAGCAAAAGCTGGCTGTAGCTGGTTCGTATTTTGCATGGAAGTCAGTGACCAGTGTTGTTCCGCAGAGATCTGTTGTGGAACCCCTCCTCTTTGCAATTTTTTTTAATGACCTGGTTGAGGAAGTAGAAGGGTGGTTTAGTACATTTGCTGATGACACAAAAGTTTGGGGTGTTGTTGATAGTGTGGAGGGTTGTCAGAGGTTACAGCAGGACATTGATAAGATGCAAACTTGGCTGAGAAGTGGCAGATGTGGAGTGTGAAGTGGTAGGTCAAATGAAAAGACAGAATATAATATTAATTGTAAGACACTTGGCAGTTTGGAGGATCAGAGAGTTGTTGGGGTCCAGATCCACAGGACACTCAAAGTTGCTGTGCAAGTTGGCAACATTGTTCAGAAGGCATACAGTATGTCGGCCTTCATCAACCATGGGACTAAGTGAACTTGCCCTTTTCTCCTTGGAGCGATGGAGGATGAGAGGAAACCTGACAGAGGTGTATAAAATGATGAGAAGCATAGATCGTGTGGATAGCCAGAGGCTTTTTCCCATGGCTGAAATGGCTAACACAAGGGGGCATAGTTTTTAGGGCCTTGGAAGTAAGTACAAAGGGATGTCAGAGGTAATATTTTCACACAAAGAGTGGTGGGTGCATGGAATGCACTGCCAGCAATGGTGGTAGAGATGGATACAATAGGGTCTTTTAAGAGACCCTTCGATAGATGTTCTATAGCAGAGAAATGAACAGACAAATAGGTAGACAGACAGACAGATACATAGATGGAGAGACAGACGGACAAATAAATTGTCAGACAAACAGATAAATAGACCGACATAAATAGATAGATCAACAGGTAGACAGATAGATAGACAGATAGACAGATAAAGAGATAGACAGCTAGTTAGGCAGATGTACAGATAGATAGACAAACAGATAGATTGACTGAATGACACATTGATAGACTAATAGATATAAAGACAGATAGATGGACAGACATACATTAACAATCTGGAAGAGGGGACTGAGCATAGTATATCTAAGTTTGCTGATGACACAAAATTGAGTATAAAAGCAAATTGTGCAAATGATATGGAGAGTCTGCAGACAGTATAGATAGATTAATTGAGTGGGCAAGGGCAGATGGGGTACAATGTTGGTAAATGCATGATCATTCATTTTGAAAGGAAACATGGAAGATCAGATTGTTACTTAAATGATAAAAGCTTGCAGCATGCTGCTGTGCAGAAGGACTTGGGAGTGCTTGTTCATGAATTGCAAAAGGTTGGTTTGCAGGTGCAGCACCTACCAAGAAGGCAAATGGAATATTGGGTTTCATTACTAGAGGGATTGAATTTAAGAACAGGGAGGTTATGCTGCAACTCTTCAGGGTACTGGTGAGGCCGCATCTGGAGTACTTGCATGCAGTTCTGGTCCCCTTACTTGAGTAATGATATACTGACTTTGGAGGCAGTGCAGAGGAGGTGCACCAAGTTAATTTCAGAGATGAGAGGGTTAGACTATGAGGAGACATTGAGCCGCCTGGGACTGTACTTGCTGAAATTCAGAAGATTGAAAGGAGATCTTGTAGAAACATATAAAATTATGAAAGGGATAGATAAGATAGAGGCAGGAAAGTTGTTTCCACTGGTAGGTGAGACTAGAACAAGGGGACATAGCCTCAAGATTCGGGGGAGGGGGGGGATTAGATTTAGAACAGAGATGAGGAGGAATTGCTTTTCCCCAAAGAGTAGTTAATCTGTGGAATTCTCTGTCCAATGAAGCCATGGAAGCTACCTCAGTAAATAAATTTAAGACAACTTTGGGTGTATTTTTGCATAATAGGGGAATTAAGGGTTGTGGGGAAAAGGCAGGTAGGTGGATGGTCGGGTTCAGCCATGATCTTACTAAATAGCAGGGCAGGCTGGAAGGGCCGGATGCGCTGTTCTTATACATACAGATAGCTTGACAGATAGATACATACATATATAGGTAGACAAACAGACAGATAGACAATTCCATAGACAGCTGGATACACAAACAGATAGGCAGATAGTTGGAGCGGTAGATAGACAGGAGGATAGATGGGTAGACGGACAAATAGACAGAAAGATAGCAGGCAAATAAACAGACAGATAGATAGAGAGACAGATACATAGATGGGAAGACAGACGGACTATCAGACTAATAGACAACATAGAAAGATAGACAGATAGATAGAAAGATAGACAGATTAACAGGGAGAAATACAGACTGACAGATAAATAGACAGATAGACACAGACAGACATATAAATTGACAGACAGACACATACACAGATAGACGGATAGACACACATACACAGACAGATAGATAATGGGACAGACTGTTTGATAGAAAGAGAGATAGATAGACAGATAGATAGTTAGACCAACAGACAGAGAGACAGCAGAAAAACAGACAGATACATAGATAGATAGACAGTGGTTAACAAGATTGTCTGACAAATAGGTAGATAGACAGACATAGATATATATAGATAGATTGATAGATAGACAGATATAGATAGATCGAAGGGGTATATTGATATCGAGTAAGGGATATGCGGAGAAGGCAAGAACTGAGCACTGATTGTGAATGATAAGCCATGATCACATTGAATGGCGGTGCTAGCTCAAAAGGCTGAATGGCCTACCCCTGCACCTATTGTCTATTGTCTATTGAGCAGATATTGATAGATCGACATATATACAGACAGGCAGTTAGATAGTCAGACATAGCCAGATAGGTAGTCAGTTAGTCAGATAGACAGATGGAGAGGGAGAGAGATAGATAGCTGGACAGCTAGACAGACAAATAGATAGACACATAGGTAGTCAGATAGATGGATATGCAGATAGACAGACAGATCGAGAGACAGAGATAGATTCACATACAGACAGACACATAGATAGATGGACAGGTGGATAGATGGGCAGACAGATAGATAGTCAGCTCTTCTTTGGAGGCCCTCAACATCTGCAGCGTTGTGAAGCAGGGCTGTGTGCTTGCACCCACCCTGTTCGGCATCTTCTTCACGGTCATGCTGAAGCACGCCTTTGGAACATCAACTGATGGTGTCTACCTCCACACCAGATCGGACGGGAGGCTGTTCAGTCTGCCCCGGCTGAGGGCAAAAACCAAGGTTTGTGAAATACTCATCAAGGACGTGTTGTTTGCAGATGACGCGGCACTGGCAACACACAACTGCAACGCTTCATGGACAGCTTCTCATGAGCCTGTCAGGACTCAGCTTGACCATCAGTCTGAAGAAGACCAACGTGTTGGGGCAAGGTGTTGAGCACCCCCCGCCCCCCCCCCCCGCCATTACTATCAACAACTACGAGCTGGAGGTAGTTCAGGAGTTTACATACTTTGGCTCCACCATCACGGACAGTCTCTCCCTAGACCTCGAAATCAACAGACAGATCTCAACTTTCGCCAGGCTGACAAAGAGAGTCTGGGAGAACAGACAGCTGATGATGCACACCAAGATTGCAGTCTACAGGGCCTGCATCCTCAGCACACTGCTTTACAGCAGCGAGACCTGGAGCCTCTACTTCAGACAAGAGTGGCGTCTCAACGTCTTCCACCTTCACATCCTGGACGTCAAGTGGACTGACCGTGTCACCAACAATGAGGCCCTGGCCCACGCCCAGATACCCAGCCTCTTCACCCTGCTCCAAAAATGCCATCTCTGCTGGCTGGGCAACATACACTGCATGTCAGACAGGAGGATCCCGAAAGACCTGCTGTACGAGGAACTGGCCTCCGGCAAGAAAGCGCAAGGGCAGCCCCATATTCGTTTCAAAGATGTCTGCAAGAGAGACATGAACGTCAAGAGGTGGGAGGACATTGCAAGCAATCGCTCTCACTGGAGACTGGAACTACGCAGAGGTCTAAAAAAGAGAAGAGAAGCTGAGGTTTGCTGCTGAAGAACAGCGCACAAGACAACACCAGAGGACAGCGCCTTCAAGTGCAGTCACTGCAGCCAAGGCTGTCACTCCCGTGTGGGCCACTACAGCTGTAACAGACGCTGATCTACCAACACAGACTTTCCAGGCACAGATCCATGGTCTTGAACGGATGCCATCACTGTAGTCAGACAGATAGACAAACATAAAGGTAGAGATAGCAGAGAAATGAACATGGTCTGAAAACAGGTAAATAGCCAGACATAGATAGATAGATAAATAGATAGACAGAAAGATAGAGAGACAGACATAGATGGATAGCCAGAAAGATAGATATACATTTAGATAGATAGACAGACAAATAAAGTGACAGATAGACAGATGGAGAGATAGATAAATAGGCCGATAGATATAAAGATAGATAGATGGATAGACAGTCAGATAATCAAACAAATAGATAGATAGGTAGATATGCGGATAAAGACAAACAGATAGATAGACAGATCAAGAGACAGATAGATAGACCAACAGACTGATAATCATTCGACAGCCAGGTAGATAGACAGATACATTGATAAGACAGACAAATGGATTGACAGAGAAACAGGTAGATTGGCAGATGTAGAAAGATAGATATATAGATAGATTGATAGACAAACCAACAGATATACAGACAGACATATAGATTGACTGACAGACATAGAGATTGACAGAGAGCTAGATAGATATACAGATAAACAGACAAATAGATAGATAGACAGACCAAGAGACAGGTAGAAGGATCAGCAGACAGAGATAGAGATAGAGACAAACAGATAGACAGACAAACCAAACAGACATCTAGATGGACAGATGAATAGAAAGACTATTAGGTCGGCAGATAGTCAGACATGCAGACAGATAATTAGACCGACAAGCAAGTAGATAGGCAGATTGGCAGGCAGATAGCTGGATATGCAGATAGATAGATAGACAGACACAGATAGACAAACAGAAAGACAGATATATAAATTAACAGATGGATAGACAGGCAGACAGGTAGATAGACAGATAGATAGGTTGAGGGACAGATAGAAACATAGAAAACCTACAAAGTTGTGCTGAACATGTCCCTACCTTAGAAATTACTAGGCTTACCTATAGCCCTCTATTTTACTAAACTCCATGTAACTATCTAAAAGTCTCTTAAAAGACCCTATCGTATCCACATCCACCACCGTTGTTGGCAGCCCATTCCACGCACTCACCACTGTGAGTAAAAAACTTACCCCTGACATCTCCTCTGTACCTACTCCCCAGCATCTTAAACCTGTGTCCTTTTCAGCCCTGGGAAAAAGCCTCTAACTATCCACACGATCAATGCCTCTCATCATCTTATACACCGCTATCAGGTCACCTCTCATCCTCTGTCGCTCCAAGGAGAAAAGGCCGAGTTCACTCAACCTATTCTCATAATGTATGCTCCCCAATCCAGGCAACATCCTTGTAAATTTCCTCTGCACCCTTTCTATGGCTTCCACATCCTTCCTGTAGTTAGGCGACCAGAACTGAGCACAGTACTCCAAGTGGGGTCTGACCAAGGTCCTATATAGCTGCAACATTACCTCTCGGCTCCTAAATTCAATTCTACGATTGATGAAGGCCAATACACCATACGCCTTCTTAATCACAGAGTCAACCTGCACAGCTGCTTTGAGCGTCCTATGGACTCGGAACCTAAGATCCCTCTGATTCTCCACACTGCCAAGAGTCTTACCATTAATACTATATTCTGCCATTATATCTGACCTACAAAAATGAACCACTTCACACTTACCTGGGTTAAACTCCATCTACCACTTCTCAGCCCAGTTTTGCATCCTATCAATGTCCCACTGTAACCTCTGATAGCCCCCCACACTATCCACAACACCTCCAACCTTGGAGTCATCAGCAAATTTACTAACCCATCCCTGCACTTCCTCATCCAGGTCATTTAAAAAAATCACGAAGAGTAAGGGTCCCAGAACAGATCCCTGAGGCACACCACTGGTCACCGACCTCCATGCAGAATATACCGGTCTAGAACCACTCTTTGCATTCTGTAGGCAAGCCAGTTCTGGATCCACAAAGCAATGTCCCCTTGCATCCCATGCCTCCTTACTTTCTCAATAAGCCTTGTGTGGGATACCTTATCAAATGCCTTGCTGAAATCCATATACACTACATCTACTGCTCTTCCTTCATCAATGTGTTCAGTCACATCCTCAAAAAATTCAATCAGGCTAGTATGGCACAACCTGCCCTTGACAAAGCCATGCTGACTATTCCTAATCATGTTATACCTCTCCAAATGTTCATAAATCCTGCCTCTCAGGAACTTCTCCAACTTACCAACCACTGAGGTAAGACTCACTGGTCTATAATTTCCTGGGCTATCTCTACTCTCTTTCTTGAATAAAGGAACAACATTCGCAACTGTCCAATCCTCCGGAACCTCTCCCATCTCCATTGATGACGCAAAGATCATTGCCAGAGGCTCAGCAATCTCCTCCCTCACCTCCCACGGTAGCCTGGGGGACAGCTCATCCGACCCAGCAGCTTACCCAACGATGCTTTCCGAAAGCTCCAGCACATCCTCTTTCTTAATATTGTTACGAATGTGCCACAACTCTGAGGGGCCGAAGGGTACAAAGTAGCCCCCTCCTTTTTGAGAATCACAAGATCGCTATTAATTCAGGTTGTGGACCCAGGAAATGAGAGAGAATCCACAAGGTTGGGAATGTGTCCTGGCCTCAGCGAAAACAAAACCCCTGATAACGGCTATTGTCTCTTGGAGATGAAATTGTGTATTGAGTACTGTACTATTCATTGAAGCCCCTCAGGGGATGACCAGAGTGGGCTGGTTGAGGGATTGCATCATCCCAACCTGATTGACATCTGAGACCCCGTGGGTAAGGATAAAAGAGGGTCTGGGGAACAACCCCTTTAGATGCATCAGGAGAAACGCTAGAAATCCCGTGACAGCGTTTAATAGCGACAGCTGGTGGGGGGCTCACGTGCGTCCTTTCCCTTGCCTGGGATTGGCAGCCTCACCACGGAAGAACGGCTTTAGCTAAAGGAGAGGCCACAAGTGAACGGCCACACCAACGGGACTCCCGACGGATCGAAATCATAAAAAGGAAAGCCGGCAAGTTTCTAAAAATCTCTCTCTCTCCAACAAAAGGCTGCAGCCTGAATGAACTGAGTGACTTTTATATTTCCATCGGACAATACATTATCCCCTAGACAACGATAGAGCTTATTTCTTATTGATTATTATTATACCCGCACTTTTAGATTTAGTATTGACGACGTATATTATCTGTATGTTTGCATTGATATTATTTTTGTGTATTTTGACTAATAAATACTGTTAAAAATAGTACCATCAGACTTCAACGGACCTCTCTATCTTTGCTGGTAAGTGACCCAGTTGCGGGGTTCGTAACAATATCTACATGCTCAAGTTTTTCAGTCTGCTGAATGTCATCACTACAATCACCAAGATCCTTTACCATAGTGAATACTGAAGTACTCATTAAGTACCTCTGCTATTTCCTCCGGTTCCAGACAGACTTGATAGGTCCTATTCTCTCATGTCTTCTCCTCTTGCTCTTCACATACTTGTAGAATGCCTTGGGGTTTTCCTTAATCCTGCCTGCCAAGGCCTTCTCATTGCCCCTTCTGGCTCTCCTAATTTCCTTCTTAAACTCCTTTCTATTAGCCTTATAATCTTCTAGATCTCTAACATTACCATATAACCATATAACAATTACAGCACGGAAACAGGCTATCTTGGCCCTTCTAGTCCGTGCCGACACTTACACTCACATAGTCCCACTGGCCCGCACTCAGCCCATAACCCTCCATTCCTTTCCTGTCCATATACCTATCCAATTTTACTTTAAATGACAATACCAAACCTGCCTTTACCACTTCTACTGGAAGCTCATTCCACACAGCTACCACTCTCTGAGTAAAGAAATTCCCCTTCGTGTTACCCTTAAACTTTTGCCCCCTAACTCTCAAATCATGTTCTCTTATTTGAATCTCCCCTACTCTCAATTGAAAAAGCCTATCCACGTCAACTTGATCTATCCCCCTCATTATTTTAAATACCTCTTTCAAGTCCCCCTTCAACCTTTTACGCTCCAAAGAATAAAGACCTAACTTGTTCAGCCTTTCCCTGTAACTTAGGTGTTGAAACCTAGGTAACATTCTAGTAAATCTTCTCTGTACTCTCTCTATTTTGTTGATATTTTTCCTGTAATTTGGTGACCAGAACTATACACAATACTCCAAATTTGGCCTTACCAATGCCTTGTATAATTTTAACATTACATCCCAACTCCTATACTCAATGCTCTGATTTATGAAGGCCAGCATACCAATAGCTTTCTTCACCACCCTATCCACATGAGATTCCACCTTCAGGGAACTATGCACCATTATTCCTAGATCACTCTGTTCTACTGCATTCTTCAATGCCCTACCATTTAGCATGTATGTCCTATTTGGATTATTCCTACCAAAATGTAGCACCTCACACCTATCAGCATTAAACTCCATCTGCCATCGTTCAGCCCACTCTTCTAACGGGCCTAAATCTCTCTGCAAGCTTTGAAAACCTACTTCATTATCCACAACGCCACCTACCTTAGTATCATCTGCATACTTACTAATCCAATTTACCACCCCATCATCCAGATCATTAATGTATATGACAAACAACATTGGACCCAATACAGATCCCTGAGGCACACCACTAGACACCGACCTCCAACCTGACAAACAGTTATCCACCACTACTCTCTGGCATCTCCCATCTAGCCACAGTTGAATCCATTTTACTACTTCAATATTAATACCTAACGATTGAACCTTCCTAGCTTACCTTCTGTGCGGAACCTTGTCAAAGGCCTTACTGAAGTCCATACAGACAACATCCACTACTTTACCCTCATCAACTTCCCTCGTAACCTCTTCAAAAAATTCAATAAGTTTCGTCAAACATGACTTCCACCCACAAATCCATGCTGACTATTCTTAATCAGACCCTGTCTATCCAGATAATTATATATACCATCTCTAAGAATACTTTCCATTAATTTACCCACCACTGACGTCAAACTGACAGGCCTATAATTGTTAGGTTTACTCTTAGAACCCTTTTTAAACAATGGAACCACATGAGCAATATGCCAATCCTCCGGCACCAGCCCTGTTTCTAATGACATTTGAAATATTTCTGTCAGAGCCTCTGCTATTTCTGCACCAACTTCCCTCAAGGTCCTAGGGAATATCCTGTCAGGATCCAGAGATTTATCCACTTTTATATTCCTTAAAAGTGCCAGAAATTCCTCCTCTTTAATTGTCATAGTTTCCATAACTTCCCTACTTGTTTCCCTTACCTTACACAATTCAATATCCTTCTCCTTAGTGAATACCGAAGAAAAGAAATTGTTCAAAATCTTCACTATCTCTTTCAGCTCCACACATAGCTGTCCACTCTGATTCTCTAAGGGACCAATTTTATCCCTCACTATCCTTTTGCTATTAATATAACTGTAGAAACCCTTTGGATTTATTTTCACCTTACTTGCCAAAGCAACCTCATATCTTCTTTTAGCTTTTCTAATTTATTTCTTAAGATTCTTTTTACATTCTTTATATTCCTCGAGCACCTCATTTACTCCATGTTGCCTATATTTATTATAGATCTCCCTCTTTTTCTGAACCAAGTTTCCAATATCCCTTGAAAACCATGGCGCTCTCAAACTTTTAACCTTTCCTTTCAACGTAACAGGAACATAAAGACTCTGTACCCTCAAAATTTCACCTTTAAATGACCTCCATTTCTCTATTACATCCTTCCCATAAAACAAATTGTCCCAATCCAGTCCTTCTAAGTCCTTTCACACCTCCTCAAAGTTAGCCTTTCTCCAATCAAAAATCTCAACCCTGGGTCCAGTCCTATCCTTCTCCATAATTATATTGAAACTAATGATATTGTGATCACTGGACCCGAAGTGCTCCCCAACACATACGTCCGTCACCTGACCTATCTCATTCCCTAACAGGAGATCCAACACTGCCCCTTCTCTAGTCGGTACCTCTATGTATTGCTGCAAAAAACTATCCTGCACACATCTTACAAACTCCAAACCATCCAGCCCTTTTACAGAATGGGCTTCCCAGTCTATGTGTGGAAAATTAAAATCTCCCACAATCACAACCTTGTGCTTACTACAAATATCTGCTATCTCCTTACAAATTTGTTCCTCCAATTCTTGCTCCCCAGTAGGTGGTCTACAATACACCCCTATAAGTGTTACTATACATTTCCCATTCCTCAATTCCACCCAAATAGTCTCCCTAGATGAGCCCTCTAATCTATCCTGCCAAAGCACCGCTGTAATATTTTCTCGGACAAGCAATGCAACACCTCCCCCTCTTGCCCCTCCAATTCTATCACACCTGAAGCAAAGAAATCCAGGAATATTTAGTTGCCAATCACACCCCTTCTGCAACCATGTTTCACTAATAGCTACAACATCATATTTCCAGGTATCAATCCATGCTCTAAACTCATCCACCTTTCTTACAATGTTCCTAGCATTAAAATAGATGCATTTAAGAAACTCTTCACCTCTTCCTCTCTGTTTATCCCTAACGATGTAATCAACTTTATTATCTTTTTCTTCTTTCTCCCCTACATCTTTGGTCTGAGCACTCCCCTTCTCTATCGCCTGCCTATCCTCCCTCAGACACTGTCTACTAGCTTTCTCTATTTGTGAACTAACCTCCTCCCCCCTAGTCTCTTCAAATTGATTCCCACCCCCCAACCGTTCTAGTTTAGTCTCCCCAGTAGCCTTTGCAAATCTCCCTGCCAGGATATTGGTCCCCCTAGGATTCAAGTGTAACCCGTCTTTTTTATACAGGTCACACCTGCCCCAAAAGAGGTCCCAATGATCCAGAAACTTGAATCTCTGCCCCCTGCTCCAATCCCTCAGCCACGCATTTATCCTCCACCTCATCCCATTCCTACTCTCACTGTCGCGTGGCACAGGCAGTAATCCCAAGATTACTACTGTTGTGGTCCTTCTCAACTGCCTTCTTAACTCCCTATATTCTCCTTTCAGGACCTCTTCCTTTTTCCTACCTATGTCATTGGTACCTATATGTACCATGACCTCTGGCTCCTCACCCTCCCACTTCAGGATTTCTTGGACGCGATCAGAAACATCCCGAACCCTGGCACCAGGGAGGCAAAATACCATCCGGGTCTCCTGATCGCATCCACAGAATCGCCTATCTGACCCCCTAACCATCGAGTCCCCTATTACTACTGCCTTCCTCTTCCTTTCCCTACCCTCTGAGCTACAGGGCCGGACTCTGTGCCAGAGGCACAGCCACTGTTGCTTCCCCCAGGTAGGCTGTTGCCCCCCAACAGTACTCAAACAGGAGTACTTATTGTCAAGGGGTACAGCCACTGGGGTACTGTCTAGTACCTGACTCTTCCCCTTCCCCCTCCTAATTGTGACCCACCTGTCTGCAACTCCTCTCTATCAACACCTCACTCTCCCTGACCAGATGTAGGTCATCGAGCTGCAGCTCCAGTTCTCTAACACGGTCCCTTAGGAGCTGCAGCTTGGCGCACCTGATGCAGATGTGGACTTCCGGGAGGCTAGGAGACTCCAGGACCTCCCACATCCGACTCTGAGAACAACAAGCTGCCCTCACACTCATACTTCCCCTTTCCTCAAATAACAGGAAAAACTGAAACCTAAACCTACCTTGCCTCGCCCGTGTCCACCTAAGCTCATTGAGCCAAAGCCCTTAAGCCTTCACTCTGCTCCTGGCTAACTCCGCTGCCCGCAAATGACACTGCCCGCTGTATAAGGTTGTGTCCTTTTTAAAAATTACCTAGCTCTCTGAACCTTTTCTTTCTTTTCTTTTTGACTAGATTTATTACAGCCTTTGTACAGCACACTTCCTGTACCCTACCATAACTTCCATGTCTCATTGGAATGTACCTATACAGAACTCCACACAAATGTCCCCTGAATATTTGCCACATTTCTTCTGTACATTTCCCTGAGAACATCTGTTTCCAATTTAAGCCTCCAATTTCCTGCCTGATAGCCTCAATACCCCTTTCTCCAATTAAATGCTTTTCTAACTTGTCTGTTCCTATCTCTCTCCAATGCTGTTGTAAAGGATACAGAATTATGATCACTATCTCCAAAATGCTCTCCCACTGAGAGATCTGACACCTGACCAGGTTCATTTCCCAATACCAAATGAAGTACAGCCTCTCCTCTTGTAGGCTTACCTACATATTGTGTCAAGAAACCATCCTGAACACACCTAACAAATTCCATCCCATCTAAACCTCTTGCTCTAGGGAGATGCCAACCTATGTTTGGGAAATTAAAATCCCCCATCACGACAACTCTGTTATTATTACACCTTTCCAGGATCTGTTTCCCTATCTGCTCCTCGTTGTCCCTGTAACTATTGGATGGTCTATAAAAAAACACCCAGTAGAGTTATTGACCCCCATCCTGTTCCTAACCTCCACCCACAGAGTCTCTGTAGACAATCCCTGTATGATGTCCACCTTTTCTGCAGCCGTGATGCTATCTCTGATCAATGGTACCACGCCCCCACCTCTTTTGCCTCCCTCCTGTCCTTTCTGAAACATCTGAAACCCAGCACTTGAAGGAACCATTTCTACCCCTGAGCCATCCAAGTCTCTGTAATGGCCACCACATCATATCTCCAAGTACTGATCCACGCTCTAAGCTCATCCACTTTGTTCACAACACTCCTCGCATTAAAATAGACACATCTCAAATCTTCGGTCTGAGCGCATTCCTTCTCTATCACCTGCCTATCCTCCCTCTCACACTATCTACAAGCTTTCTCTATTTGTGAGCCAACTTCCTCTTCTCCAGTCTCTTCAGTTCAGTTCCCAACCCCAATAATTATAGTTTAAACTCTCCCCAGCCTTAGCAAACCTCCCTGGATATTGGTCCCCCTGGGATTCAAGTGCAACCTGTCCTTTTTGTACACGTCACACCTGCCCCAAAAGAGGTCTCAGTGATTCAGAAATCTGAATCCCTGCCCCCTGCTCCAGTCCCTCAGCCACGCATTTATCCTCCACCACATCCTATTTCTATTTTCTCTGTCACGTGGCACAGGCAGTAATCCCGAGATTACTACCTTTGTGATCCTGCTTCTCAACTTCCGTCCTAACTCTCTGTAATCTTTTTTCAGGACCTCTTCCCTTTTCCTACCATGTCATTGGTACCAATATGTACCACAACCTCTGGCTGTTCTCCCTCGCACCACAGGATATCTTGGATAGAAACATAGAAAATAGGTGCAGGAGTAGGCCATTCGGCCCTTTGAGCCTGTACCGCCATTCAGTATGATCATGGCTGATCATCCAACTCAAAACCCATGGATGTGATCCAAAACATCCAGGACCTACCATCGGAGTTTCTTCCCTGCATCCACAGAATTGCTTGTCTGACCCCCTAACTATCGAGTCCCCTATCACTACTGCCTTCCGCTTCCTTTCCCTACCCTTCTGAACCATAGGGCCAGACCCTGTGCCAGAGGCACAGCCCCCGCCACTTACCCCAGGTAGGCTGTTTCCCCCCCCCCCCCCAAACAGGATAGACAGACAGATAGATAGCCAGGTGGACAGGCAGATAGATAGACCTATAGACAGTCAGACAAAATGACAGACTGATGGTCTAATAGATAGTGAGATATAGCTAGAGAGAGACAACAGATAGGCAGATAGAGCAATAGATAGTGAGACAGATGGACTGATAGATAGACTGACATATAAATATATAGACAGAGAGATATCCGGACAGACATATAGATTTACAGACAGATGTACAGGCAGATAGACAAATAGGCAGAAAAGTAGATGGATAGCCAATAGACAGACACATAGACAGAGAGACAGATAGATAGATCATCAGACAGCTAGCTAGACAGACAGATCTACAGACAAATATCGACAGTCACATAGAGAGATAGCAGAGAAATGAACAGACAGATAGACGGACAGACAAATGCATAGATAATCAGAAAGATGTGCAAATATAATGTCAGACAAACATATAGATATTCAGGTATAGATAGATAAATAGATAGACAGACCGACAGATTGACAAACATATTGATAGAGAGACAGACAGAGATCAATAGAGATTGATAGAGTGATAGATAGATATACAGATAGATAGATAAACAGACAAAGATAGAGTGATAGCAGACAAATAAACAGACAGATAGCTAGATAGCCAGGTAAATAGACAGACTGATCTATAGATACACAGATAGATGGACAAAGGGATTGATAGCCAAGAGGTAGATAGGCAGATTAGACAGACAGATCAGTTAGACAGACAGACAGACAGATAGATAGATAGACAGGTACACAGGCAGATTGATAGACCAATAGATAGATTGACAGGCAGATAGGTAGATTTAGAGACAGGAAGATAGATGGGCAGATAGTCATTTAGGACTCAGTATTTAAACAAACAGGTAGATAAACAGAGAAATAGATGGACTAACAGACAGTTAGATAGACAGATATACAGACAGACATAGATAGAGAGAGAGATAGACATACAGGGATATAAATAGACAGACAGAGAGAGAGGTATGAGATAGATAGATAGTCTGATAGACAGTTAGAAAGATACATAGATAGACAGCTAGACAGATTGAGACAGATAGATAGACAATCAGATAGATTGATAGACTTTCAGATATATAGAAAGACAGCTATAAAGACAGTCAAATAGAAAAACAGATAGATAAACAGGCAGATAGCGAGATAGAAAGACAGACATATCAATAGAAAGATAGATAGTCCAACAGATGGATAGATAGATAGATAGATAGATAGATAGATAGATAGGAGACAGAAAGATATATAATAAGCAGATAAATATAGAGATAAATAGACAGATGGATGGATAGATAGACATTAACATAGATTGATAGACAGTTAGATAGACATCTTGATAGGCAGACAGATATACAGAGAGATACAGTGATAGATAGACAGATATGTAGATAGGCAGGTAGCTACATAGATAGATAAGCAGATAGACATACAACTAGATAGACAGGTAGATAGGTAGATAGATAGTCAGACAAATAGACAGACAGATTTCCAGAGAGACAGATGGATAGACAGTGCTAGACAGATAGCAGATTGAATGACAGATGTATTGGCATATAGTCAGGCAGATAAATATTCAGATCAATACACTGAGAGATGGACAGACTGATAGCAGACAAATAAACAGACAGATGAATGGACATATGGACAGATACAGCGATAGATAGATAGATAAACAGATAGACTGATGGCGATAGATAGGCAGATGGATTGATCGTTATGCAGAGACAGAAAGGTAGTTAGACAGATTAATAGACAGAGAGATACTTAGACAGATAGACAGACAGATAAATAAACAGATAGACAGGTAGGTAGATAGACAGACAGATAGACATATACACTTTGTAGATAGATAGGTGGACATATAGATAGACAGCCAACTGGACAAACAGATAGAGAGACAGACAGATGGATAAACAGAGATATAGACAACAGGCTGACAGACAGATAGACAGTTAGACAGAATGATAGATTGATAATCACATAGACAGATAGACAAACAGATAGATAAACTGACAGATAGAGAGGCATATAGACAGACAGGTTGACAGATAGATTGATAGACAGATAGATAGATACATGGATAGACAGATCAACAGATGGGTAAATGGACAGGAGAGGTAGATCAGTAGATAGATAGATAGAAAGTTACAATGACAGATAGATATTCAGATAGATGGATGGACAGAGACATAGATAGATTGACAAAGTGTTAGATAGATAGACATAGACGATTAGATAGATGAATAGATAGGACAGACAGATGGAAAGGCAGACAGACAAACAGGAAGAAGGATAGACAGATATAGACAGATGAAGAGACAGACAGATTGACAGATAGTGATAGATAGTCAGACAGATGGATAGATCATTAGACAGACAAACAGAGTGTCTAATAAATGGATAGACAAGTAGACAGATAGAGAGATAGCCAGACAGATAGATAGACTGACTGACAGATAGATAGATAGATAGACAGATAGTCAGACAGATTGACAGGCAAGCAGTTAAATAGACAGGCAGATAGGCAGGGAGACAGCAGACAAATACACAAGGAGATTAATAGACAGATAGATAGGTACAGGGATGGATAGACAGAGGGATAAATAGATTAAGAGGCAAACAGATAGATAGACAGACAGTTAAATAGGTAGTCAGATAGATTGACTGACAGATAGACAAAGAGACAGACAGTTATACAGATAGAAAGGCAAGCAGATAGACAAACAGATAGATAAACAGGCAGATAGAGGGACAGATAGACAGAGATATCGATAGATAGATAGATAGATAGACTATTCAGAGAGGGATATGGATAGTTAGATAGAGCGACCAATAGCTAGATAGACAGACAGACAGACACTGAGAGTTTTACAGAAAGATGGATCTGTAGACAGATGGGTAGGCTGGCAGATTAACAGTCAGGCAGACAGAGAGATAGCTATACAGACAGATACATAGATTGACTCAGATATAGAAAGATTATATACAGTTGGACAGGTAGCCATACAGACATATAGACAATTAGACAGAAAGACTGACAGACGGACAGGTAAAGAGACAGATAGATAGACAGATTGATCGATACACAAATCGATATAGATAGGTAAATAAATAGATAGATACTCATATAAATAGTTAGGCAGGTAGAGACAGACAGACAGATAGACAGACCAATGCATAGGCAGATGGCAGGCATTTAGCCAGATAGATAGATAGTTAGATAATTAGATAGATAGACAGTGAGATAGATAGGTAGACAGACAGATAAATAGGAAGATAGACCAACAGATAAATAGACAAATAAATTGGTAGATAGATGGATAGCCAGAAAAACAGACCGATAGACAGACAGATAGATACATAATTTGATAGGCAGACAGACAGCTAGACTGACAGGTAGGTAGACGGACAAAGACAAATAGATAGATGCAGGATGATCATTTAGAAATACAGATATATAGATTGACATATAGATAGATAAAAAGAGTGAGAGAGACAGACAGACAGCGAGATAGATACTTAGACAGGCAGATAGAAAGATGGTACAATAGACATATTGATAAATAAATTAATATAGATAGAATAGAGAGATAGATAGATTTATGGATAGATAGATAAATAGATAGAAAGAAAGATGGTATGATAGATAGATAGACCGTCAAATGGATGGACAGCTAGATAGACCAACATGTAAATAGACAGATAGAGAGAGATAGATTGATAACTGACAGACAGATGGACAGGCAGATGTATAGACAGGTGGGAAGGTAGATAGATCAATACATAGATAGACAGACAGAAAGATAGGAAGTAAGTTAGATAGATACACGGAGCGATGTAGACAGACAGATACACAGATATACAGACATATAAGACAGACAGATAGAAAGATAGGCAGATGGACAGACAAATAGACAGATAGAAAGATAGCCAGAGAGATAGGCAGATAGACTGAGTGACATACAGACAGTTACAAAGAAGGACTGATAGATGGAAGATAGGTAGACAGGCAGATAGATAGACAGGTAGATAGATTGATAGACAACAAGACAAATCATTAGATGGACAGATAGAGAGAGGGGGAATAGATGGTCAGATACACAGACAGATAGATAGATGGATAAAGACAGTTAGAGAGAAACATAGACCGAGAGACAGACAAATAGATTGAATGATAGACAAAGAGACAGACACTGAGAGGTTGACAGATAGATAGAGCTATAGACAGATAAACAGTCTGGTAGATTAACAGAGATATAGGCAGGTTGACAGAAAGACTTATAGATAGACAGACGGATAGATGAACAGACAGATTGGTAGACAGACAGATTGGTGGACAGCCAGATAGATAAATAGATAGATTGACAGACAGGTAGATAAACAGATACATACATACATACATACATAACTAGATGGACAGTTGATAGACAAACAGAGGCAGTTACATAGATAAAGGATGGTCAGATAGATATACAGACAGATAGATAGATAGATAGATGGTCAGATACACAGACAGACAGATAGGGATGTAGACTGAGAGATGGACAGATAGATCAAACGATAGACAGAGAGACAGACACTAACAGGTTGACAGTGTGTATATATATAGATAGATAGAAGGATAAGAAGACAGACAGTCAGACTCTGATAAGCTGACAGATAGACCTATAGAGACACAGGTACATAGACAGATAGACACAGTCTGTCAGACCAATAGATACACAGAAAGATGCTTAGATAGAGCGAGTGATAGGCTGACATATGGACTGACAGAGGGATAGACAGGCACATATCCAACAGATAGAGAGAGAGAGACAACAAGATAGAAAGACAGACAGATAGACAGACAGGCATGTAGGCAGTCAGACATACAGACAATTAGACAGAAAGACTGATACATAGACAAACAGATATCTAGAGAGACAGATAGACACATGGTTAGATAGTCAGATACACAGAGAGATAGACTGAGAAACAGACAGATAATAGTTAGATGGACAGATAGATAGATATATGGATGGTTGATAGAGACAAATAGATAAAGGGTGGTCGGATAGATATATAGATAGCAAGACTGACAGATGTTCACAGAGATAGTCAGACAAATAGCTACACGGACAGATAGATGGATAGACGGTAAGATAGAAAGACAGATAGATAGACAGCAAAATAGATAGGTAGACAGACAGATAGATGGATAGAAAGATGGTCCAATAGATATATAGATAAAGAGATAGACAGATGAACGGATAAACAGACAAACAAACCAATAGACAAACAGACAGATAGATAATTTGAAAGATAGACAAATAAATAGACAGTCATACAAACAATTGGATAGATAGATAAATAGACAGACAGACAGACAGATAGGCAGAACGACACACAGACAGATGGCCAGACATCAAGCCAAATAAATAGAACATAGAACGTGGAATAGTACAGCACAGTACAGGCCCTTCGGCCCACAATGTTGTGCACACCTTTAAACCCTGCCTCCCATATATCCCCCCACCTTAATTCCTCCATATACCTGTCTAGTAGTCTCTTAAATTTCACTAGTGTATCTGCCCCCACCACACACTCAGGCAGTTCATTCCACACACCAGCCACTCTCTGAGTAAAAAACCTTTCTCTAATATTCCCCTTGAACTTCCCACCTCTTACCTTAAAGCCATGTCCTCTTGTATTGAGCAGTGGTGCCCTGGGGAGGAGGCGCTGGCCGTCCACTCTATCTATACCTCTTAATACCTTGTAGACCTCTATCATATCTCCTCTCATCCTCCTTCTCTCCAAAGAGTAAAGCCCTAGCTCCCTTAATCTCTGATCATAATGCATGCTCTCTAAACCAGGCAGCATCCTGGTAAATCTCCTCTGTACCCTTTCCAATGCTTCCACATCTTTCCTATAGTGAGGCAACCAGAACTGGACACAGTACTCCAAGTGTGGCCTAACCAGAGTTTTATAAAACTGCATCATTATCTTGCGACTCTTAAACTCTATCCCTCGACTTATGAAAGCTAACATCCCATAAGCTTTCTTAACTACCCTATCTGCCTCTGAGGCAACTTTCAGGGATCTGTGGACATGCACCCCCAGATCCTTCTGCTCCTCCACACTACCAAGTATCCTGCCATTTACTTTGTACTCTGCCTTGGAGTTTGTCCTTCCAAATGTACCACCTCACACTTCTCTGGGTTGAACTTCATCTGCCACTTCTCAGCCCATTTCTGCAACCTATCAATGGCCCTCTGCAATCTTCGACAATCCTCTACACTATCCACAACACCACCAACCTTTGAGTCGTCTGCAAACTTGCTAGCCCACCCTTCTACCACCATATCCAGGTCGTTAATAACAATCACGAAAAGTAGGGGTCCCAGAAGTGATTCTTGTGGGACACCACTAGTCACAACCCTCCAATCCAAATGTACTCCCTCCACCATGACCCTCTGCCTTCTGCAGGCAAGCCAATTCTGAATCCACCTGGCCGAACTTCCCTGGATCTCATGTCTTCTGACTTTCTGAATAAGCCTACCGTGTGGAACCTTGTCAAATGCCTTACTAAAATCCATGTAGATCATATCCACTGCACTACCCTCATCCATATGCCTGGTCACCTCCTCAAAGAACTCTTTTAACAGGCTTGTTAGACATGATCTGCCTTTCACAAAGCCATGCTGACTGTCCCTGATCAGACCATGATTCTCTAAATGCCCATAGATCCTATCTCTAAGAATCTTTTTCCAACAACTTTCCCACCACAGATGTAAGGCTCACTGGTCTAAAATTACCCAGACTATCCTACTACCTTTTTTTTGAACAAGGGGACAACATTCGCCTCCCTCCAATCCTCTGGTACCATTCCCATGGATAACAAGGACATAAAGATCCTAGCCAGAGGCTCATCAATCTCTTCTCTCACCTCATGGAGCAGCCTGGGGAATATTCCATCAGGCCCTGGGGATTTATCCATCCTAATGTATTTTAACAACTCCAACACCTCCTCTCCCTTAATATCAACATGCTCCAGAACATCAACCTAACTCATATTGTCCTCCCCATCATCAAGTTCCCTCTCATTGGTGAATACCGAAGAGAAGTATTCATTGAGGACCTCGCTCACTTCCACAGCCTCCAGGCACATCTTCCCACCTTTATCTCTAATTGGTCCTACCTTCACTCCTGTCATCCTTTTGTTCTTCACATAATTGAGGAATGCCTTGGAGTTTTCCTTTACCCTACTCACCAAGGCCTTCTCATGCCCCCTTCTTGCTCTCCTCAGCCCCTTCTTAAGCTCCTTTCTTGCTACCCTATATTCCTCAATAGACCCATCCTAAACCTCATGTATGCTGCCTTCTTCCACCTGACTAGATTTTCCACTTCATTTGTCACCCATGGTTCCTTCACCCTACCATTCTTTACCTTCCTCACTGGGACAAATTTATCCCTAACATCCTGTAAAAGATCCCTAAACATTGACCACATGTCCATAGTACATTTCCCTCCAAAAACATCATCCCAATTCACACCCGCAAGTTCTAGCCTTATAGCCTCATAATTTGCCCTTCCCCAATTAAAAATGTTCCTGTCTTCTCTGATTCTATCCTTTTCCATGATAATGCTAAAGGTCAGGGAGCGGTGATCACTGTCACCCAGATACTCACCCACTGACAGATCTGTGACCTGACCCGGTTCATTACCTAATACTAGATCTAGTATGGCATTTCCCCTAGTCAGCCTGTCAACATACTATGACAGGAATCCACCCTGGACACACTTAACAAACTTTGCCCCGTCTAAACCATTGGAAATAATCAAGTGCCAATCAATATTAGGGAAGTTAAAGTCACCCATGATAACAACCCTGTTATTTTTGCACCTTTCCAAAATCTGCCTCCCAATCTGCTCCTTGGTATCTCTGCTGCCTATAGAATAGGGGGCCTATAGAATACCCCCAGTAAAGTAACTGCTCCCTTCCTGTTCCTGACTTCCACCCATATTGATGTAAAAAAGGATACTGCTACATTACCCACCCTTTCTGTAGCTGTAATAGTATCCTTGACCATTAATGCCACCCCTGCTCCCCTTTCCCCCCCCCCCCATCCCTTTTAAAGCACTGAAATCCAGGAATATTGGGAATCCATTTCTGCCCTGGTTCCAGCCAAGTCTCTGTAATGGCCACTTCATCATAATTCCACTGTATGTATCGAAGTTCTCAGTTCATCACCTTTGTTCCTGATGCTTCTTGCATTGAAGTACACACACTCTAGCCTTTCTATCTTACTACCTTTACACCTTTTATTCTGCTTCTCTTTCCTCAAAACCTCTTTATTTGTTAGATCTGGCTTTACTCCATGCACTATACTTGCAGTTCTCACATGACCTTTATCCTCCTCCACCTCACTATCTGTTCTAACACTCTGCTTCCCCCCCCCTGAAAACCTAGCTTAAACACCCCCCCACCCCGAAGCAGCACTAGCAAACCTTCCCGCAAGGATATTAGTCCCCCTCCAGTTCATGTGCAACCCGTCCCGTTGGAACAGGTCCCACCTTCCCTGGAACAAGGCCGAATTGTCCAGAAACATAAAGCCCTCCCTCCTGTGCCAACTCCTTAGCCACGTATTTAGCTGCATTATCTTCCTATTTCTAGCCTCACTAGCATGTGGCATGGGTAGCAATCCTGAGATTGCTAAACTCCCTAAACTCTCTTTGCAGGACCTCCTCCTTCTTCCTTATCCATGTCATTGGTCCCTACATGGACCACGACATCTGGCTGTTCACACTCCCTCTTGAGAATATAGAGAACTCGATCAAGATATCGTGGACCCTGGCACCAGGGAGGCAACATACTATCCAGGATTCACGATCTCTCCCACAGAACCTCTTATCTGTCCCCCTAACTATCAAATCCCCTATCACTACTGCTCTCCTCTTTTCCCTCCTTCCCTTCTGAGCTGAGGGTCCAGTCTCAGTGCCAGAGACACGACCACTGCAACTTGTCCCTGGTAGGTCATCCCCACCAACAGTATCCAAAACAGTATACTTATTATTGATGGGAACAGCCACAGGGTGCTCTGCTCTTCCTGTCTATTCCCCTACCCTCTCCTGACAGTCACCCAGCTACCTGACTCCTGACTCCTAGGGGTGACTATCTCCCTGAAACTCCAGTCTATTTCTGCCTCTGCCTCACAAATGATCCGAAGTTCACCCAACTCCAGCTCCAGTTCCCTAACGGTTTGTCAGGAGCTGCAGCTGGATGCACCTTTTACAGGTGTAGTCATCAGGGACAATTGTGCTCGCCCCGACTTCCCACATACTGCAAACGGAGCACCCGACTGCCCTAAATGCTGCCTCCATTACCTAATTCTAAGTTAATTAGATCAATTAAAGGAGCTTACCCGGCCTTACCTCATTGAGACAGACTGATAAACAGATAGATAAATAGATAGATAGATAGATACACAGATGGACAGATAGATAGATTTCTAAACAGATATACAGATGGATGAATAGACAGCTAGATAGACAGGTAGACAGACAGATAGACAGACCAACACACAGACAGATAGCCAGACTTCCAGCCGAATAGATAGATAGATAGATAGATAGATAAATACACAGATAGATAGATTTATAGACAGATATACAGACGGATGGATAGACCGGCAGACAGACAGATAGATATATCGACAGATACATAGGTAGACCTATAGTCAGACAGGTAGACATATAAACAGGCAGACAGACAAATACCGGTAGATAGATTGACGGGCAATGGCCAAACAGACAGATAGATAGTTAAATAAGTAGATAGGTAGATAAGTAAGAGAGAGAAAAATAGATAGGTAAATGGTCAAAACAGATAGACGGCTGGATAAATAGAGAGATAAATCAATAGTCAGACAGACATGCAAAAAGATAGATAGAACCAGATAGACAGGCAGAGGTACAGACAGATGGACAGATGGAAAGGTAGATAGATAGATACACAGATAGATAGAGAGAGATAGATTGACAGACTGAGAGACAGAAGTTGACAGATAGGTAGACCTATAGGCTGACAGTTAGATAGACAGATAAACAGGCAGGCTGACAGACAGGTAGATATATAGACAGATACTTTGGTAGACTTAAGGACTGACAGATAGATTGGCAGACAGACAAATAGACAGACAGATAGAGAGAGAGATAGACAGGAAGATACACTATCAGACAGATAGATAGATGGACAGACCGGTAGACAATTAGATAGACTGACAGACATGAAGGCAAACAGGCATACAGCTAGTTAGACAGAAAGACTGATAGATAGACAGACCAATATGCAAAGAGCATAGACAGTCATGTGGATAGTCAGATAAACAGAGAGATATATTGACAGACAGGCAGATGGATAGCTAGATAGATAGATAGACAGAAGATAGACGAACACACACAAACAGATGGGTAGGTATGTAGATAAGCAGACAGACAAACAGATAGATAGAAAGACTGATAAACAGACCAAGAGAAAGATAGGTTGATATGCAGATGCACATAGAAATACTGATGGATAGGCAGATAGATAGAAAGACAGATAGACAGACAGATAGATAGGCAGATAGATATACAGGCAGATACATAGATAGACACACAAACAAACTGACAGATAGATAGACAGGGAGATAGATAACAGTTAGACAAATAGATAGATGGCCAGACAGATACATAAATGCATAGTTAGATATGTAGATATATATCGACAGACAGGCAGACATATATATATAGATAGATAAACAGATAGATGAATAGATAGATAGGCAGAAAGCAGATGAATAGACACACAGATACACAGGCAGAAAGACAAAGACTGAGAGATAGATAGACAGACAGACACCAAGAGGTTGACAGATAGATAGATCTATAGGCAGACAGGTAGATAAACAGATAAACATTCAGGCAGACAGACAGATAGCTATACAGAGAGATACATAGTTAGACATATAGACAGGCAGGCAAGAATACACTCAGATGCACAGATAGATAGACAGACGTGCAGATTGATAGCTGACAGACAAATACCCAAATAGATAGTCAAATTGGCAGATAGACAGAGACATAGTCAGAAAGATAGAGAGACACATAGATAGACTGACAGGTAGACAGATAAATAGATAGACAGATAGAAAAGACATATGGACAGTTTGACAGAAAAACAGATAGACAGACAGATAGTTAGACACACAATTGATAGAGGGGCAGGTAGATACAGTATATAGATAGACAGAGAGACAAATAGATCGACAGACAGATAGACAGTATATGGGCAGGAAGACAGTTAGATATACAGATAGATAGATAGACAGAGAGAGAGAAAGTTAGATAGATAGATAGGCTGAGGCTGATAGACATAATCAGACAGATTCATAGACAGATAGATAAACAGACAGGTAGAGAGTTAGCTAGGTAGATGGATTATTAGATAGATAGATGGATATTTAGTTAGATAGGTAGACAGACAGACAAATATACAGATGGATATACAGATTGATAGACAGTTAGATAGATAGATAGACGGACAGATAGACAGGTAGATAGGTTGATCGAAAGATAGATAGAAAGACTGATGGTCAGATAGATAGACATATAGCTAGCTAGATAGATAGATAGATACATGCATGCATACATAGAGAGAGTGGCAGACAGACAAATAGACAGACCAACACACAGACAGATGACCAGTCATCCAGACAGATAAATAGTTAGATAGAATGGTAGGCAGATAATCAGGTAGACAGACTGATAGACAAGCAGGTAGATAGAAAGTAAGACAGATAGGCAGACAAATAGATAGGCAGATAAAAAGACAGGTAGATAGACAAGCAGGCAGACAGACAGATACTTAGATAGGTAGACAGAGAGATAGACAGACTGACAAAGAGGGATATGTAGACAGATAGCTGTCTACATATTCCCAAACAGATAGTCAAATTATCAGATAGACAAATAGATGGAGAGACAGACAAAAGGATAGAGAGATACATAGATAGATTGATAGGTAGAGAGACAAAAAGATAGACAGATAGAAAGACAGATGTATGGACAGTTTGACAGAAAAACTGATAGACAGGCAGATAGTTAGACACATAGATTAATAGAGGGGCAGGTAGACAGACATATAGACAGACAAATAGACAAGCAGGTGGACAGAAATTTAGACAGATAGATAGGCAGATAAAAAGACCTAGATAGTCAGGCAGTCAGACAGATAGATATTTTGACAGATACCTAGATAGGCCTACAGACAGAAAGGTAGATAGGCAGATGGACAGGCAGGCAGACAGATAAAAATAATACAGACAGATGCATAGACAGACAGAAAGATAGACACACATATGGACTGACAGAGAGATGGATAGATAGAAAGATAGACATAAAATGGCTGGATAGACAGTTAGATTTATTGTTAGACAAACAGATCAGAATATAGACAGATAGACATATCTATAGACAGATAGAGATATAGATAGATAGATAGATAGATAGATAGTTAGACAGATAGACACAATATGGACAGGCAGATATATACAGATAAAAATACAGTTAGGTAGATAGATAGGTAGACAGACACAGATGGATAGTTAAACAGACAGGTAGACAGACAGATAGGGAGACAGAGAGACAGATATACAGATTGATAGTTAGACAGATAAATAGATAGACAGATATAGACAAATAAGCAGACAGATAAATAGGTCAGTTTATAGACAGATATAGAATCAGACATACAGACTGATAGACAAATATATAGACAGAAATGACAGCCCAATAGACAGGCAGAAAGACAGACTGATACATAGGGAAATAGATATTTAGAAAAACAGATAGATTAGATAGTTTGGCAGATAGACAGAGAGATAATCAGACAAGTGGACAGACAGATATAGAGAGGTAAAGAGATGAAAAAACAGATAGGCACACAGTTAGATAGGCAGATAGCAGATAGTCATAGCCAGGTAGAGAAACATATGGACAGATAGATAGATAGATAGATAGATAGATAGGCAGTTAGCTAGACATACAAGTAGATAGATATATAGACTGACCATGGATAGTTAGACATACTGGTAGTCAGACAGGTAGATAGACAGATAGATAGACAGATAGATAGATAGATAGATAGATAGATAGATAGATAGATAGATAGATAGATAGATAGATAGATAGATAGATAGATAGATTGAAAAACAGACAGACAGTTAAGCTGATCAGGTTATAGACATATAGACAGGGAGACATACAGACAGATATACAAACAAACAGAGAGATAAACAGATAGATCGACAGATAAAGTGGCAGAGGCAGACCAATAAACAGATGAGATAATAGGCCCATAGTCAGGCAGACATACAGACGGGTAGACAGATATACAGACAGATAGACATAAATAGACAGACAGGCAGACAAATAGACAGGCAGATAGACAGACAGGTAGATAGATAGTTAGACAGACAGATAGATAGACTGAAAGATATACAGATAGACAGACAAACATACAGACAGACAGATAGACAGACAAACAGATAAATTTATAGATAGACAGTTATATAACTTGACAGCGGAGTTCATTGGTTCATGAACTTTTCTGATTTCTGAGGCAGGAGGGAAGAAGCTATTTTAAAAGGAGCATGCCTTCAGGCTCCTCATGTCCACCCTCACCTTCACCCCCTCCAGCTTCTTACCCTCATCATACCACATATCTATGGTACCACCCTTTGCTCCATAAGAACTCTGCTGGATCAGAGCCACAGTATCCAACCTGCTAATCACTACACTCTCAGGACACTGATAAACAGGCTGGGAAAAGGAACTCACTGAATCCTGCTTCGACCCATGTGATGACAGTGGAACACTGCTTTGTTTATGGAGAGGGAATCATGCCACTTCACAACAGCAGCTACTGAATGACTTAGCTCCACCACGAAGTTCCCCATGACAGCTCAGCAAATAGTTCCTAGAACTGTGAACACGTGAGGTATGGTGTAGCCCACTCTGTGCTTCTTGTCACTTTATTACAGTGTTAGGTAATGTTAGGTTATCTGAGGCTCCCTCCTTCACTCCCCCACCCCCTTCCATTTCCCTCACTACTTCCTACTCCATGATTCTTACCCCTCCTTCCTTCTCCCTCCACATTCCTTCCTTCCCCTCTCTTTTCCTTCCTTCTCTCCCTTTACTCTCTAGCCCTCTTTCTGTCTCTCTCTCTCCCCTTTTTGTCCCTCCTATCTTACCTCCCTTCTTTCTCCCTCCTTTCCTACTCCCTCCATCCTCCCTCTTTCCCCTTCTCCACACCTCCTTCCCCTTCCCTCAGGACCTCCTTCCCTCTCCCTCCCCCACCCCTGCCCTTCCTCCCTCCCAACCTTGCCCCTCCCTCCTTTTCGCCCATTCCCTCTTACTTTGACAGTGCTCCATTTCCGCAGCAAAGTGTGAGGTGGTAATGTGATGCCAGAAGTTACTGCGGGGAAGGACAGCACTGGGAGTGCCAGGAATCCGCTCCTGCTCTGGTGTCCTGTTCAACAGCTGCAAAACACAATGGCAACCTTCTGCCAGGACAGCAAGAAACTGCAGATTTGTGTGCTCAGCTCAACACATCACAGAAACCAGGCTCCCCTCCACGGACTCTGTTCACACTTCTCATTGACTTGATAAAGCAGCCAGCGTAATCAAAGATCACATCACTTTGAAAATTCTCTCCTTTCCCCTCTTCCATTGGGCAGAAAATGCAAAATCCTGAAAGAATGTACCACCAGGCTTAAAGGCAGCTTTTATCCTGTTGTTATAAGTTTACTGAATAGTACACTAGTACTGTACATTAGTGATCGATGAGTGCCTTTCAGATTGAAACTCTGTGACTAGTGGTGTACAATAGGAATTGGTGCTGGGATTTTTTTGCCTACAACATATGTAAATAACTTGGATAAGGTATGATTAGTTCATATGTTGATGAGGCTATATGGGTATAAGAAGGGATGAGCATGTTAACAGCATTATATCATACCTCTTCAATAGGACTGCAGGACATGAGTTATAGGGAAAGATTGATTGGGCTAGGAATTTATTCCAGGAGCACGGAGAAATGAGGGAGCATTTGATTGAGGTATACCAAATTATGAGTGATATAGATAGGGTAAATGCAAATAGGCTTTTTCCACTGAGGTTAGGTGTGACTAGAAATAGAAATCATGGGTTGAGGATGAATGGTGAAGTACTTAAGGGGAATATGAGGGAACTTGTTCACTCAGAGGGTGGTGTGAGAGTGGAAACAGCTGCCAGTGGAAGTGGTGGATGTGGGTTTGATTTCAGCATTTAAAAGACATTTGGATAAGTGCAGAGATAGGAGTGTGGAGGTCTAAGGTCCGGGTGCAGGTCAATGTGAGTAGGCAGAATAATAGCTTGACACAGACTAGGCAGGCTTCTGTGCTGTAGTGGTCTGTAACACTGTGACTGTGACATGAAACTTGGTAGAATTGTAGATAGCAAAGAAGATTGCTTAATCTACCCATGGACATGTCATGTTATTATCTTAGGAGCACTGATGTACAGAGAAATCTTGTCTGGGGCATGTTGATAGCTCCTTTGAAATGGTGACGCGAATGGATAGGTAGGCATTTGACATGCAGGTCCAAGCACTGAGTATAAGAGTTGTGGCATCATATTGCCTCTGTACGAAACATTGGTCAGGTCAGTTTGGTGTATTGTGTATAGTTCTGTGGTAGAAGTAGAATGCAGAAGAGATTTACCAGGATATTGCCTGGAATGGAGGACTGTAGTTTTAACAAGTGATTTGATAGGCTATATTTATTCTCACTGGAACAAAAGATGCTGAGCAATGACCTTACAGAGGTTTGTAGAATGATGAGGGGCATAGAGAGGACAAAAAGACAGTAGGGCAGTGAATCTAGAACCAGGCACAGATTTAAATTCAGAGAGAGAAATTTAAAGGGGAACTTAGGGGAAAGTTTCTCAAGCAGAGTGTACTAGTTATCTGGAATGAGTTGCCAAAGTAGGTGTGAGAGCAGAAGGTATAATTTAAAAAAAAAAGACTTGAACAACATTTGGACTGATACTGGGATAGGTAGGCTAGAAAGAGAGGTGAGCCAGGTTAAAGGATATGGGAGCAGTGTAGATCAGCCAGCATTTCTGTTTTGCACTACTCTGTGACTCATTGACTATGTAAACAAGGATGTAATGTTGAAACTTTATAAAGCACTTGTAAGACCTCACTTGGAGATATTTTGAGCAGTTCTGGGCCTCTTAGAAGGGGAGTGCTGAAACTAGAGAGGGTTCTGAGGAGGTTCAAATAAATGATTCCAGGATTGACTGGCTTGACATATGAAGAGATTTGATGGATCTGGGCCTGTATTCACTAGAAGTCAGAAGAATAAAGAGTGACCTAATTGAAACCTATTGAATGGTGAAAGGCCTTGATAGAGTGAATGTGGAGAGGATGCTTTGTTATGGTCTGGTCCAGATCCCGCATTCCGGGTCTTGATCCAGTCCGCAGACTCCAGACTCCGGGTCTTGTAGCCATCCCTCCTTTCGCCCTTGAGCCCAATTAGTCACACCTATGGATCATCGTGGCTGGTTAGGGCTCAAGGAGGCACACCTGATGCCCATCGGCTGGCGGTGTATATAGGGGGCTCTGGGACTGAGTGGAGTTGGGGGTTGTCCTCTTGTTAAAGAGAAATTCTTTGAGTAAGTCTGGCAGTCACTCTGGACCTTCCTATCCCTGGCCTCTGTTGGGCAAGCCTGGCTGGACTGCTGTTGCCTGGTGGGGGACCTTTTTCATCCTTTGCTGATGATGGGTTGTGCCCTGCAACCTGCTTGGGCCCCTGTGTTCCTGCCTGGGTGGTCCCTGGGCCCTGCCCAGGAGATACGCGGCCGGCCCAGTGGGCCCTGCCCAGGAGATACGCGGCCGGCCCAGTGGGCCCTGCCCAGGAGATACGCGGCCGGCCCAGAGGTCCCTGGGCCCTGCCCAGGAGATACGCGGCCGGCCCAGAGGTCCCTGGGCCCTGCCCAGGAGATACGCGGCCGGCCCAGAGGTCTCTGGGCCCTGCCTAGGAGTTATGGGCAAAATGTGGTTGTACTGGAGAGAGTGCAGAGTAGATTAACTAGTATGTTGCTGGGATTTGAGAACCTTAGTTAAGGGATAGACTTGATAGGCTGGCTTATTTTCCTTGGAGTGAAGGAATCTGAGGAGGTGACATGAGAGGTGTAGACAGGTATTATATGTAGTCTGAATTATTTTTCCCTTTGTAGGGGTATCAACAACAGGGGTATAGTTTTAAGGTAAGAAGAAAATGTTTTAAAGGTTTTTCTTATCCATGCACAGGGGATCATATCTGGAACACATTGCCAGAGAAGATCAGATATAATGCTATGCTTAAAAGACACTTAAACTGACAAGGTGAAGAATGATGTGGGTCTAATGTGGACAAATGTGATTAGCATGGATGGGTGAGGGGTCTGCAAAGATGCAATGGTGTAAAGGCCATTTTCTGTGCTGTACAGCTTGATGTGGCCTTTGTGGTCTTTAACAGGGCCTTTGACAAAATCATAACTGATAAAATCAGTAAAAGCCAATTGGATCTAAGTGACTGAATGGATTCTGAACTGAGTTAGAGGTAGGGGGTAAACAGAGTTGGTTTGCTGAGCACTACTGTAACTGCTAAGGACCAAGGACCAACTGGTGATTGCCTCACCAATAGCTCTGGTGGCTCATTCCAAACAATACCCTTTACATGGAAGTGCTGTTGCTGATATCCCTTCTAAATCTCTTGACTCTGATCACAAACCCATGTTCTCTTGTTTTTCAGTATTCTGTCCCTGGGGAAAAAGACTATGTGCTTTCACCCTGTCTTTTTTTAAAAAATTTTTTTTATTGAATTTTCAAATAGGTTACAGAATAGAAAGAAAAAAAAATAATATCAGCCCTCCCCACTCCTCTTAACCCCTCCCCCCTAACACATCCCTATATATAAGAAAAAGAGAAAAGAAAGAAAGAAAAAAAGAGTGCCTGGATATCGGAAGATCCCCACATGCTCCATGGAGTTCAAAATAGCTTTTATATATATATATATATTTCTTTCCCCAGAGGACCAATAATTTTATCTTCGGAGCACCTATATATTTAATCCTATCGTTTGTAAATAAGGGCGCCAAATTTTCAGAAATGTATCATATTTATTTCTTAAATTAGAAGTAATTTTTTCAAGTGGAATGCAGCTGAAAATTTCATTCTTCCAACGATCTATACTTAAGTATAAATCCGATTTCCAAGTAACTGCAATAGCCTTTTTGGCTACTGCCAATGCAATTTTTATGAATTCTTTCTGATATTTGTTCAATTTGGGTTTTGGTTTTATCCCTTCAATATCACCTAGCAAGAATAATATTGGGTTATGTGGAAGCTGTGTTCCAATAATTTGTCCCAGTTTCCCATTTTTGTCTTGACTTACGAATTCCTTGTTTAATTGCCTGTTTTTGAATCAAATTATACATACAAGAAATAATTTTTAAAATTTTTCCTTTATGAATTAGTTTCTATTTCATTAGGTTTCGGCAATAACATTGTTTGACCCAGCTTATCTCTTAAATAAGCCCTTAATTGGAAATAACAAAAAAGAGTGTTATTTGATATTTTGTATTTATTCTTTAATTGGTCAAATGACATTAATATACCTCCTTCAAAACAGTCTCCTATATATCTAATCCCTTTTTGAAACCAGTTATATAAAAGTTGATTATCCATTGTAAAAGGAGTAAGCTTATTTTGAATTAAAGGTCTCTTTGCTAATAAAGATTTCTTTATCTCATCATCAACATTTACCTTATTCCATAAATCAATCAAATGTTTTAGTATAGGAGATTCTTTCTTTTCCTGTATCCATTTAGATTCCCATTTATATATAAAATCTTCTGGTATATTTTCTCCTATTTTATCTAATTCTATTCTAATCCATGCCGGTTTATCTTCATCAAAAAGAGATGCAATAAATCTAAGTTGATTTGCTTTGTAATAATTCTTAAAATTTGGTCATTGTAACCCTCCTAGGTCAAATTTCCATGTCAATTTTTCCAACGATATTCTTGACATCTTATCTTTCCAAAGGAACTTCCTCACATATTTATTTAACTCTTGAAAAAACTTCTGCGGTAATTTTATTGGTAGTGTTTGGAATAAATATTGTAATCTAGGGAATATATTCAGTTTTACAGCATTGACTCTACCTACTAATGTTATTGATAACATCATCCATTTATCAAGATCCTCTTGAATTTTTTTCAATAATGGCAAATAATTTAATTTATATAAATTCTTTATATCATTATCAACTCTTATACCTAAATACTTTAGGCCATTTATCAGCCATCTAAATTGAGTTATTAATCGACATTGACTATAATCTCCTTTAGTAAGGGATAGAATTTCACTTTTATCCCAATTTATTTTGTACCCTGATATTTTCCCATATTCTTCCAATCTAGAAGATAATTTATGCAACGAATGCAATGATAAAGCAGAACATCATCAGCAAATAAGTTAATCTTGTATTCCTCCTGATTAACTCTGAAACCCATAATATCTGAGTCAGTTCTAATTAATTCAGCTAATGGTTCTATCGCCAACACAAATAAAGCATGTGATAAAGGACAACCTTGTCTAGATGACCTTGTTAACTGAAATGATACTGAAATTTGGCCTCTTGTTTTTCAGTATTCTGTCCCTGGGGAAAAAGACTATGTGCTTTCACCCTGTCCGTGGCCCTCATGATCTTATCAGGTCACCCCTCAATCTCCAACATTCCAGGGATTAAAGTCCTAGTCCAACCTCTCCTTGTAACTCAGGCCCCCCAAGTCCAAGCAATATCCTGATAAATATTTTCTGTATCCTCTCTAGTTTAATAACATATTTCCTGTAACAGGGTGACCAAAGCTGTAGATAATACTACAAGTGCAGCCTGAGCAATGACTTATAGCAACTCTTATAGTTAAAGGCCTGACTAAATGAGCAAATTCTGCACTTGCACTCCTAATTACCTCTGTTCCAAAACAAGGCCCTATCAGTTATTGTATACCCTGCAGGGCTTTGATCCCTTCAAATGAAATATCTCACATTTGTTTGGATTGAAATCCGAATTTACAAATCTGTTTTGAAACTACTTCTTTTCATGCTAAGTGTGAAAAGAGTTTGAACTGCGGCCAATCAGTAAATGGGATTCATTACCAAGGGTGAATAAAAATAAGGGAGGGGCAGGTGGAGAGGCCATTGGGTGAGTGGGACAGTGTTAAAGTGGGAAGGCTTTGGCTGTGGATCATCAGGCTTTAGCGAGTTAAATTTCTGGTAGGACTCTTCTTCTTTATTCATCATTCTTAGTCTGTTAGGGCACAGTTAGAGCAGTCAGAATGACTCCTGGGGCAGTGTTGTGTCCTTTGTGTAAGATTTGGAAATTCTGGGAGACCTAGAGCCTCCCAGATAACCATATCCACACTGTGTGCACCAAGCTGTAGATTCTCAGAGAACATGTTAAGGAATCGGAGCTCACAAACAAGAGAAAATCTGCAGATGCTGGAAATCCAAGCAACACACACAAAATGCTGGAGGAACTCAGCAGTGCAGACAGCATTTATGGAAGAGAGTAGACAGTGGACATTTCGGGCTTCATCTAAACTAGAAAATACAATGAGAAGTCAAAAGTAAAAAGGTGGGGCAGGAGAAGAAGAAATATAAGGTAGTACGTTAAACTAGGTTTGGGGGAAGAGAGTTGAAGTAAAGAGCTGGGAAGTCAGTTGGTGAAAGAGATAAAGAACTGGAGAAGGGGAAATCTGACAGGAGAGAACACAAGTCTATGGAAGAAAGGGAACAGGGAGGAGCACCAGAGGGAGTTGATGGGCAGGAAAGGAGATAAGGTGAGAATGAGAATAGGGAATGGTGAGCCGGGAGGGGGCATTACCAGAAGTTTGAGTAATCAATGTTCATACCATCAAGTTGAAAGCTACTCAGACAGAATATAAGGTATTGCTCCTCCAACCTGAGTGTGGCCTCATCACGGCAGTAGAGGAGGCCATGGACTGACATATTGGAATGGGAAGTGGAATTAAAATGGGGACCACTGGGCGATCTCACTTTTTCTGGCAGAGCATAAGTGCTTGGTGAAGTCGCCTCCCAATCTACATTGGGTCTCACCTATATACCGGAGGCCACAGTGGGAGCACCGTGTGTAGGTGATCCCAATAGACTCATAGTGAAGGGTCCCTGAATGGTAGTGAGGGAGGAGGTGTAGGGGCAGGTATAGCACTTATTCTACTTGCAAGGATAAGTAGAGGAAGGACAAATGGACAAGGGAGTCGTGTAGCGAGCAATCTCTGCTGAAAGCAGAAAGTGGGTGAGAGGGAAAAACGTGCTTGGTGGTAAGATCCTGTTGGAGATGACAAAAGTTATGGAGAATTACAAGGGGTGATTGATAAGTTCGTGGTCTAAGGTAGAAGGGGTCAATTTTAGAAAACCTAGCACATTTATTTTTCAACATAGTCCCCTCCTACAGTTATACACTTAGTCCAGCGGTCATGGAGCATACAGATCTTGGACCTCCAGAAAGTGTCCACAGCAGAGGTGATTGATGTTCGTGACCTAAGGTAGAAGGAGATGAGTTATTAACTTCAAACTTTCTACATACATCACTCAAAGAGTTGAAATGCATGTGCATGTAATGAGAGCTGTATAACTCATCTCCTACCTTAGGCTACAAACTTATCAATCACCCATCTATGGACACTTTCTGGAGGTCCAAGATCCGAATACTCCATGACCGCTGGACTAAGTGTGTAAATGTAGGAGGGTACCATGTTGAAAAATAAATGAGCTAGGTTTTCTAAAATAGACGCCTTCTACCTTAGGCCACAAACATATCAATCACCCCTCGTATGTGCTGGGTGAGGAGGCAGTGGGGCAGTAGGTGAAGAGAAGAGGAACTCTATGCCTAGTGGAGTGACAGGAGGATGAGGTGAGGGCAGACATGCGCAAAATGAAGAAATTCGTTTGAGGGCAAAGTGGATGGCGGAGGAAAGGAAGCCTCACCATCCCTTACTTTGAAGAAGAAGGACATCTCGTTACTTCTGGATTGAAAAGCCTCATCCTGAGAGCAGATGCAGCGGTGATGAAGGAATCTAGAGAAAGGGGTGGCAGTTTTACAAGGTACAGAGTGGGAAGAGGTATTATCCAGGTAGCTGTGAGAGTCGTAAGCACAAAGTACTCTGCAGATGCTGGGGTCAAAACAACATGTACAACATGCTGGAGGAACTCAGCAGGTCAGCCAGCATCTGTGGAAACGAACAGTCAATGTTTCAGGCTGAGACCCATCATCAGGACTGAAGAAGGAGGGGGCAGGGGCCCTATAAAGAAGGTGAGGGGAGGGTGGGAAGAAGAAGGCTGGTAGGTGCCAGGTGAAAAACCAGTAAGGGAATTACCAGAAGTCCGCCACAACAGACAGGATCTCCCGGTTGCCACCCACTTCAACTCTGCTTCACATTCCCATTCGGATATGTCCATACATGGCCTCCTCTACTGCCATGATGAGGCCAAACTCAGGTTGGAGGAGCAACACCTCATACTGTCTGGGTAGTCTCCAGCCCCTTGGCATGAACATTGAATTCTCCAACTTCCAGTAATTCCCTCCCTCTCCCTTCCCCCATCCCAGTTTCACTCTGCCTCCTCCTCCAGCTGCCTATCACCTCTCTCATGATTCTGCCTTCTTCTACTACCTATAGTGCTTTCCCCTTACATTCCTTCTTCACCTTTCCTGCCTATCCCCTCCCTGCTTCCCCTCCCCCACCCCTTGATCATTCCTCTTACTGGTTTTTCCCCTGGCACCAACCAGCCTTCTCCTTCCTACTTTCCCCCCACCTTCTTTATAGGGCCCCTGCCTCCTCCCTCTTCAGTCCTGACGAAGGGTCTTGGCCCGAAACGTTCACTGTTCGTTTCCACGGATGCTGCCCGACCTGCTGAGTTCCTTCAGCGTGTTGTACATGTAGCTGTGAGAGTCAATAGGTTTATTAAAGACATCTGTAGATAAGCTGCCTCCAGATATAGAGACAGTGAGATGGAGAAAGGGGAGAGAGGTGCTGGAAATGGGCTAGGTAAATTTGAGGGCAGGGTGAAGTTGAGGTAAAGTTGATGATATCGATGAGCTCCACATGGATGCTGGAAGCAGCACCAATGCAGTTTTCAATGTACATAGGAAAAGTTGGGGAGTGATACCAGTGTAGACTTGGAACATAGATTGTTCCACGTAGCCAACAAAAAGGCAGGCATAGCTGGGATCCATGTGAGCACCCATGGCCAACGTTGACTGTTTCCATAGATGCTGTCTGGCCTGCTGAGTTCCTCCAGCATTTTGTGCGTTTTGCAAGGAACTGGAGCTGTGGCTCAGTGTCAATCAGCTCATAAGGGAAATTTTGGAGTTGATAGATAGGACCTATAGGGAGGTGCACACCCCTCACTTGCTGGGGGTAGGTAACTGAATGACTGTCAGGAAAAGAAAGGGAAATGGGCAGACAGTACAGAACACCCCTGTGGCCATTCCCCTCAATCATACATATACCATGTTGAGAGAGGCGACCTACCACAGCGAGTGGGAGTCTGGCACTGTAGCTCACAAGAGTAGAGAGGAGAAGATGACTACAGTAGTGATGGGAGATTCCATAGTTAGAGGAATGGAGATGAGATTCTATGGATATGATAGAGACACTCGGATGGTATGTTGCATCTCAGGAGCTGGGGTCATGGATGACTTAGATGGGGTCCACGGCATTCAATGAGGAGAGTGAGCAGCCAGCAGAATTGGCAACAATGACATAAGTAGGAAAGGTGAAGAGGCTTCTAAAGATTCTAGGAAGCTAGGCAGAAAGCTGCAAAGCAAGAGTGTCAGGGTGGTAATCTCTGGATTGCTGCCTGTGCCATGCACCAGTGAGGGTAAGAATAGGAGCATTTGGCAGATGAACATGTGGCTGAGGAACTGGTGCAGTGGCATCCCTTCTGGGGAAGGTACGACCTGTACAAAAGGGATAGGTTACACCTGAACCTGACCGGGACCAATATCCTTGTGGGCATGTTTGCTAGAGCTGTTGGGGAGGGTTTAAACTCATTTGGCAGGGGGCTGAGGATTGGGCAGTTGATTTACAAATAGTAGCAGTATGCAGTGAGACTGCTAGCAAGGACAGGCTGATGATTGGGGAAATCACAGTCAACGAGATGAGCTGCAATGAAAAGGGGGATAACATTGAAAAGGGTGATGAATACTGGACTGAAGATGTTATATTTGAATGTATACGGAATAAGGCAGATGAACTTGTAGCTCTGCTAGAGTTTGGCAGGTATGATCTGTGGGGGGTGGCTCTGCTGGTAAAAATGATATTGGATCTTTAAAGAAGTGATATAGAATCAAAATATGTAGAAAACTTTTGGATAGATCTAAGAAAATGCAAGGATAAAAAAAACCCTGTTAGGAGTTGTATGCAAGCCTCTGAACAGTAGGAAGATGTGGGCTATAATTCCACCAGGAGGCAGAAAAGGCACGTCAAAAGGACTATGTTATGATAGTCGTGGCATATTTCATGCAGGTAGATTGGGAAAATCAGGTTGGTGCTGGATCCTTTGGGGGTGTGGGGGGGGGGGTGTGGAACTTGTACAACGTCTAGAAGATGGCTTTTTAGAGCAGCTCGTGGTTGAACTCCCAAGGCAATCTGCAATTCTGGATTGGGTGCTGTGTAATGAACCAGAATTGATTAGGGAGCTTAAACTAAAGGAACCCTTAGGGAGCAGTAATCATGATACGACAGAATTCATCCTGCAATCTGAGTAGGAGAAGCTAAAGTCAGATGTATCAATATTACAGTGCAGTAAAGGGAATTACAGAGCCACGAGATAGGAGTTGGTCAAAGTTGATTGGAAAGGGAAACCAGCAGGGATAATGGCAGCAACACACACAAAATGCTGGTGGAACACAGCAGGCCAGGCAGCATCTATAGGGAGAAGCGTTGTCAACGTTTCGGGCCGAGACCCTTCGTCAGGACTAACCGAAAGGAAAGATAGTAAGAGATTTAAAAGTAGTGGGGAGAGGGGGAAATGCGAAATGATAGGAGAAGACCAGAGGGGGTGGGATGAAGCTAAGAGCTGGAAAGGTGATTGGCGAAAGTGATACAGAGCTGGAGAAGGGAAAGGATCATGGGACGGGAGGCTTCAGGAGAAAGAAAGGGGAGGGGAGCACCAGAGGGAGATGGAGAACAGGCAAACAACTAAATATGTCAGGGATGGGGTAAGAAGGGGAGGAGGGGCATTAATGGAAGTTAGAGAAGTCAATGTTCATGCCATCAGGTTGGAGGCTACCAAGCCGGTATATAAGGTGTTGTTCCTCCAACCTGAGTGGGACGTGGAATTAAAATGTGTGGCCACTGGGAGATCCTGCACCTTATATACCGGCTGGGTAGCCTCCAGTAGGATCTCCCAGTGGCCACACATTTTAATTCCATGTCCCATTCCCATTCCCATTCTGATATGTCTATCCATGGCCTCCTCTACTGTCAAAATGAATCCAAACTCAGGTTGGAGGAACAACACTTTATACACCTTAGAAGTTTGAGGGTGTCAGAGGGCTAAAGTGAGAGGAGTTGCCATTACTAGGGAAGAGGTGCTTGGGAAACTGAAAGGTCTGAAAGAGATAGCTGAAGAGATTGTGGAGGCATTAGTAATGATCTTCCAAGAATCAATAGATTCAGAGGACTGAAAAATTGTAAATGTCACTCCAATCTTCAAGAAGGGAGAAAGGCAGAAGAAAGGAAATTACAGGCCAGTTAGTCTGGCCTCAGTGGTTGAGAAGATGTTGAAATCAACTGTTAAGGATGTATTTTCAGGGGTACTTGCACACACATTATTTAAAAAAAGGACAATGTCAGCATGGCTTCCTTAAGATAAAATCTTGCCTGACAAATCTGTTGGAGTTCTTTGAAGAAATAACCAGCAGGACAAAGGAGAATCAGTAGATGTTGTGTACTTGGATTTTAAGAAGGCCTTTGACAGGATGCCACACATGAGGCTACTTAACAGGTTATGAGGTCATAGTGTTAGGAAAAAGATACTAGCATGGATAGAGCATTGGCTGATGAGCAAGAAGCAAAGAGTGGGAATAAAGGGAGTCTTTTCTGGTTCACTCCCAGTGACCATTAGTTTTCCACAGGGTCTGTGTTCGGACTGCTTTTTACATTATATATTTTAATATGGATGACAGAATTGATGGCTTTGTGGCCAAGTTTTCAGACAATTCGAAGATAGAAGGGGGGGGAGTGCAGATTGCTTTTGAGGAAGCAGGGAGGCTGCAAGAGGACTTGGACAGATTAGAAGAATGGGCCAAGAAGTGGCAGATGGAATGTAGTGCCAGGAAATGTATGGCCATGCACTTTGGTAGAAGATATAAAAGTTTCAAATATTGGAGAAATTTTTTTTTTAAATCTGAGGTGCAAAGGGACCTGGGAGTCCTAGTGTAGGATTCCTTAAAGGTTAATTGTTGGTTGAGTCAGTGGTGTGGAAGACAAATGCAATGTTTGCATTAATTTCAAGAACACCAGAATATGAAAGCAAGGATGTAATGATAAGGCTTTATAAGGCACTAGTAAGGCCTCCCTTGGGGTACTTTGAACAGGTTTGGGCCCTTTATCTTAGAAAGGATGTGCTAACATTGGATAGTGTTCTGAGGAGATTCATGAGAATGATTCCAGGATTGAAAGGCTTGTCATATGAAAAGCATTTAATGGTTCTGGGCCTGTATTCATTGGAATTGAAAAGAACAAGGGGGAAACCTCATCAAAACCTATCAAATGTTGAAAGGCCTTGATAGAATGGATGTGGAGAGGATGCTTCCTATGGAGGGGGAGTCCATGACTAGAGGATACAGCTTCAAAATACAGGGACATCCATTTAGAACTAAGAGGAGGAGGAATTTCTGTAGCCAGAGAATCTGTGGAATTCACTGCCACAGGTAGCTGTGTTGTCCAAGTCATTGGGTATATTTAAGGCTGAGGTTGATTAGTCAGGACATGAAGGGCAATGGGGAGAAGGCAGGAGATTAGGGCTGAGAGGGAAATGGATCAGCCATGATGAAATGGTGGAGAAGACCTGATGGTCCAAATGGCCTAATTCTGCTCTTATACCTTATCTAATGGTCTTACATCAATGATTTGTATAATAGTATTGATGGTATTGTGGCCAAGTTTGCATGATACAAAGATACAATCTACAAGGAGAGCTACCACAAGAAAGCTACATCATGGTTCTGCACCATCCAGGCCATGCTCTCTTCTTGCTGTTGCCATCGAGAAGGAGGTACAGTAGTCTTAGTTCCCACACCACCAGGTTCAGGAACAGTTAATAACCTTCAACCGGTAAGCTGCTGAATCAGTGTGGATAACTTCACTCACCTCAGCACTGAGTTCATCCCACAACTTATGGACTTTATTTACTTATGTTTATTATTATTATAGTTGTATTTTTCTGCTTTGCACATCGGTTATTTCAAAGTTCAAAGTAAATTTATTATCGAAGTACATAAATGTCATCATGTACAACCCTGAGATTCATTTTGTTGTGAGCATACTCAATAAGCCCAACAACCATAATAGAATCAATGAAAGACCACACCAGTCTTTGTGTGCAGTTCTTCATTGATTTATTGTGAATGCCCACAAGGAAATTAATCTCAGAATAGTACAATGTGACGCATAGGTACTTTGATAATAAATTTACTTTGAAGATTGAATTAGGTTATATTTTTTGAAGAGGTAACAATGCATTAATGAATGTATTGTAGCTGATATAACCTAGGTGGGCTTCAGTGAGGCTTTTGACAAGGCCCCACATGGCAAACTCGTCCAAAAATTTAATCCTCAGAAACCTAAAGCAGTGGCAGAGGTAAATGGGGTAAAGAAGAAGACAAACAGACTTCATTGATGCTTACACCATGTGGAGCAGGGAGATTGTAATGGAATTTTATAAAGTATCAGTTGGGCTACTGCTGGAGTCCAGTCACCACACAGTACAACAGTGTGCTTGTACCAGAGAGGCTATTCACCAGCTATTGCCTAGGATGGAATATTTTAGTTAAGGGATCTGATCTCTGCTCCCTGGAACACAGGAGGCTGAGGATGGAGAGGATGGGGGAGTAAACAGAGCTGTACCAAGCAATGAGAAGTTCAGATAGGGTAGACAGTGGGAAAATTTGGAAATGGGATGGTCAGGGCTGTCAGTATGAAGGCTAAGAGTCTGTCTCCTTGTTGTATCATTCAATTACTCAAAAAGAGTGGAAAGGCTGAGATAACCTCCAATTTTATTGATCCATCACAGAAAGCATCATATCTGAATGTATCCTGACTTAATATGGCAACTGCTCTGACCATGACCTCAACAAACTGTAGAGTTGTGAGCACAACTCAGCACATCACAGAAACCAGCTTCCCCACCATGGACCTTGTATGTACTCACAGTGCCTAAGTAAAGCAGACAGTATCATCAAAGAACCTCATGCACCCCTGACAGATACAAGAGCATGACAACCCATACATCCAGGCTGAAGACAGCTTGTACTCCATCTGTTTTAAGACTATTGAAGGGTTCCCTTGCACTACCTCAATGCTGGGGATGGTAATGGGAACAAGCTCCCACTACCTATTAAACACTCCCAATGGTATGCACCTCAAATAGCCTCTGACAACCTAGTCCAGCTCCAGGCATTCACATGTGGCTTATCTACTAAGCCCGGCAGAACTGTTTCTACTGACAGGAGAAGGGGCAAAGGCAGGTTACTGGTGTCTTAAAACTAGTCACTTCAGGCAGATGGGGCTCATCAGCTGTGGTTGGCAGCTCATCTAGGAGAAGAATATCTCTGATCTCAAACCTTTACTGCTTTGCGGTTATACCCACTCATGGGGAAGGCTTCGGGAGTAATCTCCAAGGGAAAAATCCAGAGCTGGAGTCCCTAAAGCAGTCCTACATTGAGTTCAATGTTGACTGGCAACACCTACAATGCATCTGGTACCAAACTGTATTTGTCTCTGCCGTTCCTTTGGGTTCATCAGATGCGTGGAGAGTGGGAGCTTGTTACATGGGCAACAACCTGATCTCCATATCGTATTGCACAGGTTTGCATATCTAGACAGTTAGGACATAATATCCATGGTCAACTCTCACTCCTCACCTCAGTGCACTGACTTGTGGAAATAGTCTGTATGGATTGCATGCAAAACAATATTTCTCACTGTACTTCAATACATGCCACAATAATAAACTAATTTACCAGTCATCCTGTGACATCGTACTGAGGAAAGGGTAATCGAGGTAAAGTTACGAGAAGTAGAGGTAGAGAGAGAATGTGGAGGAGATCACATCTCCTCAGTGGGTGAGTCAAAAACCAGGGGACACAGATAGGAAGAAACAGAAGAATTGGATGGAGGCTAAGGAGAAGGACTTTCTTGCAGATGGTCTAGAACTCAATGCCTGAGGCAGAGATACCACGTGGTGCTGTGCTTGTGCATATGTGACAACTGGGCTGGGAGAATCCACCATCTGGTGAAGGAGGGGCTTGGGTCCATATGCGTTTGTCTTAGAACGTGGAAGGTTAGAGATTGGAGTAGAGGAGAAGAAAGATAGAGGTAGCAAGAAAAGGGAGGGAGAGAAAGGGGAAATAGGGGAAGATGGGGGAGAGAGGGATGAGGGAAGTGATTGTGGACTTAAGAAAGGGGAAGTTAAGGGAACACACACCAGTCCTTATCAGCAGTGGAAAGGATGAGCGGTTTCATGTTCCTGGGTGTCAACATCTCTGAAGATCTATCCTGGGTCCAACATATTGATGTAATTGCAAAGAAGGTACAACAGTGGCAATATTTCATTAGACGTTTGAGGGAGCTTTGTCTGTCAAGAGAAAAGACTCTCACAAATTTCTACAGATGTACCATGGAGAACATTATTACTGTAATTTACAGTTTTTTTGTTATTATATATTGCAATATACTGCTGCTGCAAAATAACAAATTTCATGGCATATATCAGTGATTTTAAACATGATTCTGACTCTGAGAGGGTGCAGAAAGTAGGTAAGGGGAGTGAGGGGGAAGGGAGTAAGGACTTCTCTGCCAATGCTCACACAGCACTGATACTCACTCTGATGCTGTTCTCCACCTCCATCAGACTGTGTTTGTGTCGCTCGGCAATGGACAGAGTGGCAGTGTGAACCCGCTGGTAAATCTCCTCCCCCTCTCGGGTCTGGAAAGTGAACACCCCCTCACCGGTGTCACACAACCTGTGGACACAGTGGCACACGTCAACCTTATTGGCTGGGGGAGCAGTAGTAGGGAGAGGGGAAAGGGTAGGGGGAATGGAAAGTTGAGGGATAGCAAAGGAGAAAAGGAGGGGGAGAGGGAGGAAAAGGATTGTATGGGTAAGGGGCAAGGGGAAGGATGGTGAGGTGGGAGATGAAGAAAAGTCGGGGGAGAGAAGGGAGAGGGGATGTGCTTTTATTTTGGTAATCACACTCAGAAAACAAACAACTTACCCAAACAGACTTCCTCACTCTTCAGTTCCACCCTTGTCTCTACAGCCACATCCCTGTCCTCGCCACCCTTCGTAATCCAACACCCCCCTCTCCCAACCATCTGCTTCACTCCTGTTGTATATTTCATATTTCAGCAATATTTGTGTAATATTGTAAATATATTGTCTGATTAAGAATATTTATTTAGTATTCATTTTGGATTATATGTAAAAATAAGTAAATTGCATATGTCATACTACCAAGTCATAACTATGAACCTCACTAAATTAAAAATTAAATGTACACAAATTTAACCCTGGGCTCCTGTGTTTTTCTTTTCATTAGTTTATGGAGTTACAAAACATAACATTGAAGGCAAGACACAATTACAAGATTGAGTTCAAGAGGACAACTTAATTATGGAAATGCTGATGGATTGTTTCATTTATGCTTGGAAAAGGAAATCTTTGAAAATTTTACAAAAGAGGACACTGCTCTTCACATTCTCCCTAATGCAAATCGAGGATCTCCCTACTACAGCAGAGATGATCCAAAGGGAAACCAGAAAAGACCCCACACTGTCTCAACGCTACATGACAACACAAAATGGCTGGAATGAGCAACAGGAATTCAAGTATGGTCAAAATAAAGGCAGTGGCTCAAAGTTTTGCTTGGTGATCTGGGATATGTCAGCAGGTCGAGGAGCTTGTATACACTATTCAGATGTCAGTATATCCAGAAGATGCCAAGAGCAACGACTCTTCATCCACTGGAGTGTCCTGCGTTGCACTGGCAGAGGGTTCATGTGGATTTCACTGGACCATTCATGAGAATAAATTTCTTGGTAGTAGTGGATACAGCTACAAAGTGGCCAGAAGTGTTCCCAATAGCCTCCACTACAGCCTCACACACAGTTGATGTTTTGAGAACCCTCTTCTCAAGGACTGGTGGTCCAGAACACTTGGTCAGTGACAATGGACCACAATTTATATGGAACAGTTTCAGTCATTCACGAAAATGAATGGGATAAGACATATTACATCTGCACTGTACCACCCTGCTACAAGTGGCTTGGCAGCAGTTTTGTCCAGAGTCCAAAGAATGTACTGCGAGTAATGTCAGCAAAGCACACTACACTGAATCAGAAGCTAACCAATTTCCTCCTTGCATATTACAATGTAGTACACTCCACAACCAACAACTCTACAGCTGTGCTGTTCCTGGGTTGTAACTTGTCCTTATGCTTGAATCTACTCAAACCTAATCTCAGGAGGAGTATATAGGAGAAATAGCTGACACAAGTTGAATGGTCCTCAAAGTTTCAAAGTTTCACTCCTGGACAAGTAGTCTTGGCGAGAAACTACAGAGGTGATCAAAAGTGTGTACTAGGAAAGATTAAGGACAGGACTGGACCCTTCTACTACACAGTGAAGATTGCATCTGATGTCATCTGACAACAACACATCAATCAGGAGAGGAGAGCCAAGTCAATTGTTGGAGAAAAAGGGGGGTCAGAATCATTTCCAGTTCCAGGGTCAACTCTTGCAACCATCATGGAGGAGGTCCAGAACCTGAGATCGTTGCACATTAACAAGTATCTTCTGCCAAGCAGAGTTGAAGTGTATAGGTAAGCATTAAGGAGTGTTGTGCATTTAATATCTGAGTAATATTGTAACTACTTAATTTGATTAAGCATTATTTGTTTTTTAAATAATTCATTACGAGTTATATGTAGAAATATTTGAATGGCTTATGTCAATATGCCACCACGTCATAAGTGCCTCACTAAAAGTAAAAACTAAATGTACATGAGTTTATCCCCAGCCTCCCATGTTTTCCTTTTGATTAGTTTATTGAGTTATTGAGTTAAAACATAACACCCTCCAGTACTCCCACTCTCACACTCAAATGTTTTCCCACCAATATTCCTCCCCAGGGAACTCACCGTCCGGTCTCAAAGGTGAAGCGGGTGGTGTCACGACCGTATCTACGTAGGGAGGTGAGGGGCCAGGAGAGCAGCTTGTTGCGGGTGTTGTGGATGTCCCAGAGGTAGATGTTGTCACTGGTGATCTGCATCATACACTCGCCATACATGTCTAGGCTGGGGCAAGGCAGCAAATACACGTTGAACCGTTCTGTGGGCACAAGACACAATGAGCAGACACATACTATAGAGTGCGTGGATAATACAGAGAGAGTACAGAAGAGATTTACAAGGATGTTGCTTGGATTGGGGAGCATGCCTAATGAGAATAGGTTGACTGAACTCGGCCTTTTCTCCTTGGAGCATCGGAGGATGAGAGGTGATCTGATAGAGGTGTATAAGATGATGAGAGGCATTGATCGTGTGGATAGCTAGAGGCTTTTTCCCAGGGCTGAAATGGCTTACACCTGGAGGCATGGTTTTAAGGTGCTTGGAAGTAGGTACAAGGGGAATGTTAGAATAGGTTTTTCACACAGAGTGGTGGGTGTGTAGAATACACTGCCACCAAAGGTAGTAGAGGCGAATTCAAAAGGGTCTTTTAAGAGACTCTTAAATAGGTACATGAAGCTTAGAAAAATAGAAGGTTATGTGGTAGGGAAATTCTAGGCAGTTTCTAGAGTAGGTTACATGGTCAGCACAATACTGTGGGTTGAAGGGCCTGTAATGTACTGTAGATTTCTATGTTTCATTGAGAATAGATGTAGAGTGGGGCACAACTAGTGCTAGGTCAGCACTGCCAGTCACACACAGGCAGGGAGGATCCCATAAATTCAAAGCTCAAAGTAACTTAGTTATCAAAGTACATATATATCACCATATACAACCCTGAGATTCATTTTTTTGGGGGGCATACCGAAGAAATCTAATAACCAGAATAGAATTAATGAAAGACTATACCAACTAGGTGTACAACCAGTGTGCAAAAGACAATAAATTGTCTAAATGCAAAAAGACTAATAATAATAATAATAATAATAAATAAGTAATAAATATTGGGACCAAGAGATGAAGAGTCCTTTCAAGTAAGTCCATATGCTATGGGAACATTTCAGCCGTGTGGCAAGTAAAATTGAGTGAAGTTATCCCCTTTTGGTTCAAGAGCCTGAAGAATGAGGAGTAACACCTGTTCCTGAACCTGAGTCTTGAGTCTTGAAAAGACTGTCTTCTTACTGATGGCAGCAGCAAGAAGAGAGCTTGACCTGGGTGCTGGGGGCCCCTGATGATGGATGCTGCTTCCTGCGACAATGCTCCATGTAGATGTGTTCAATGATGGTGAGGGATTTACACATGATAGACTGAGCCGTATCCATGACTTTCTGTAGCATTTACCTTTCAAGGGCATTGGTGTTTCCATACCAGACTGTGATGCAGCCAGTCAATATACTCCCTACTATACTTCTATTGGTTTAGAAGTTTGCCAAAGTTTTAGATATCGTGCCAAATCTTCGCAAACTCCTAAAGCAGTAGAGGTTCTGCTGTGCTTTCTTTGTAAATACATGTACCTGCTGGGCCCAGGTCAGGTCCTCCAAAATGATAACACCGATGAACTTAAAGATGCTAACTCCCTCCACCTTTGAGCCCCCAATGAGGAATGACACATGAACTTTTGATTTCCTCCTCCTGAAGTCAACAATCAGTTCTTTGGTCTTGCTGACAATGAGTAAGAGGTTGTATTTATAGAACAATTCAGCCAGCCAGATTTTTAATCTCCCTCTTATATGCTCATTCATCACCACCTTTGACTTGACCTATGACATTGGTGTCATCAGCAAACTTAAACATGGAACAAAAGCTGTGCTTAGCCACACAGTCATAAGTGTAAGTGTAAAGCAAGTAGAGCAGGGGGCTAAGTACACAGCCTTGTGGTGCACCTTTGCTGATGGTTAGTATGGAGATGTTATTGCCAATTTGAACTGACTGGGATCTGTAAGTGAGGAAATCGAGGATACAATTGTACAAGGAGGCCAAGGTCTTGAAGCTTATTGATTCATTTTGAGAGTGATAGTATTGAATGCTGAGCTGTAGTTGAAAAAGTCCTTATGTATATTTAAGGTAGAGGTTGATAGATTCTTGACTGGTCAGGCATGAAGGGTTATGGGAAAAAGGCCAGAGACTGGGTCGCAGATAAAATTGGATCAACCATGCTGAAATGGTGGAGCAGACTCGATAGGTCAAATGGCCTAATTCTGCTCCTGTATATTATGGTCTTATGGTCTTTGTTGTCCTAATCTCTGGAGCCTTGCTCTTTAGCCTTTGCCTGTATGCATATAGGAGAAGGACAGCAAAGTGATCAGAATTCCCAAAATGTGGTCCGGGCATGGTAGGCCTTCCTTATCTTAGTACAGCAGTGACTTTTGTGTGCAACAGGTTAAATGGTGATGGTAATTGGGCATGGATTTCTTCAATGAAGTCTGACTGAAATTCCTGAAATATATCAGGATGTATTGTTTCTTGCTTGGTGTCAGCATCATGCAGTATCTCAAAATACTTGATTATTATCAGCCACTGGTGGTATGTAACCTGTGGTCAGGATTTTGGAGAAGAACTCTCTAGGTAAATAGAATGGACAGCATTTAGTATTTATTTGTTCAAGGCTGGGGAAACATGAGTTCACCAAAATCATCAAAGTACTACCGAGAGTTGATCATGAAACATATTTTTCCAAGCCAGCAGTTGGGACTATCCTGTATATTGAGAAGCCTTTGGGTCTGATCATGTATCTGTCATACTCTGAATAAACCACATTTCAGTAAAAAAAAACAGAACACAACAATTACACACACAAAATGCTGGTGGAACACAGCAGGCCAGGCAGCGTCTATAGGGAGAAGCGCTGTCGATGTTTCGGGCTGAGACCCTTCGTGATGATGAACCTACAGATGTGCTGTAACTGCTTTCTTGAGAGTGAAGTCAGCTGAGACCTTCTGAAGATCATGAAATCTGTCGTTCATTAAGTCAATTTAAAAGTATGTTGCTTGAAGGGAAATTACAGCCTGCAGATTGCAGTGAGAGTAATTCAAATGAGGTATATTTAGAAGTATTGTACATAGCCCGCAGAACGTTACCATAGTTTACCAGCACAACCAGAAGAGGCTGAAAATTCTAGCTAAGTCAGGCATTCTGTGTGGAGGGAGAGGTCAGCTTAAAGTTTGTCAGAATGGATTCAGAACTGGAAATGGCCAGAGGGAATTCTGGTGATAAGGTGTGGGACAGGGAAAGCACAGTGTACAGTCCAACAGCCAGGGTACTCGTATAGTACCCGAGACATGGTACAATGTACAGTAGTACTGGAAAGAGTACAGTACAAGAGACAGGGTAAAGTGTACAGTACCACAGGGCAGGACACAGTGTACAGTGCTACAGGAAAGAACTCATTGTACAGTGCTACAGAACTGAGAACAGTACTGTGGGAGAGAGTGCAGTGTACTTTTCCACACTTGAGTATGGCTATGTGGTTTTGCAAATCACAGAGGAGATCACAGAGTGAAGTGTGTACAAGGCACTTACTCTCTCCCAGTCATTTCCACTGTCTCATCCTCTCCCCCACATCCACTTTGCACCTCTTCCTTCTAACTTCTTCTGTCCACACTCACTCTCTATCTACCACTCCCCATTCCCTTCACCCTCCCCACTCTGTCTCATCCTCCCGCCTTCCCACCCACATTATTCCCTCTCCCCTCTCCTTCTACCTTATCTCTCACTGCCTTCCAAATCTATCTTCCCCACTTTCATTCCGTCCACCTTCTCCCCATCTATTCCTCACCCTTCCTTCCCCATCATTCCCACCCTTTTCCACTCACCATTCCCCTCCATCTGCCTTGCTTCTCCATCTCCTTCTCCCTCTCCACTACCCCTTACCTCTCCTCCCCTCTCCAAAACCTTCTATTCATCCCACACCCTCTCTAACCTTTACCCATGCCCTTACACCATGTCACTTCCCCTCCCTCCCTCTATACATCCTTCCTCCCTCCCCCTTTCCTATCACACACATGGGCATATACACTCACACCAGGTCACCTCTTACCTTTCTGTTCACACACTACCCCAGCAGCTAGCAGATCTGGTTCTCCGAGACTGATGTCATTTAATCTGGCCCCAAGGCATTCCATCGAGAGAATTTTGAACCATTCCTCTGCATCCAGCTCTGTAAAGGATAGATGATTAAATTGGAAATGTCATTCCACTCTTCAAGAGAGGGAAGGGAGGCAGAAGAAAGGAAATTATAGGCCAGTTAACCTGAACTCAATTAGCTCGATAGTGTAGTGTCATCAGCACCAGACTTTGAGGCAAATAATCCCAAGTTCGAATCTGGCTCGCTCCTTGCACACTTCTCCTCTGTGCTGGGCTCAGTGTCGAGCTGGCAACTCAGCCTCATAAAAAACAGTCAAATACTACTGAAATGGCAAAAATGCCATCCAATGTGCCACAAGGAGCAAGAAGGAACAACAACAGCAGCCTGACCTCAGTAGTTGAGAAAATGTTGGATTCGATTGTTATGAATGAGGTTTTGGGGAACCTGGAGGTACATGACAAAGTAGACTGTCATCAGAATGAAAATCTTGCCTGAAAAATATCTGTTGGAATTCTTTGAAGAAATAATAAGCAGCATAGACAAAGAAGAATCAGTAGAAGCTGTATACTTGGCTTTTTAGAAGGTGCCGCACAAGAGGCTTTTTAACAAGCTGTGAGCCCATGGTATAACATGAAAATACTATCATAGAAAGAGCATTGGCTGATTGGTGGGAGACAAAGAGTGGGAATAAAGAGAGCCATTTCTGATTGATTACCAGTGTCAGAGTGGGGACCATTCTTTTTACATTCTATGACAAGGATTTGGAAGAAGGAATTGATGTCTTTGTAGTTAAGTTTGCAGACAATAGGAAAAGAGGTGGAGGAGCAGTTAACTTTGAGGAAGCAGGGAAACTGCAGAAGAACTTAGACAGATGAAGGGAATAGGCAATGAAATGTCAGATAAATACTGTGTCAGGAAGTGTATGGTCATGCACAATGGTGGAAGGAATAAAAAAGTAAACTATTTTCTACATGAGGAGAATCTTCAAAAATCTGAGGTACAAAGTGACTTACGAGTCTAGGTGCAGGATTCCCTAAAAGAAACCATAACTTGCAGGTTGAATTGGTGGGGAGAAAGGCAAATGTAATGTTAGCATTCATTTCGAGAGGACTAGAAAATAAAAAATAAGAATAAGTCTTTATATTGCACTGTGAGACCTCACTTAGAATATTGTGAGCTGTTCTGGGCTCCTTATTTAAGAAAGGAGGTGGTGACATTGAAGAGGGTTGAAAGGAAGTTCATGAAAATGATTCTAAGAATGAAAGGGTTACCACATGAGAAGTGTTTGATATCTCTGCACCTGTGCTCACTAGATTTTGGAAGAACCAGGGGTGTTCTCATTGACCCTTATCGAATGTCGAAAGGCCTGCATAGAATGGATGTGGAGAGGATGTTTGCCATAGTGGGTGAGTCTAGAACCAACGGGAACAACCTCAGAATACAAGGATATCCATTTAGAATGGAGATAAGGATGAATTTCTTTAGCCAGAGATGGGTAAACCTGTGGAATCTGTGGAAAAGAGTTCCTTAAAACTTCCCAGGACCCCATTTCTCACTCTCTTAAAACTACCCAGTTCCCCATTTCCCATTCTTTTAAGCTGCACAGTTACCCAATTCACAATCCCTTTAAGCTGCACTGTTCCCCAATTCACAATCCCTTTAAGGTCCTTTGTTTCACATACACCACTCCCATTAATATGCACAGCTTCCTTTAACTGGATCAGTTACCCATTTCCTACACCCTTTCAAATGCCCTATTTCCCCATTTTCCTGCTCTTTACAAACGACAACATTCCCCATTTGCCATTCCTTTTAAACTGGTCAGTTCCCCATTTCTCCAAATATCGAAAATTATCAGTCAAAAAAGAATTGATGTAAGTGGCCGACTTATTTGGTAAAGTCTGAATGGATATAGATCTATCCAGCAAAGGATTTAAACAACAGTTGAAGTCACCACCCATTATTAACATATATTCATTTAGATTAGGTAGAGAAGTAAATAAAGACTTAAAAAAATCAGGATAATCCACATTTGGAGCATAAACATTAACCATAGCAACCTTCTTATTAAAAAGTAACCCAGTAATTAACAAAAATCTACCACTCAGATCCAAAATAATATCGTGTTGAACAAATGTAATAGAGGAGTCAATAAAAATTGAAACTCCTTTTACTTTAGCATTCGAATTCGAATGGTACTGTTGATCCCTCCAAAACCTAAAAAAAAATTGATTGACCTCTTCCCTCACATGAGTTTCTTGTACAAAAATAATATGCGCATTCAGTCTTTGGAATACTTTAAAAATCTTTTTCTGTTTAATCGGATGGTTTAAGCCATTAGTATTCCAAGAGACAAAATTAATGGTCTGAGCCATGTTTCTAAAATCAACCCTTTGGTATATAAAGAGTTAACCGAAGTATGAACTCATGCACCCGGAAGAGGAACAAAAATAAGGGGAGGACCCGGAAATGATGACACAGCGGACATTTTAGTAGTTTGTAATCAGCCCAAATGAAAAAACTAGAAAAACTAATCAAAAGAGCAATAGAAATAGAAACGAACCCCCTGCCCACCACCCACGGAAAAGAGATCCTCCTGAGCCTGAAGGAGGCCAGGAAAAAAAGAAATTGTGAGACTAAATCTACCCCCATGTCTCCAGAAGGCAACTCCAGATATATAAAGGAGAAAAAAAAAGATCCACCCAAAATCCAAAAGTAATTAACACTATACTAAAACAGACTTCTTAATATAATTGCTAGTAAAAAAAAACAAAAACATAAAAACTAGTAACTTATAAATCCGGTTAAAACCCAAACAAATAAAAGTTAGGATGTGATAAGAAAGGCATTATAGGAAGAAGACGACAAAAAAAGGCGAAATTTTTTTAAAAAGCAAGAAATATTTTAGAAAAGAAGCCGCCATCTTAGTTACACAAAAAATGAAAAAGATATATATCAAAACATTAAAAGAATTCACCTTCAAAGGATTAATAATAATGACCAAAAATAAAATACAATGGTTAAAGTAAGTAAATTTAAAAGATTAGTACGTCGATAAAGAAAAACTTTAATTGGAATATAAAATGTAAAATAAACCTACACCAACAGCCAGAAACAAAATCTGGTTTTGGAAACAAAAACTATCTTGTAACGATCAAAACCATACATTTATTAGAAACGAGAATCCGAAGCAGTGGGATAGTTCTCATCCAGAAAGCTTCGAGCATCAGATGTGGAGAGAAAAGCACATCGTGGTGCATTCAAAGGCGAGATTCTAAGTTTCGCAGGGTATAAAAGCGCTGGTTTTAGGTTTTTCACATAACATTCGGACATCAAAGGTTTAAAAGCGAGCTGCGCCTTCATCACTTCTGGGCTGAAATCCTCCACAAGCCAAAATTGGAATCCTCTCAATTTAACCATCCCTAAACGCCGAGCCAAACGAATAAGGTGCTCTTTAACATGCACATAATGAAATCGAACAATTACAACAGGTGGTTTAAATGAAGAACTTGGTGATCGGCGCATAATTCTATGGGCACGATCAAGTAATGGAGGACTATCTGGGAATACAGGAGGGAACGCATCCTTTAAAAGTTGAGCGAAATACTTCGAGGGGTTCCCTTGTTCGATACCTTCCGGGAGACCAAGTATGCGTAAGTTCTGTCTTCTAGATCGATTTTCAAAATCGACACTCTTGGCTTTAAGTATTTCCAACTGTTTAATTGCCAAAGATAATTTCTGCTCCAGTTTCTCGATTTTCAAGTCTCACTTCCGAACGTCCTTTTGCAGAGGTGCGATTAGAGTTTGATGCTGTATAACTTCATGATCAATCTTATCCAGAGAATCCTGGAAAGCCTTTAAATCTGCTTTGAAAGTTTGTCGTTGTTCTTCAAATTTTTCATTCAAGAGCTCCAATATTGTATCATAAGTCAATTCAGTACGCTTAGGATCAGTCTTTTTTTTCTTTCCATTGCCGTTAGAATCTTTCCCAGGGTCTCGCCCTTTAGATCTTAAAGCCATTTCTGTACTCATTTCTTCAAAATTCAGAGTATCCTCTTAAAGATAAGTCCAAAAAAGTAACAAGAATCTTCTGGTGTAGGTAAAAATAAGTTAAATAAGGGTGATCATAGGTTAAAAAAGTAAAGGTTATGGAGCGAATCTAAAACAGTGCTCACTCCATGAGCATCTCCTGGTGACTCCCCATTTCTCACTCCCTTCAAACTGCCCAGTTCCCCATTTCCCACCCCTTTAAGCTGTCTAGTTCTCCATAACCCACTCACTTTATACTGCAAAGTTTCCTATTTCCAATTCCATTAAACTGCCCAGTTCCCCATTTTCAATCTCTTTAAATTATCTAGCTCCCGAAGTACCGACCATGCCCTTTAAGCTGACCAAATCCCAATTTCCCATGGCTTTTCAACTTCCTGGCTGCACATTTCCCATTTCCTTTAAACTGTATAGTTCCCCATGTCACAATCCATTCGAAGTGCTGATTTTCACATTTCTTACTCACATTAATATGCCCTGATCCCCATTTCCTGGGCAGCTTCCTTTACAGGAGCAGTTACCCATTTCCCACACTCTTCAAATTGCACACATTCACATTTGAAACTGCCCAGCTCCCCATTTCCCAACCTTTAAACAGCCCAGTTCCATATTTCCCATTCCTTTTAAACTGCCCAGTTCCCAATGTCCAACTCCCTTCAAAAAGCTCAGTTCCCCATTTCCTACTCCCATTATATTGCCCTGTTCCACATTTGCTGCTACCATTAAACTGCCTAGATCCCCATTTCACACTCCCTTTAAACTACCCATTACCCTATTTCTGACTCCCTTTAAACTGCCCAGTTCCCCATTTCCCACTCCCTTTAAATTGCCCTGTTCCACATTTGCTGCTACCATTAAACTGCCCAGTTCCCCATATCTCACTCCCTTTCAACTGTTAAGTTCCACATTGGCCATTCACCTAAAACTACCCAGTTCCCAATTTCTGACTACATTTAAAAAGCTCAGTTCCCTTTTTACAACTATCTTTTAAACTTCTCAGTTCTCCATTTCCCACTCCCTTTAAACTCTCATTACCCATTTCCTACTCTTTAAACTTCTCAGTTTCCCATATCCCATTCCCTTTAAACTGCCTAATTCCTCATTTCCCAATTCCTTTAAACTGCCCAATTCCCTATTTTCTACTCCCTTTAAACTTCTCAGTTCCTGATATCCCATTCCTTTTAAACTGCCCAAGTTGCCATTTCTCAATTCCTTTAAACTACCCAGTTCCCCAATGATTACATTTAAAATGCCCTATTTCCCATACCCAACCCCTTTAAACTGTCCAGTTCCCCATTTCCCACTCCCTTTAAAGTGCCCAGTTCCCCATTTTCAATCACTTTAAACTATCTAGTTCCCTGCTTCTGATTACCTTTAAAATACCCCCTTCCCCATTTCCCATTCCCTTGAAACTGCCCAGTTCCTCATTTCCCACTCCCTTTAAATTACCCAGTTCCCCATTTCCTATTCACTTTCAAATCCCAGTTCCCCATTTCACTCCCTTTAACTTACCCAGTTCATGATTTCCTGCTCCCTTTAATCTGTCCAGTTCCCTCTTGTGCAGCTGGATCCTGGACTTCCTGTCAGATCGCCAGCAGGTTGTAAGAGTGTGCTCCCTCACCTCCAACCCTCTGACTCCCAATACGGGAGCCCCTCAGGGCTGCATATTGAGTCCCCTCCTTTACTCCCTGTATACCCATGACCGTATCACCATCCACAGCTCCAATCCGCTAATTAAATTTGCCAACAACACTACATTGATTTGTCTTATCTCAAACATTAACGAGGTGGCCTACAGGGAAGAAGTCATCTCTCTGACACAGTGGTGTCAAGAAAACAACCTCTCCCTCAATGTCTCAAAAACAAAGGAGCTGGTTGTGGATTACAGGAGGAATGGAGACAGGCTAACCCTGTTCACCCTGTACACATCAGACTTCCAATATAACTCGGAGTCCTGCCATGTGCAGAAGTTCGCTGATGACACGGCCATAGTGGGGTGTGTCAGGAATGGACAGGAGGAAGAGTATAGGAAACTGATACAGGACTTTGTGATATGGTGCAACTCAAACTACCTGTGTCTCAATATCACCAAGACCAAGGAGATGGTGGTGGACTTTAGGAGATCTAGGCCTCATATGAAGCCAGTGATCATTAATGGAGAATGTGTGGAGCAGGTTAAGACCTACAAGTATCTGGGAGTGCAGTTAGACGAGAAGTTAGACTGGACTGCCAACACAGATGCCTTGTGTAGGAAGGCACAGAGTCGACTGTACTTCCTTAGAAGGTTGGCGTCATTCAATGTTTGTAGTGAGATGCTGAAGATGTTCTATAGGTCAGTTGTGGAGAGCGCCCTCTTCTTTGTGGTGGCGTGTTGGGGAGGCAGCATTAAGAAGAGGAACGCCTCACGTCTTAATAAGCTGGTAAGGAAGGCGGGCTCTGTCGTGGGCACAGAACTGGAGAGTATGACATCGGTAGCAGAGCGAAGGGCGCTGAGTAGGCTACGGTCAATCATGGAAAACCCTGAACATCCTCTGCATAGCACCATCCAGACACAGAGAAGCAGCTTCAGCGGTAGGTTGCTATCGATGCAATGCTCCTCAGACAGGATGAAGAGATCATTACTCCCCAATGCCATTCAGCTTTATAATTCAACCGTCAGGGGTAAGATATGTTAAAGTGCCGGGGTTAGGACTGAGCTTAAGTTACCATTCAATGTATTTTAGTAAACTATTTAAGAACTTTTTAAAAGCTATTTATTAATGCTTTTTGAGAGGGTGATTTTAGATGCATATCATATTATACTGAGTTAAGTATTGTATGTAATTAGTTTTGCTACAATAAGTGTATGGGACATTGGAAAAAAATGTTGAATTTCCCCATGGGGATGAATAAAGTATCTATCTATCTATCTATCTATCTATCTAACCCCTATTGACATCAATGGATCTGGGTCTGAGAGGGTAAACAGCTTCACGTTCCTCGGCATCCACATCACCGAGGACCTCACGTGGTCTGTACACACCAGCTGTGTGGTGACAAAGGCACAACAGTGCCTCTTTCACCTCAGATCATTGAGGAAGTTTGGTATGGGCCCCCAAATCCTAAGAATTTTCTACAGGGGCACAATTGAGAGCATCCTGACTGGCTGAATCACTGCCTGGTATGGGAACTGTACCTCCCTTAATTGCAGGACTCTGTAGAAAGTGCTGTGGACAACCCAGCACATCTGTAGTTGTCAACTTCCCATGATTCAGGACATTTACAAGGACAGGTGTGAAAAAGGGCCCATAGGATCATTGGGAACCCAAGCTATCCCAACCACACTCTATTCCAGCTGCTACCATCCGGTACCACAGCATTAAAGCCAGGACCAACAGGCTCAGGGACAGCTTCTTCTATCAGGCCATCAGACTGTTGAACTCACGCTGATTTGAGTGTACTCTATATTACATTGACTGTTCTATTTATTACATTGCCCAGTTCCCCATTCCCACTCCCTAGAAACTGCCACTTTCCCACTTCCCACTTCCTTAAAACTGCAGTTTCCTATTCCCATTACAGTGCAGTCCCCCAATTCCCATTGACTTTAAACTGCTCAGTTCCCCATTTTGAATCACTTTAAACTATCTAGTTCCCTATTTTTTATTTCCTTTAAATTGCCCCCTTCCCCATTTCCTAAACCCTTTAAACTGCTCAGTTTTCCATTTCCGACTCCCTCAAACTGCGTAGTTCCCCATTTCCCACTCCCTAAAAAGCGTCCAGTTCCCCATTTCCCATTCCTTTTGAATTGCCCACTTCCCCTTTTCCCCACTCCCTTTGAACTGCCCATTACCCCATTTCCCACTCCCTTTAAATTGCCCAGTTCCCCATTTCCTCTCACTTTAAAATGCCCAATTCCCCATTTCTGACTACCTTTAAATTCCAGTACCCCATTTCCCATTCTCTGTACCCTGCTCAGTTCCCTATTTTCCATTCCCTTTAAGCTGCACATTTCCCCTTTTCCCACGGCCTTAAAACTGCCCAGCTCCCCATTTCCTACTCCCTTTAAACTGTTCAGTTCCTCATTTCCTATTCCCTTTTAAAATGCCCAGTTGCCATCTTACCCAATCCTTAAAACTACCCTGTTCTCCATTTCCAAATCCCTTTCAACAGCACGGTTCCCAATTTCCCACTTCCTTTAAACTGCCTGATTTCCTAATTCCCAGTCCCTTAAACTGTCCAGTTCCCCAATTCCCACTCCCATTAAACTAATCAGTTCCCATTTCTCATATAACCATATAACAATCACAGCATGGAAACAGGCCATTCCGGCCCTCCTAGTCCATGCCGAACTCTTAATCTCACCTAGTCCCACCTACCCGCACTCAGCCCATAACCCTCCACTCCTTTCCTGTCCATATACCTATCCAATTTTACCTTAAATGACACAACTGAACTGGCCTCTACTACTTCTACAGGAAGCTCATTCCACACAGCTATCACTCTCTGAGTAAAGAAATACCCCCTCGTGTTTCCCTTAAACTTTTGCCCCCTAACTTTCAAATCATGTCCTCTCGTTTGAATCTCCCCTACTCTCAATGGAAACAGCCTATTCACGTCAACTCTATCTATCCCTCTCAAAATTTTAAATACCTCGATCAAATCCCCCCTCAACCTTCTACACTCCAATGAATAGAGACCTAACTTGTTCGACCTTTCTCTGTAACTTAAGTGCTGAAACCCAGGTAACATCCTAGTAAATCGTCTCTGCACTCTCTCTAATTTATTGATATCTTTCCTATAATTCGGTGACCAGAACTGTACACAATATTCCAAATTTGGCCTTACCAATGCCTTGTACAATTTTAACATTACATCCCAACTTCTGTACTCAATGCTCTGATTTATAAAGGCCAGCATTCCAAAAGCCTTCTTCACCACCCTATCTACATGAGACTCCACCTTCAGGGAACTATGCACTGTTATTCCTAGATCTCTCTGTTCCACTGCATTCCTCAATGCCCTACCATTTACCCTGCATGTTCTATTTGGATTATTCCTGCCAAAATGTAGAACCTCACACTTCTCAGCATTAAACTCCATCTGCCAACATTCAGCCCATTCTTCTAACCGGCATAAATCTCCCTGCAAGCTTTGAAAACCCACCTCATTATCCACAACACCTCCTACCTTAGTATCATCGGCATACTTACTAACCCAATTTACCACCCCATCATCCAGATCATTTATGTATATTACAAACAACATCGGGCCCAAAACAGATCCCTGAGGCACCCCGCTAGTCACCGGCCTCCATCCCAATAAACAATTATCCACCACTACTCTCTGGCATCTCCCATCTAGCCACTGTTGAATCCATTTTATTACTCCAGCATTAATACCTAACGACCGAACCTTCTTAACTAACCTTCCATGTGGAACTTTGTCAAAGGCCTTGCTGAAGTCCATATAGACTACATCCACTGCCTTTCCCTCGTCAACATTCCTCGTAACTACTTCAAAAAATTCAATAAGGTTTGTCAAACATGACCTTCCACGCACAAATCCATGTTGGCTACTCCTAATCAGATCCTGTCTATCCAGATAATTATAAATACTATCTCTAAGAATACTTTCCATTAATTTACCCACCACTGATGTCAAACTGACAGGTCTATAATTGCCAGGCTTACTTCTAGAACCTTTTTTAAACAATGGAACCACATGAGCAATATGCCAATCCTCCGGCACAATCCCCGTTTCTAATGACATCTGAAAGATCTCCGTCAGAGCTCCTGCTATCTCTACACAAACTTCCCTCAAGGTCCTGGGGAATATCCTGTCAGGACCTGGAGATTTATCCACTTTTAAATTTCTTAAAAGCGCCAGTACTTCCACCTCTTTAATTATTTAAACTGACCAGTAAACTGACCTCACATTATTTAAACTGGCCAGTTCTTTCTGGGAGTAGTTCACAAGGTGCAGGATAGATATGTCCCATACAGGACAAAGTTCTCAAATGGCAGGGCTAGTCAATTGTGGCTGATAAAGGAAGTTAAAGACTGCATAAAGGACAAGGAAAGGGCATATAAGGTAGCAAAAGTGAGTGGGGAATTGGATGAATTGAAAGCTTTTAAAGTCCAACAAAAGGCAACTAAAAATGATATAAGAAGGGAAAAGATAAACTATTAGGACAGACTAGCCAATAGTATAAAGCAGGATACCAGAAGTTTTTTTCAGTTATATAAAGAGTAAAGGCAAGGGTTGATATTCGATCACTGGAAAATCATACTGGTGAGGGACTAATGGGGGACAAAGAAACAGCAGATGAACTTAATGGGTACATTGCATCTGTCTTCACTGTGGAAGACACTAACTGTGTGCCAGTGGTCCATGAGTGTCAGGGAGAAGAAGGGAGTGCCATTGCTGTTACAAGGGAAAAAGCACTAAACAAACTCCGAGGTCTTAAGGTGAATAAGTCACCTGGGCCAGATGGACTACATCCCAGAGTCCTGGGAAAGGTTGCTGAAGAGATAGCAGATACATTAGTCATGATCTTTCAAGATTCACTTGATTCTGGCATGATCCCGGAGGACTGGAAGATTGCAAATGTCACTCCTCTTTTTAAGAAGAAAGGAAGGTAAAGGAAAGGAAATTATAGGCCAGTTAGCCTAACCTCCGTGGTTGGGAAAGTATTGGAGTCTATTATTAAGGACGAGGTGTTGAGGTACTTGGAGACTAATGATAAAATAGGTCAAAGTCAACGTGGTTTCTGTAAAGGGAGATATTGCCTGACAGATCTGTTCAACTTCTTTGAGGAAGTAACAAGCAGGGTGGACGAAGGAGAGGCAGTGGATGTCATTTACTTGAATTTTCAGAAGGCATTTGAGAAAGTGCCACACATGAGGTTGCTTAATAAGATAAAATCCTATGGAGTTACAGGGAAGACACTGGTATGGATAGTGGAATGGCTGACAAGCAGGAGGCAGCGACTGGAAATAAAAAGGGCCTTTTCTGGTTGGCTGCCAGTGATCTTCAGGGGGTCAGTTTTTCACATTGTTTGTCAGTGACTTAGATAATGGATTTGGTGGCTTTGTAGCAAAGTTTGCAGATGATATGAAGATAGGTGGAGGTGCAGGTGGTGCTGAGGAGGCAATGCAATTGCAGCAGGAATTACACAAATTGGAAGAATGGGAAAAGAAATGGCAAATGAAATACAGTATTAGGAAATGTATGGTAATGCATACATGGGAGAAGGTTCAAACATCAGAAATGCAGAGGGACCTCGGAGTCCTCGTGCAAGACTCCCAGAAAGTTCATTTACAGGTTGAGTATGTGGTAAAGAAGGCAAATGCGATGTTGGCATTTATGTCAAGAGGAATAGAATATAAAAGCAAAGAGATAATGCTGAGTCTTTACGAGACACTAGTCAGACCGCACTTAGTGTATTGTCAACAGTTTTGGATCCATATCTCAGAAAGGATGTGTGGTCATTGGAGAGAATCCAGAGGAGGTTCATGAGGATGATTCCAGGAATGAAGGGGTTAACATATGAGGAGCATTTGATTGCTTTGGGCCTGTACTCACTGGAATTTAGAAGAATGCAGGGGGGTGGATGTTGGAGGATCTCATTGAAACCTACCAAATGTTGAATGGACTGGATAGGGTAGATGTGGAGAGGATATCTCCTATGGTGAGGGTATCCAGAACCAGAGGGCACAGCCTTAAAATGAGGGCTGACCCTTTTGAACAGAGGTAAGAGGGAAATTATTTTTCACCACAGAGTAGTAAATCTGTAGAATGCTCTGACATAGGCTGTGGTGGAGGCCAAGTCCATGCATATATTTAAAGCGGAATTTAATAGTTTCCTGATCGGTCAGGGCATCAAAGGATATGGCGAGAAGGCAGGTGTATGGGGTTGAGTGGAATCCTGGATCAGCCATGATGGAATGGCAGAGCAGACTTGATGGGATGAATGGCCTAATCCTGTTCCTGTGTCTTATTGTCTTATTGTCTTGTGATGTGAAGTATTGTATTAATCTCTGGGAGCATTATAGGAAGGATGACAAGGATTTGGAGAGGGTTACCAGGGAGCCGCCTGGATTAGAGGGCATGAGCTATAAGGAGAGGTTGGACAAACTTAGGTTATTTTCTTTGGGGCAGTAGAGGCTGAGGGGAGATATGATCGAGGTATTTAAAATCATAAGAGGAATAGATAGACACGCTATCTTTTGTCCAGAGTTGGAGTAGAAGGTATGCATTTAAGTTGAAGGAGGTAAATTTGAATGTTTTATTTTACACAGGGAGTGATGGGTGCCTGGAATTCTTGGAATGTGCTTGAAATAGCATCCTACTCCATACCATCAAAAAATTGTTTCTGACACCATCACTAACCTCAACTCTGGAGAATTCCCATCCATGCCACAAAACTCACAGCTCCCTACTTGTTTTGACCTCCTACTGAACATTCACAAACCTGGTTGTCCAGGTAGATCCATTTTTCCTGCCTGCTCCTGCCTCACTGAACTTGTGTTTGCATACCTCAACTTTATTCTATCCCGCTTGGTTCAATCCCTTCCCATATGCATAAGAGGCCTTTCACATCTCTTGATCTCCTCAACAGCTTTTAATTCTCTAGCCCTGGATGCCAGTTCACATAGACTTCTATTCCCCATTAAGAAGCCTTAAAGATCTCCGCTTCTTCCTGTATAAAGAACTAGTTTCCCTCCACCACCACTCTCCCCCCATTTGGCAGAACTGGTCCTCACCCTCATTGTGGCTAACCAATCCACAAAGGATTAGTTCATTTGGATGTTCTATAACTCCTTTTAGACTGTCCGTGGTAACTTTTTTTTATTCTTTCAACTTCTTTTCTAATATCTACATCTGTGGCACTGTAACTTCCTTTGGGATCAATAAAGCATCTAATCTATCTATTTGATTATTAATTTAATCAGCTTGTTAAAACATTATGAGTCGAGGGGCTTGTTCCTTTGCTAAACTCTTCCATGGTCTATGTCTCTCTTGTTCTACCTTTCACATCTCTGATTCTTTAAGAATATTTACTTCTGGTTTGTGTTTACAATTGCATACTTACTATTCTTGGTTTATACTTATTATCATATTTGTCCACACTAGTTACCTTTGATTTCTCTTCCTCTGCATCTTATTCCCCATTGAGAGTGCTCCAGGTACTTCCGTTACTCCTGTCTGCCTCTCTGGCTGGCACAGTAACATAACGGTTAGAGTAATGCTATTACAGAGCTGGCAACCTGAGTTCAAATCTGCCACATGAAGTTTGCATGTTCTCCCATGACTGCGTGAGTTTTCCCCAGGTGCTGAGGTTTCCTCACACATTCCAAAGATGTACAGGTAATAGGTTAATTGACCACATGGGTGCAATTAGGTGATGCAGGCTCATTAGGGTTGGAAGGGTCTGTTATATGCTGCATCTCTAAATAAAATAATAAAAAATAAATAAATAATGTGCCCCAGTTGGAGCCATATCATCTCTTGTTCTGCTTTGCTGACTTTTGGTTCCAATATACCTGGGCCAGATTCACTACCTTTGTAGAATTCATCTATATCTTATAATGTTACAGCCACTATCACCCAAGTGCTCCCTCCCTTCTCTTTAATCCAATCCAGCAATGGCTCCTTCTTCATGGGACCAGAAACAGAATTCACAGGAAAAGTACCCTGATCATATTTCAGAACTCTTCATGTCTGCTCATGAGACAGTTGAACATGCTAACACACACTGGGATCCAGTTCCATGGTCTTATATCCTTGCTGGATCTGCTCCACTGGCACCAACTCTCACTGATCCACCTCCACTGGCACCTAGTGGAGTCCATTCTCTCTGACAATGGCACTCACAGGGTCCACCGCCAATAATGACCTCTGTGAATATTTCTAATCCCTGCCCCGTTCTCGATAAAGTGGTGGGCACTCAGCAGACAGAGAACACCTCTCTCTCTTCCTCTCCCCTTGGGCTGTACCTGAGTCGCAAGTGAACGTGCGGGAGCTGTTGTCAGTGAAGGTAAGAGTCACAGCCTGTTTCTTGGTGTCCTTTGGCAAACGCACTACTGTCTTCACACTGCTCATCTCTGTCACCTGGACGAAGAGCACAACAGGCAGAAACAGGCAGAGAAATGGAATGAGAGAAAGGTTTTTAGACTGTAAGAGAAAGGACAGAGAGAGGGTAACAGAGAGAGGAACTCTAGAGGGTGTGGTGTGAGTGACAGAGGGAGCGAGAGGGGGATAGAGCACGACAGGCAAGGGAGGATTGGAGTAGGAAGAAGGGGGTAATGGGGACAGAGAGAGAGAGAGCTAGGAAGGCTGGACACAGAAAGAGGGACGTGCAGAGGCAGAATCTGGCAGGGTGGAGCATGATGATAAGTGAAAGAGACAGGTTGAGAGAATGAATATGCGAGAGAAGGAGAGAGAGTTACAAAGAGCAAGGGAAGAGCAGATACAGTGGCAGGGGGTTGGAAGGAGTGGCAAAAGATGAAGGGCAGTGAGAACAGAAGTGGGGAATAACAGTGGAGAGACGGATAGACTGAGAAAGTGAGGGAGTGTAGACAGGGAGAAGCGACAGTGGAAAGGAGAGAGGGAGGGATGGTGTGAGATGGCAAAAGGGAGAAAGAGTTATCTGAAGAAGGAAGAGAGTGACAGAGAACATCATGGCTTTGGAGTTCAGTGTACTGAAATTTTCTAATACAGGATTATCAAGAAGGCGTTTGACATCATTGTCTTCATCAATCAGGGTATTGAGTTAGGATCGCAAACACAAGGAAATTAGGAGTTAGGATGTCATTTTACAGTCTTTACAGGAGTTGTTGAGATGAGTCTTGGAGAACTGTGTGTAGTTCAGTTCACCAATCTATAGGAAGGATATATCTCAGCTGGAGAAGATGCCAAAAAGTTTCACAAGGATGTTACCAGGACTGGAGGGTTTGAGTTATAAGGAGAGTTGTTTCAGTTGGAATGGAAGATGTGAAAGGCATGGACAAAAAAGGAGTGAGGGAGGGAAGGGTGGATAGATGCGAGGGGGTGGGAGATAGATGGTGCGAAAGGAAGCGGGCATTATTTGTGGGTCCAGAACTGGCTTGCCCACAAAAGGCAAAGAGTGGTTGTAGATGGGTCATATTCTGCATGGAGGTTGGTGACCAGTGGTGTGCCTCAGGGATCTGTCTTGGGACCCCTACTCTTCATAATTTTTATAAATGATCTGGATGAGGAAGTGGAGGGATGGGTTAATAAGTTTGCTGATGACACTAAGGTTGGAGGTGTGGATAGTGTGGAGGGCTGTCAGAGGCTACAGCGGGACATTGATAGGATGCAAAACTGGGCTGAGAAGTGGCAGATGGAGTTCAACCCAGATAAGTGTGAGGTGATTCATTTTGGTAGGTCAAATATGATGGCAGAATATAGTATTAATGGTAAGACTCTTGGCAGTGTGGAGGATCAGAGGGATCTTGGGGTCCGAGTCCATAGGACACTCAAAGCTGCTGTAGCTAAGAAAGCATACGGTGCATTGGCCTTCATCAATTATGGGATTGAGCTTAGGAGTCGAGAGGTAATGTTGCAGCTATACAGGACCCTGGTCAGACTCCACTTGGAGTACGTGCTCAGTTCTGGTCGCTTCACTACAGGAAGGATGTGGAAACCATAGTAAGGGCACAGAAGAGACTTACAAGGATGTTGCCTGGATTGGGGAGCATGTCTTATGAGAATAGGTTGAGTGAACTCGGCCTTTTTTCCTTGGAGCAACAGAGGATGAGAGGTGACCTGATAGAAGTGTATAAGATGATGAGAGGCATTGATTGTGTGGATGGTCAGAGGATTTTCCCAGGGCTGAAATAGCTAGCACAAGAGGGCACAGTTTTAAGGTGCTTGGAAGAAAGTACAGAGGAGGTGTCAGGGGTAAGATTTTTACGCAGAGAGTGGTGAGTGTGTACATGGGCTGCTGGCGATGGTGGTGGAAGCGGATATGATAGTGTCTTTTAAGAGCCTCCTGGACAGGTACATGGAACTCAGAAAAATAGAAGGCTATGGGTAACCCTAGGTAATTTCTAAGGTAAGGACATGTTCAGCACAGCTTTGAGGGCTGAAGGGCCTGTATTGTGCTGTAGAGTTTCTATATTTCTATATGGTGTCAGAGAGGGTGGGAGGGGCAGTTAAATGGGAAGGAGAGGTAGATGGATGGGTGAAGGACCAGGTAGAGGGGTGCCAGGGAGAGGGAAGGACAGGCGGATGGATGTGAAGGGGATGGAGATGGTTGGGCAAGGGAAGGAACTAGAAGAGATGTCAGAGGTTGTGAGGAGAGGGGGAGGAAAGGGCAGCTAGGTAGGAATGAGGATGTGAGGGAGTGACAAGGATAGAATGGGCTGAAGACATGCCTGTTAATTACATGGATTAAAATATCCTCCAATGTGTGGGAAAATCTGGGGGTAGTTGATGGGACTGAGGGGAGAATGAAATGGGATTAGTGTTGGACCAATGTAAGTGTGTCTTGTGAGAGACTGGACAGGTTGGGACTGTGTTTCCTGGAGTGAAGGAGGCCGAGAGGTGACCTTATTGAAGTTTATAAAATTATGAGACACAGTAAATGGCCACAGTCTATTTACTAGGTTTGAGCATTCTTAAAGCAAGAGGCTCAGGTTTAAGGTGAGGGGGGAAGGATTTAAAAGGGACATGAGAGACAGTTTTTTTCAACACAGAGGCTTTCAACAACAAGCTGCTAGAGGAAGTGGTTGAGGCAGGTATATTAACAATGTTTCCTACTGTCTACACCTCTCAGAATTCTGTCTACCCCTGTCAAGCAACCCCCTCTCCTCAGCCTCCTCTGCTTGATAAATAAACCAACCTCCCAATCTTTACTCGTAAATAAAATCTTCCACTCCAGGTAAAATCCTGACGAGTCTCCTCTACACTCTATCGAGAGCAATCACACCATTCAACATAGAACAGTACAGCACAGGAACAGGCCTATTTGGCCACAAATTTAAACTACATCTGCCTGCACATGGTCCTTTGCCTGCCTGTTCATGCATGTGTCTAAATCCCTATTAAACACTGCTGTTGCATTTAATTCTACCTCCTTTCTGACAGTATATTTCAACTTGCCTTGTAAAGCTCTGAATTTTTCTCCTCTCACCTTAAATCTATGCTCGTTGTATCCAGCATTTTCATGGTGAGAAAAGAATTATTCCATTTTTGCCTTTGATAATAAATGTTTCTATTAGATCAGACCTTAGTATCTGTGCTCAAGGGGCAACAATCCAAGTTTGTCTAACTTGCTAATAGCTCATGCTCTCTAATCCAGGTTGCAGCCTGGTAAACTTCTACTGCACCCTCTCCAAGGCCTCCATATTCATCCTATAATGGGGTGACCAGAAATGCACACAATATTTCAAATGTGGCAGAAGCAAAGTTTTATCCTCCTGCAGCATGACTTCCCATGTTTATATTCAGCACTCTGACCAATAAAGGCAATAATGCTGTACAACTTCCCAACCACCTTTTCAGGGATCTATGGACTGACTCCAAGGATCCATCTGGATATTAATGCCCTTAAGGGTCATGCCATTAACTGTATACTTTCCTTTACATTGCACCTCCCAAAATACAACATCTTACACTTGTCTGGATTAAACTCCATTTACAATTTCCACAGCCCAGACTTCCAACTGGTCATTACACCCTGATGCCAAATCCTTTGGCAGCAGTACACAAAAATCAGGAAGAACCCAATAGATCATTAAATGCTGCCAAATCCATAGATCCTTTGGCAGCATCTATGGAGCGGACATTTTAGGTCAAGATTTTCCTGCCTTCCTCTCATAACCTTATTAACATATGGAGATATATTACTAAGGTTATGGGAAGAAGGCAGAAGAATGAGGTAGAGAAAGATAATAAATTGCCCATGATGGAATAATAGAGCAGACTCAATGGATCAAATGACCTAATTAGGCCCATCAAGTCTTATGCTCTACTTGCCAGTACTTATAGGTCTTCACCATTGTGTCTACCAATAGTAGCTTTGTTCCTCTGAATTTCACTATTCTTGAGGACCCGACTATATATTGTGTAGGTCTATTGCCCATCAATCCTCCCACAGTGCACCACATCACACTTATCAACATTAAATTCTATTTGCCTTTGCTCTGTCCATCTTGTCAACTGATCAGTACTGTCCTGGAGCCTAATGTACCCTCCTCACTTTCAATAATACCTTCAATTTTTTTTATCATCTGAAAAAATTGCTAATCATGGTTCTTATATTAATCTCCATATCAGTCCAGGTCCACAGTTCACTGCAAGTGGCTACACAGTCGGGTAAAGTGGTATGGCATGTTTTCTTCATTGGGAGGGGTGTTCAGAATAAGAGTGAGGAAGTCATGCTGAGGCTTTGGGCCACCCTTGGATTTCTGGTTGCTCAGTTATAGGAAGGATGTAAGAGGTTTACTAGGATGCTACCTGAATTAGTCAGCATGGGCTAAAAGGAGAGTTTAGGCAAACTTCTGTTGGTCTCCCTAATGAGTCCTGATAGGGGCTTTATAAAGTTGTGAAAGTCAGAGCTAGGGGAGACATTCTGTGATGTGAGGAGCAAGTATTCCCACCCAGATTGGAAACTGTCTGGAATGGATTACCAAAGTTATAGAGGAAGCAAATAGTCTGAGAGACAAGAGACTGTCAGTGAGATACAGGAATATGAAGTGACTTAAAGGATATGGATGATACACAGGAGGACATTTAATATAAGTTGCCATCAATATGACTGCCCAGTGCTGTACTGCTCTACATTCTATGTTAATACACATAACAAGCAGTAAGGGTGCCAGGTGCATGTCCCTCCACCATTACTCTCTGACCATTTTGCTAACATGTGTTGATCTCATGAGCTGGATGTTTTGGACCCATTTCTATGTGGACTTTGGCAAAGGCCCATGTAAATGTCACAAACCACACTGCCTTCATTAATATGTACCTAACTCTAACCCTTCTCACATTGATCAAGCAGATTCTCCCTCCAACAAGACAATGAAAATGATCCTTGTTTAGTCTCTCTGGATTATAGTTTTTCAATAACTTACCCACCACCAAAGTTAGGCTCATTGGCTCATCCACGTAGCCCATGAACACTTACTGATGTCCACTACCTGTTCCCTTATCTTTGGGCAGTACAATCTAAATAAGCCTCAGTCAGGACCCCAGCAGTCTCTTCCCTTGCCTCCCATCACAGCCAGAGACACATCTTATCAAGGCCTAAGGAATAGTTTACCAGTTGAATACAGACCACCATGCAAATATTTGCTAGGCTACTGATGCTGTCCAATAATGTTGACAATGGCCTTCCCCATTCAGAACTATCCATATCCCTCTCCAGAACTACCCTAAAATTTGAGTTATGCTCACTTTCTTGGAAATACTCTCCAACTGACACTGCTAATCTCCATTCCATAAATGCTCCTTCCCCAGGAAGAAAAAGATGCACAAAAATGGAAACATGAGGCTCTCCTGCACAATCTATGCTGTCTATAAGATTGATTTGTAAGTGATCCCAGTTACCGCTCAGGAAACTGAAATTGCTTCAATAATCCTATCACTATTATTTCTCTGTGAATTGAGAGGGAGCATCAGGGGGTCTGAGTGACATGGAGGGAGAATGAGTGTTGCTGGACAGTGAGGCAGGCAACAGATGGAGAGAGCCAACAGAAACATAGTGAGCAAGTGAGAGACAGCAAGCAAGAAAGATGGGGAGCAGTGGAGAGAGAAGGAGAGCAAAAGCATAAAAGCAATAGAGAAAGAACATAACAGGGAGAGAGTAACAGAGACAAGAAGAGAGAGGTAGGAGAGGGGCTTGGAGAAAGAGAAAGAGAAAGAAGGAGACAGAGGGAGTGAGAAAGAGGGGAGAAAGGGAAGAGAATTGAGAGAGACACATAGGTGAGTGAGAAGAACAAGGGGAGATGGAGAGGGAAAGAAAGAATGAGGAGAGATAGAGAGGTGAAGGATGAAAGAAAGAAGGGAGAGAGAGAAGGACAGCAAGAGGGAGCACAATAGGGAGGGAGGGAGAAACAAAGAAGGAGAGCAACAGGACCACTGAGAGATAAATTATAAATTATGATAGAATGAAACAGACCGAGAGATGGGGAGAAAGAGGGAGAGCGATAAAGGAAACTAATTTCCAAGAGGGATGGGATCTGGAACAATAGAGCAGTGGAAGAAGTGCATGGAGTAAAGCCAGATCTAACATATAGAGAGGCTTTGAGGAAAGAGAAGCGGAATAAAGGGGATAAAGGTAGTAAGGTAGAAGGGCTAAAGTGTGTGTACTTTAATGCAGGAAGCATCAGGAACAAAGGTGATGAACTGAGAGCTTGGATACATACATGGAATTATGATGTAGTGGCCATTACGGAGACTTGGCTGGCACCAGGGCAGGAATGGATTCTCAATATTCCTGGATTTCAGTGCTTTAAAAAGGATAGAGGGGGGAAAAGGGGAAGAGGGGTGGCATTACTGGTCAGGGATTCTATTACAGCTGCAGAAGGGGTGGGTAATGTAGCAGGATCTTCTTTTGAGTCAGTATGGGTGGAAGTCAGGAACAGGAAGGGAGCAGTTACTCTATTGGGGGTATTCTATAGGCCCCCTGGTAGCAGCAGAGATACCAAGGAGCAGATTGGGAGGCAGATTTTGGAAAGGTGCAAAAATAACAGGGTTGTTATCATGGGTAACTTTAACTTCCCTAATATTGATTGGCACTTGATTATTTCCAATGGTTTAGACAGGGCAAAGTGTGTCCAGGGTGGATTCCTGTCATAGTATGTTGACAGGCTGACTAGGGGAAATGCCATACTCGATCTAGTATTAGGTAATGAACCGGGTCAGGTCACAGATCTGTCAGTGGGTGAGCATCTGGGGGACAGTGATCACCGCTCCCTGACCTTTAGCATTATCATGGAAAAGGATAGAATCAGTGAGGACAGGAAAATTTTTAATTGGGGAAGGGCAAATTATGAGGCTATAAGGCTAGAACTTGCGGGTGTGAATTGGGATGATGTTTTTGGAGGGAAATATACTATGGACTTGTGGTCGATGTTCAGGGATCTCTTGCAGGACTTTAGGGATAAATTTGTCCCGGTGAGGAAGATAAAGCATGGTAGGGTGAAGGAACCATGGGGTGAGGTGGAGAATCTAGTCGGATGGAAGAAGGCAGCATACATGAGGTTTAGGAAGCAAGGATCAGATGACTCTATTGAGGAATATAGGGTAGCAAGAAAGGAGCTTAAGAAGGGGCTGAGGAGAGCAAGAAGGGGGCTTGAGAAGGTGAGTAGGTTAAGGAAAACCCCAAGGCATTCTTCAATTATGTGGAGAACAAAAGGATGACAAGAGTGAAGGTAGGACCGATTAGAGATAGGAGTGAAGGTGGGAAGATGTGCCTGGAGGCTGTGGAAGTGAGCGAGGTCCTCAATGAGAGGGAACTTGATGACAGTGAGGACAAGATGAGTGAGGTTGATGTTCTGGAGCATGTTGATATTAAGGGAGAGTAGGTGTTGGAGTTGTTAAAATACATTAGGACGGATAAGTTCCCGGGGCCTGATGGAATATTCCCCAGGCTGCTCCACGAGGCAAGGGAAGAGATTGCTGAGCCTCTGGCTAGGATCTTTCTGTCCTCGTTGTCCACAGGAATGGTACCAGAGGATTGGAGGGAGACAAATGTTGACCCCTTGTTCTAAAAAGGTAGTGGGGATAGTCCGGGTAATTATAGACCAGTGAGCCTTACGTCTGTGGTGGGAAAGCTGTTGGAAAAGATTCTTACAGATAGGATCTATGGGCATTTAGAGAATCATGGTCTAATCAGGGATAGTCAGCATGGCTTTGTGAAGGGCAGATCATGTATAACAAGCCTGATAGAGTTCTTTGAGGAGGTGACTAAGCATATAGATGAGGGTGGTGCAGTGGATGCGATCTACATGGATTTTAGTAGGGCATTTGATAAGGTTCCACATGGTAGACTTATTCAGAAAGTCAGAAGGCATGGGATCCAGGGAAGTTTGGTCAGGTGGATTCAGAATTGTCTTGCCTGCAGAAAGCAGAGGGTCATGGTGGAGGGAGTACATTCGGATTGGAGGGTTGTACTAGTGGTGTCCCACAAGGATCTGTTCTGGGACCTCTACTTTTCGTGGTTTTTATTAAGGACCTAGATGTGGGAGTAGAAGGGTCGGTTAGCAAGTTTGCAGATGACACAAAGGTTGGTGGTGTTGTGGATAGTGTAGCGGATTGTCAAAGATTGCAGAGAGACATTGATAGGATGCAGAAGTGGGCTGAGAAGTGGCAGATGGAGTTCAACCCAGAGAAGCGTGAGGTGGTACACTTTGGAAGGACAAACTCCAAGGCAGGATACTTAGTAGTGTGGAGGAGCAGAGGGACCTTGGGGGTACATGTCAACCGATCCCTGAAAGTTGCCTCACAGGGTAGTTAAGAAAGCTTATGGGGTGTTAGCTTTCATAAGTCGAGGGATAGAGTTTAAGAGTCATGAGTTAATGATGCAGCTCTATAAAGCTCTGGTTAGGCCACATTTGGAGTACTGTATCCAGTTCTGGTCACTTCACTATAGGAAGGATGTGGAAGCATTGGAAAGGGTACAGAGGAGATTTACCAGGATGCTGCCTAGTTTAGAGAGTATGTATTATGATCAGAGATTAAGGGAGCTGGGGTTTTACTCTTTGGAGAGAAGGAGGATGACAGGAGACATGATAGAGGTATACAAGATATTAAGAAGAATAGATAGAGCGGACAGCCAGCACCTCTTTCCCAGGGCACCACTGCTCAATACAAGGGGACATGATTTTAAGGTAAGAGGTGAGAAGTTCAAGGGGGATATTAGAGGAAAGTTTTTTACTCAGAGAGTGGTTGGTGCATGGAATGCACTGCCTGAGTCAATGGTGGAGGCAGATACACTAGTGACTACTAGACAGGTATATGGAGGAATTTAAGGTGGGAGGGTTATATGGGAGGCAGGGTTTAAGGGTCGGCACAACATTGTGGGCTGAAGGGCCTGTACTGTGCTGTACTATTCTATGTTCTATGAAACAACGGGGAGAGTCGGTGGCTCAATTAAAAACCACAGGTGGGATGGAGGTGTTATGTCAGATGTTGTTGACATGGCAACAGCTCACCTTAGGGCTCCCTTTCAAGTTGGCAGATTTCTCATCTGAATATTTCTCCAGCCTCCGGGGTCCTTTACTGGAAGACTTTTTGAAGACGAGCCAGCACCTTCGGTAGATCTGAAAGTGGACAATTGGGACAGTGAAGTGCTGCTGTAGGGGTGGAAAATGAAAAGGAATAGAATATAAGAGCAAAGGCATTATGCTGAGGCATTGGTCAGACCAAATTTAGAATATTGTTACCAGTTTTGGGTACCAGTTTTCATATCCAAGAAAGAATGTGCTGGTATTGGAGGAGGTTCATGAGAATGAAACCAGGAATGAAAGGATTAATGTATGAGGACTCTGGGCCTGTACTCATTAGAATTTAGAAAATGGAGGGGGTGATATAATTGAAACCTGTCAAATATTAAAAGGCCTAAACAAAGTGGATGTGGAGCGGATGTTTCCTATAATGCGAAAATCTAGAACCAGAGGGTAGAACTTCAAAATACATGATAAGGAATCGCTTTATCCAGAGGTTCTGAATCTGTGAGGGCGTCAAAGGTTACAGGGAAAAGACAGAGAAGACTCAATGGCCTAATTCTGTTCCTACAGAATCTCTTATGGTCTTTTAGTCATATGGTCTCTTACTCTCCAAGTTTCCAAGTTTCCTCTGCTTGGCGGTGTGACTATGGGTTTGGATGGACTGTCAGAGAATGGCTGTGTCAGCGTTGGAGACAAACAACAGACACACTTACCCCCAGCTTCCTGCTCCTCATCCGCACATATCCCTGTTTCACTATGTCGTTGAAATTTGAGGCCATCCTGGGCGTGTGTACTGCAGCACCTTCACCCTGCGATTCCCCTCCTTATTCCCTGCCAGTTCCTCCCACAGCCTCGTGTTCAGTTCGACCACCTGTGGTCCAGCTCAGGTCACATCATTGCCTGCAGCCAGCTCCTCAACAAAGCAGATCATTAATTGTCAAAGTGTTAGATCTTCACTGTGGAAGACACTAGTAATGAGCCAGATGTCGTACTTGGTGAGGGAAGTGAGTGGAGTTACTATTACATGGGAGAAGGTGCTTAAAAAGCTGAAAGGCCGAAGGGTACTTAGGTCACCCAGACCAGATGAACAGCACCCTAGGGTTCTGAAAGAGGTAGCAGTAATCTTTCAAAAATCATTGGACACTAGCATGGTGCCAGAGGACTTGAAAATTGCAAATGTCACTCCACTCTTTAAGAAAGAAGGAAGGCAGCAGAAAGGAAATTATATACCAGTTAACCTGACCTCAGTGGTTGGGAAGATATTGGAGTCAATTGTTAAGGATGATGTAATGGAGTACTAGGTGACAAGGGACAAGATAGGACAAAGTCACCATGGTATCCTTAAGGGAAAATCTTGCCTGTTAAATCTGTTGGAATTCTTTGAGGAGATTACACATGGGATAGATAAAGGGGATATAATAGGGTCTTTCAAGAGACTCTTAGATAGGTACATGGAGCTTAGGAAAATAGAGAGCTATGTGGCAGGGTAATTCTAGGCAGTTTCTAGAGTAGGATATATGGTCGGCACAACATTATGGGCTGAAAAGCCTGTAATGTGCTGTAGATTTTGATGTTCTATGTTCTATGGGATGCAGTGGATGTTGTATATTTGGACTTTCAGAAGGCCTTTGACAAAGTGCCACACATGAGGCTGCTTACCAATTTAAGAGCCAATGGCATTACAGGAAAGTTACTGGCATGGTTAGAGCATTGGCTGATTGGTAGGAGGCAGTGAGTGGAAATAAAAGGATCCCTTTCTGGTTGGCTGCCAGTGACAAGTGGTATTCCACGGGGTTTGGTGTTGGGACCGCTTCTTTTTATGCTGGATATCAATGATTGAGATGATGGAATAGATGGCTTTGTTGCCAAGTTTGCAGATGATATGAAGATTGGTGGAGGGGCAGGTAGTGTTGAAGAAACAGGTAGGCTGCACAAGGACTTAGACAGATTTGGAGAATGGGCAAGAGAGTGGCAAATGAAATACAATGTTGGAAAATTCATGGTCATGCACTTTGGTAGTAGAAATAAATGTGCAGACTATCTTCTAAACAGGGAGAAAATCTAAAAATCTGAGATGCAAAGAGACTTGGGAATCCTTGGGAAGAATACCCTAAAAGTTAACTTGCAGGTAAACTCAGTGAGGAAGACAAATGCAATTTTAGCATTCATTTCAAGAGATCTAGAATACAAGAGTAGGGCTGTGAGGCTGAGGCTTTATAAGGAACTGGTGATGCCTTACCTTTAGTATTGTGAAAGTTTTGGGCTCCACATCCAGGAAAAGATATGCTGGCATTGGAAAGGGTTCAGAAGAGATCACAATAATGATTCTGGGAATGAAAGGGTTATCATACAAGAAACATTTGATAGCTCTGGGTCTGTACTCACTGGAATTTAGAAGATGAGGGGAGATCTCATTGAAACCTTTTGAATGTTGAAAGGCCTAGACAGAGTAGATGTGGAAAAGATGTTACCTATGGTGGGGTAGTCTTGGACAAGCGGGCACAGCCTCAGGATAGAGGGTCGTCTATTTAAAACAGAGATGCAGAGGAATTTCTTTAGCCAGAGGTGGTGAACTTGTGGAATTTATTACCACAGGCAACTGTGGAGGCCAGGTCATTGGGTGTATTTAAGGCAGAGATTGATAGGTTCTTGATTGGACATGGCATCAGAGGTTACAGGGAGAAAGAAGGCTGAGGAGGGGAAAAAAGAATCAGCCATGATTGATTGACACATCAGACTTAATGAGCCAAATGGCCTACTTCTGCTCCTATATTTTATGGTCTTATGGTCTTTTCTCCAACAGTGCACCACTCACATTCCACCCTCCCAGCAGCCAGGCAGTTTATTTTATATTATTTTTTATATTTGTTTTTAATTTAGCAATACAGCTCGGAGTAGGCCCCAGTGATCCCCAATCCAATTAACCCTAACTTAATCATGGGATAATATACAATGACCAACTAATCTCCCCAGTAGAATACCAGGTAAATCTTTGGACTGGAAGAAACCAAGTCACTCGGGGAAAATACTCGCATTCGATGGGGAGGAGGCACATTGTGCCAGAATTAAGCTCTGAACTCCAGAAATGTTGTAATACTGTTGTGCTAACAGTTGCATTACTGTGGCACCTTCTACTCAGTCCTGTAGGTGGTGCAACGTGAAACACACGCACCAGAGACAACCTTCTGCAGTTTCATTCAAAACCATCAGTGACACAAAAACCACTCCCTCACAGAACACTAACTATCATGCACCCATTTCCTCAGAACTTAGTGTCTGAAAAGGCTATGCCTAATCAGTGAGGAACAGTTAGGATCCATGTCTTCCTGCATGCTTTTCAGAGGAACATAGACAGTCAGTCAGCAGTTCACCTTGTACAGAGAAGTCACTCATTAATCAATCCCAGATGAGGATCTGATCTGGCAAACTATGAGACTGATTTGCCACACTTTAGTGAGTGCGCTTCAAATCCCACTTTGTGCTTCCTCCCGACATCCCTGCACCACTCTGAATCCAAGAACAATTCCACATATTTGCTTCAATTTATTTAATGATTTGGTTCCAGCTGCTTTCTGAGATTGAGAATTCCACAAGATGAAGATATTTCTCATTATCTCAGTCTTAAACAGCCATCATAGCCTGTGGATCCCCAGACCTTGGGAACACCCATCATGCATCTCTTTGCGATACAGGGCTTTGACCAAAAACATCACCAGTTCAATTCTTCCACAGATGCTTTTGGGTTCCTCTGGAGTTAGTGTGGTGCTCCAGATTTCACTATCTGCAGTCTCTGAGGTCTTCCTGCAGAATTTTGTAGGTTTCTCTAAGATCCCATCATCCTTCAAACTGACTTCCATTGTCTTCTTACATCAACATAATCAATCCCAGTAAACCATAGCAGTGAACCTTTAGTAGACTGCCTCCATAATAAGAACATCCTTCCTCAGATAAGGATCGCAAAACTGCACACACCACTTGAGGTGCAGTGTCACCAAGCACATTTTTAAAAGTTATCCTTAGTTTGATATTTCAAACTCTCTGACTACAAAGGCTAGTGTAGCTCTGCTCTGCCCTCCATGAAGATCAACATACCCTTTACCTTCTGACCGACCTGCAGTACCTTCACGCTTAGACCATAAGGCATAGGAGCAGAACTAGGCCTTTCAGCACATTGAGTATGTTCTGCCATTCCATCATGAATTATCCTGGATCCCATTCAACCCCATACATCTGCCTTCTCACCATATCCTTTGATACCCTGACTGATCAAGAAACGATCAATTCCCATGGACTTGGCCTCTACCGCAATCTGTGGCAGACCATTCCAGAGATTCGCTACTCTCTGACTAAAAAAATTACTCCTTAGCTCTGTTCTAAAAGGTTGCCCCTCAATATAGAGGCTGTACCCTCCAGTTCAGGATACTCCCACCATAGGAAACATCCTCTCCACATCCATCCTACCTAGTCCTTTCAACATTCAGTAGGTTTCAAAATTCAGTTATTGACCGTCAGACTAATCACTGCGTTTGGCGTAAGCAAATCAAAAACACACCATTCCTACTGTGAAGCATGGTGGTGGCTACTGTGCTTCACTACAGTAGGCCCTGGAAGGCTTGTGAAGGTAGAGGGTAAAGTGAATGCAGCAAAAAATAGGGAAATTCTGGAGGAAAATCTGATGCAGTCTTCAATAGAATTGTGACTTGTGAGAAGATTTGTTTTCCAGCAAGACGACGACTCCAAGCATACAGCCAAAGCTACACAGGAATGGCTTAAAAACAACAAAGTTAATGTCCAGGAGTGGCCAAGTTAGAGACCAGACCTCAATCCCATTGAGAATTTGAGGCTGAACTTGAAAAGGACTCTTCACTCACGATCCCTCTGAAATCTGACAGATCTTGAGCAGTTTTATAAAGAAGACTGGGGAAAAGTTGCAGTGTTCAGATGTGCAAAGCTGATAGAGACCTATGATAGAACATAGAACATAGAAATCTACAGCACATCACAGGCCCTTCATCCCACAATGTTGTGCTGACTGTGTATCTTACTCTAGAAACTGCCTAGAATTTTCCTACTGCATGGACCTCTATTTTTCTGAGCTCCATGTACCTATTTAAGAGTCTCTTAAAAGACCCTATTGTATTTGCCTCCACCATTGTTGCTTTCAGTGCATTCCATGCTCTGTGTGGAAAAACTTACCCCTGGCATCCCCTCAGTACCTACTTCCGAGCACCTTAAAACTATAACCCCTTGTGTTAGCCACACAGACTCAAGACCGTAATTGCTGCCAAAGGTGCATCTACTAAATACTGACTTGAAGGGGGTGAGTAATTATGCAATCATTTTATGTTTATTAATTGTAATATATTTAGACCAATTTGTTTTCCTTTGACACGTGTCTTTTCTGTTGATTAGTGTCAAAAAAGTCAAATTAGATCCACTGTGATTCAACTTTGTAAAACAATAAAATATGAAAACTTCCAGGGGTGAGGGAAGGGTTGAATACTTTTTATAAGCACGATAGACAGAATATGAGGTGTTGCTCCTCCACCATGAGAGTGGCCTCATTATAGCACAAGAGGAGACTGTGGACCAACATGTCAAAGCAAGAATGGGAATAGAAATTAAAATGGTTGGCTATCAGGAAATTTTAATTTTGGGTGATGGAGAAGAGGTGCTGACAAAGCAATCCTCCAATTTACAATGGGTCTCACCAATGTAGAGGAGGCTGCATCAGGAGCATTGGACATAATAGATGACCTCAGCAGATTTGCAGGTTCATTGTTGCCTCATTTGGAAGGATTGTTTGGGGCCCTGAATGGAGGTGAGGGGGGGCAGGTGTAACACTTTGGCCGTATGCAGGGATATGGAGGGAGATTAGTGGGGAGGGATGAATGAACAAGGAAATCATTCACAACTGGTGGCCATTATCCAACATTCTGTAGACTCTGAAATAGATTTCACAAATTAGAGGGAAGCTCATGTAATCCATGTGAAAAAACCAGAGAGAATACAAAGAAATTAAAAGTATCTTGAATGTTACAATGAAAATGAAGATTTGGAGGATGCAATTGTCTAAAGCATTGACCACTGTAAATTGTCCCTAGGTGAGGGGTAGACCTGAGGTTTGGGGGTCAGTGTTGCTGGGATTGAGGGGAGAATAAAAGGTGGGATTAACGTAGAATTTATGTAAATGGGTGGCAATGGTCAACGTGGGCTTGTAATAGCTGTATTGTACTGCAGAGATATTGTTAGCGAGATAATTTGTTCTGTATTTTATTTAAAAACTTAAATTGTTACTCTATTAAATGGTAGTTTATATAGCTTTTAACTATTTCCAAGAAACTTCAGTCACTTAAATTTGCAGTCCCCATGCTCAGGCCTAGAAACAACAGAATGGGTTCCTCTTCTCCCCAGGCACCACTGTGTTGCGGAATGAGCATTTCTGTTCACTACAGCCAGAAGGTTCAGACTAGTTCTCTCCAAACCACCTCTGCTGTTTGCAATGGAAAGAACCATCAGAATCTCAGTCATTCAGGAGGGCAGCAAACACTGGCAGTGTTCTGGTCAGAGTACTTTTGCCTGTTCCTCAGAAGGACTGTTTTAGCACAGGGCACTGTGTCCACCAAAAGACCCTGTTGACAACTAGTAGTTTAGTTTTAATATTTGTTTTTTTAACCCTGTAGTTTACATTTGTATGTAAAGTTAGTTTATCAGTAATTTACTGGTTCACTCAGCTCATGAGATAACCAGCTAAATAACTGGTCACTGATAACTGTCAACTGATTTAGAACTCAAACGTAAACCTGTGGGATCTGCAAATGTACACTAACTGGCACTACACTGTGTGTAATAGCCCCATTTGTGCTGGGGGCTCTGTCTAGGCAACAGCAGTGCTGCAGATTTACTGTACAAATAAGGAAATACACAAGCTGATCATCAGAGAGTCAGTGATTCATGGCAAGATGCAGCACAGAAACAGGCCCTTTGCTCCATTAAGTCCATGTTGACCATTGACACCCATTTACATTAATTCTATGTTAATCCCACCTTTTATTCTCCCCTCAGTCCCAGCAACAATCCCCACACCTTAGGTCTACCCCTCACCCACACCCTAGGGACAATTTATAGTGGCCAATTAACCTACCAACCCGCCTTTGAGATTTGCGAGGAAGCCAGCGCACTCAGAGGAATCACATGTAGTCACAGCAAGAACATGCAAACACAACACAAACAGCACCCAAGCTGGGCCTCTGGGGCTGTGAGGCAGCGGTTGTACCTGCTACAGCACTGTGTTGGTGGTGTTCCTGGTTTCCGCTGACAGCCACGTGTCACCTGTGCTTGGGAGCTCAAGCAGCAGCTGACATTACACAAACTGAGTGTTGAATGGACGTCATTTTGCAGTGGGAGGTCAGAGGCTGCAGGCAGGGACCAGAAAAGGCTCAGCTCTGCAGGAAGACAGCAGCAGTTAATGGCAGATCCCAGTCACAAACACAATTCCAGTGAGGTACATCGTCCTCACTGCTGCAGGAGTCACCAGTGTCATAGAGAAAATGATATCCTGAATTGACTTCCTATCCTTAAGGATAGGCAACAGCACCTCTCCCACAATTATGTTCAAGAGTACTGCCCCACAAGACTGTGTCCTCAGCCCCTCCTCTACTCTCTGTACACTCCTGACTGTGTGGCCAGACTCTGCTCCAACTTCATCTACACGTTCATCTACACGTACCACTTCAGTGGATCACATCTCAAGTAGCAATCATTCCATTACCCAAGTGAATAGCAGGAGATAAGATGCAGCAAGCAGGGCCAGGATTATACAATAGACAATAACTAGTGCATGAAGGCAGAAACCTGACAGGAAAGCTTCTTTCCAACTGTGATAAGACTGCTGAACGGATCCTGACCTCCGTGGATCTGGGCCATACCTTCCAAATATCCGGATCTGACTTGCACTACCTTACTTTCCCTTTTCTATTTTCTAATTATGATTTATAATTTAAATTTTTATTATATTTACTTCGATTTGCACTTCAGGGAGCACAAAGCACAGAATCAAATATCACTGTGATGATTGTACACTCTAGTATCAATTGTTTGGTGACAATAAAGTTAAGTATTTAACTATTTGCTCACTAATATTTAAGTATTTGCTCACCAGCAGCCTGCTGGATCCCCTGCAGTTTGCCTACCGGGCAAATAGGTCAGTAGACGATGCAGTCAACCTGGGACTGCACTATATCCTGCAACATCTGGATCGTCCTGGGATCTATGCTTGGATGCTGTTTGTGGATTTCAGTTCGGCGTTTAACACCATCGTCCCTCATACCCTCTGCTCCAAATTGTCTCACCTTACTGTGCCACCTGACCTCTGCGATTGGATTTACAGCTTCCTGACCAACAGAAGTCAGCAGGTAAGGATGGGACAGGTCACCTCGGATATTCGAATCACCAACACTGGCGCCCCCCAGGGGTGTGTCCTCTCTCCACTGCTGTTCTCCCTCTACACCAATGACTGCACCTCCTCCAACCCCTATGTGAAGCTTTTGAAGTTTGCAGACGACACTACCATCATCGGACTCATCCAGAATAGTGATGAGTCTGCATATCGACAGCAGGTGGACCAACTGGCGCTCTGGTGCAGTCGGAACAATCTGGAGCTGAACACGCTCAAGACAAAGGAGATGATAGTGGATTTCAGGAGACATCCCCCTGCTATGTCTCCCCTCACAGTCCTCAGCAGCCCTGTGTCCACCGTGGAGAACTTCAGGTTCCTGGGAACCACCATCTCTCAGGATCTGAAGTGGGAGCAGAACATCAGCTCCATCCTGAAGAAGGCCCAGCAGCGGATGTATTTCCTGCGGCTCTTGAGGAAATACGGTCTGCCTCAGGAATTGCTGCTGCAGTTCTACACTGCAGTCATTGAGTCTGTCCTGTGCACCTCCATCAATGTGTGGTTTGGAGCCGCCACCAAGCAGGATAGAACCAGACTACGGCGCACAGTGAGGACTGCCGAGCGCATCATTGGAGCCTCCCTGCCCTCTATTGTGGACCTGTACTCTTCCAAGTTGAAGAAGAGGGCGGGGAACATCATAAAGGACTCCTCCCGTCCTGCGCATGGACTGTTTGATCTGCTTCCATCTGGTAGGCGCTTCAGATCCCTCCAGACTAAGACTAATAGGCACTGGAGAAGTTTTTTCCCTACTGCGGTCACTTTGCTGAACAGTTAACTGCCGGTTAACTGTCGGCTAACTATTACTTGGATTGCACTACCTGTATGTATAATCTATATTTTCATTTATATTTATCATTATTATTGTTATGAGCAGAGAGACAACATCTGCCGGAAGTAAATTCCTTGTATGTGCATAGGTACTTGGCGATTAAAGTCTGATTCTGATTCTGAAGTAAGTAAAAAGGAGCAGAAACCACAAGTGTTGGACAACAAACCTGATATAAGTTTATCGCAAACAGTCAGTCTCTTTTTCAGGCTGGAAATTCCGAATACTAGAGGTCAAGGCAGAGCTTTAACGGGAGAGGGAGATGTTTAAAGGGGACATGAGGCATAGGTTTTCCTACACTGTGCCTGGAACATGCTGCTTAGTGGAGGTGGTGGAAGTAGACTGGAAGCAATATTTACAACATTTAGAAAGATACATGAACAGGCAAGGAGTGGAGGGATATGGACAGAGGGGTTAGTGTAAGTTACCATTTTGCTTGACACAGATGTGCGCTGAAGGGCCCAATCCTATGACGTTCGGTAAGGGTCAGATGGGTGAGGAGTCTGGAGAAGGAGACAGTTACATTCTGAAATCCTTTTACCTTTTTGGGCCAACGTCAGGAAATGGAGCTAAATGCTAATTCCACAGGCTAGACGTAGGCCCATGCTGACAAGGACCTCTTATCTCTGGAATTAGCTCAGTGAATCTCTTTCGGATTGCCTCGCCCCCACCTCACACCCCACCGCCCTATCAGTATATCCTTTCTTAAATAAAAGGACCAAACCTATGCATGGTTCTTTGGATGTATTGACTCTAGCAGTTGTACGGGCATTGGTGAGATCACACCTGGAATACTGTGTGCAATTCCAGCCACCATCTAGTGGATGTTGTTCAGGTAGAGACACCAAAAGGTTTGCAAGAATGCTAGCAGGAATGGACGGTTTTAAATGTAAGGAGAGACTGGACAAGCTGGGACTGTTTTCCTGGCTGAGGGGTGATCTTATGGAGATTTAAAAAATCATCAGGGGCATATGGTCTCAGTCTTTTTCCCTAGGTAGGGGGGTCTAAAAGCAGTGGGCACAGGTTTAAGGTGAGAAGGGACAGATTTAAAGTCAAACTAAGGGGCGAGTTTCTCACACAGAGGGTGCCAGGTATATGAAAAAGCTGCCAGTGGAAGTGTTTGTAATTTTTTATAATTACAAAATTTACAAGACATTTGGATATGTACCAGACAGGAGATATTTAGAGGGATATGGTCACAAGCAGGTGTGACTAGCCTGGTCACACGTCTTCGATCAGCGTGTATGAGCTTCCGGGCTTAGGACGTGTTCCCTTGTGCAGCACAGAGTCAGACAGAAATGAAACAAGCTCTTTGACACAACCTGCTGTGCCAAACTAATTAAACTAATGATATCTAACCCCTTATGCCTGTATATGGCCCATGTCCCACCATTCCCTACACATGCTTTAAAGAGCCCTTATACATTACTATCATATTTGCCTCCACCACTACTCTGGAAAAAAAAAATCTAGCCCTAAACATCTCTTTTGACCAACTTCTCCTCTAGTGTTAGACATTTTGACTCTTGGAAAAAGATTGCAGCTGTGTATCTATGTCTAATAATTTTATAAAGATAGAAAAACTACAGCACAATACAGCGCATAAACCTCTATCAGGTCTCCCCTCAACCTCTGCCACTCCAGAAAAAACAACCCGAGTTCGTCCAGCCTCTCCTGAGCCCTCTCTATCCCTCTAAACATTACCTGTTTGTGTACCTTTGAAATGTTGTTGGTATATCTGACTCATCCACTTCCTCTGTCAGTTCATTCCATATTCTGATCACCCTCTGGCTGCCTTACTTGCTTCTCAGGTTACTATTAGATTCTTTCATAGAAACATAGAAAACCTACAGCACAACACAGGCCCTTTGGCCCACAATGCTCTGCTGAATATGTACTTACTTTAGAAATTACCTAGCCCTCTATTTTTCTAAGCTCTATGTACCTATCCAGGAGTCTCTTAAAAGACCCTATCATATCTGCCTCCACCACCATCGCCAGCAGCCCATTCCACGCACTCACCACTTACTGCGTAAAAAAACTTACCCCTGACATCTTCACTGTACCTACTTCCAAGCACCTTAAAACTGTGCCCTCTCGTGCTAGCCATTTCAGCCCTGGGAAAAAGCCTCTGACTATTGATATGATCAATGCCTCTCATCATCTTATACACCTCTATCAGGTCACTTCTCATCATCCTCCTCTCCAAGGAGAAAAGGCCGAGCTCATTCAACCTGTTCTCATAAGGCATGCTTCCCAATCTAGGCAACATCCTTGTAAATCTCCTCTGCATTCTTTCTATGGCTTCCACATCCTTCCTGTGCTGACCTTTCCTCTCCCTCGTGAAAACTTATTTTATTTTCTGAGATACAGCACAGAATCAGCCCTTCAAGCTGGGCTGCCCAGCAATCTCCCGATTTACTCCGAGCCTAATCGCAGGGCAATTTACAATGAGCAATTAATCCACCAAACAGTACGTCTTTAAACTGTGGGAGGAAACCCACATGGTCACGTCAAGAACATACAAACTCCTTATAGTCAGCACAGGGAAATAAACCTGAGTCGCAATGTGCTAACCACTATGTTACCGTATCACCCAAATCTACGCCCTTTAGTATTTCATTTCCCAACCCTGTGAAAAATACTGTGTACAATTTACCCTGTCTATCATTTTATACCTCCAGAATGTCACCCCTCAACCTCCTATCCATCAATGGAAAAAGTACCAACTGCACCAGCTTCTCTCCATGACTCTGTCCCTCCAATCCCGGTAACATCCTCATAAATCTCCTCTGGTTCTTTCCAACTTAATGACATCTTTTCTATATTTGGATGACCAAACCTGAACACAATATTCGAAGCATTGGAATGTGAGGTTCTGGGTTCTGGTTGGGGTTCTGGCTAGGCTCATGACAAATGGTGTGGTACACCAAACTGGGACAGACATCATGTGTAACCACACCATCCATGACCATTCGTCTATGACCAGACTATGACTGCACTGTCCATGAATAGTCTGTGTCCGCTCTGTTCATGAGCAGTCCATAACTGCAGCAGCCGTGACCTGTTTGTGACTACATCGTCCATGGCCACTCCATCTGTGACATGACCAAACAGTTGTGGCCTGTCCATGACCCACCCATTCCTGAACACACCATCATTCATGATGAGTCTGTAATTCACCAAAGTCCACTATCCGTAACTATACTGTGACTGCACCATGATCGCATCAACCATGACCATACCATTTTTGTGACCATACCATCCATAACCACAACATCATTGCACAATCTGTGAACACACAGTCTATAAACACATCATCCATAAATGCGCTAACTACCCATGTAAATGCACTGTCGTGACCAGCCTGTGACCTCTCTGTGTTCACAGTGAACCTGACAGTGGTGTGGGCAGACTGATTGCCTCAAATGGCTATGTTTAGAAACAGAAAGCTCTCAGGTGTGAGCTGCTGCCTCTCATTGAATTAGCTGCTGCCAGCACTGAATTCACCGCACAAACACTCACCTCTCCCCCACCACTTCCAGCTTCCTGCACGCCCGGCGTCACAGATCAGTCACTCCCAGGACCAGGCACTGCTGGTAAACTGGCTGCCCCCTCACTGTGACCAGCACACACACGCACACAGCTGCAGGCTGCTGACAGCTGACCCGGCTCTCCCCACACAATCCCCCAGGCTGAGAGAGGAGGGCAGCTCATTACCATAATGTAGGAGAGCGGAGGCCGGCTCTTGTGTAGACGGAGCCGCTGACCGTTCCAGCCCCTGCAGTCAGCAGTCACCTGATCAGAAACAGAGAGAGACACGGGGAGGAGCAGTTGTGACCACAGCCCCAGCCTCTTCTCAGTGAACAGGGCCGAGATCCTGAGCAGCCCTGCCTCTCACAGCACTCCCCAGGGCCCTCAATCTCAGCACTGCAGGCATAAAAACATACACACACAGAAACACACAGACTGTCACACATAGAGAAAACTTACACACACACACACACACACACAGAAACACACAGACTGTCACACATAGAGAAAACTTACACACACACACACACACACACACACACAGACTGTCACACATAGAGAAAACTTACACACACACACACACACACACACAGACTGTCACACATAGAGAAAACTTACACACACACACACACACACACACACACACAGAAACACACAGACTGTCACACACACACACACACACTGTCACACACACACACACACACAGACACAGAAACACACAGACTGTCACACACACACACACACACACACACACACACACACACACACACACACACACACACACACACACACACACACACACACACACACACACACACACACTTCACACCAATGGGCAGGGCTGTGTGCCCAATAGTAACAATCCTGTCATGCCACAGCAGACCATACATGAGGGGAGAGGCAGAGGGCAGTTGGGAACTCTATTTTCACACACTGAAGTACAGTGTCGCATTGAACCCAAGACCAAGCTCACACTGGCTCACTCATTCACGCTGTCTCTCTTTCTCTTTCTCTGTTATACTCACTGCCTCGTTCTCTCTCTCATGCACTCCGCCACTCTCACCTTCTCTCCTTAGAATGAGTCATAGAATACTACAGCACAGAAACAGGCCCTTCAGCCCAACTAGTCTATGCCAACCCCCCTCTCCACCCACCCCACATGGGAAGAGAAGTGAGATGTCCTGACACATATTGACTAAAGGCGAGATGTTGGCAGTGTTGGGCTCATCCACTGAAAGGTTGGTCACCTGGCCAGGCTCATTACTGAAAACCAGATCCAGTACAGCCCCTCCTCTTGTGGGACTATCTACATGTCGATTTTAAAACCCTCCGGGATGCACCTAACAAATTCTGCCCGACCTGAACCACTTGCACTAAGAAGATTCAAATTGATATTAGGGAAGTTGAAGTTCCCACATTTCAACAACCCTATTGTTTTTACACCTTTTCTTAATCTGCCAGCATATTTGTTCCTCGATGTCCTGAGGTGGGGGCAGAGTGATGGCACTTTTCCTATTTTTGACTTCTACCCATATAGACTCATTTGGTGAGCCTTCCATTATGTCCACTCTGAGTGCCACTGGTGATATTGTCCCTTAGCTGCAGTGCAATTCCCCCACCTATTTTACCTGCTATTTTATCCCGATTGTTTCTAAAAATAACAAAATTCTGGTACACTAAGTGCCCATTCCTGTCCCTTTCTCAACTGTCTTTGTAATAATCACACCATCATCCCATGTACAGATCCATACTCTGTTCATCACCTTTACCCATAATTCTCCTAGCATTAAAATACACATATCATTCTATCATATCATATCTGATCACTGCCTGTTTTTACATTGTCCATCCCTCCACTTTCTGACCTGGTGCTCTGGTTACACTAGGAAACCTCACGGCTAGGATATCGGTTCCCTTCTAGTTTAAATGTAATCCACCTGTCTAGTAGAGGTCACCTCCATTCCAGAACAAGTTCCAATGATCCATGAACCCAAGACCCTGCTCCCTGCACTAGTTCCTCAGACACTCATTCTTCCGTACTATCATCCTATTCTTGCCCAAACTAGTACGTGGCATCAGGTGTAGTCCAGAGGTTACTACCTTTTAGGTCCTGCTCTTCACCCTCTTTCCTAACTCCCTATATTCTCTGAGCAGGATCTCTTTTTCCTTTCTACCAATGTCACACCCAAACTCTGGTTGCTCACCCTCCATTTTGAGAATATTCTGCAGCCTCTCTGAGACATCCTGGTGCCTAGCACCTGGGAGACACACGTCTCTTTCACAGCCACAGAATCTCTTGTTCAGCCCCCTAACTATCAAGTTTCCTATCACTATTGCTCTGCCTTACTTATCCTTCCCTGCTGAGCCTCAGTTACTTTATTTCATTTTTAGTGACAACAGTTAGTTCGACAAGAAAGCAGAAAGATAGGTTGATTGGGGTCTGGTAGATCAGAGGGAATACAAAGGGGCATAATTCTAGGGTGATTGGGGATAATTATAGGGGGGATGTCAGAGGCAAATTCTTTGCACAAAGAGTGGTGGGTGAGTGGAAGAGGCAGTGACATTAGGAGCATTTAAGAAAGTCTGAAGTAGCCACATGGATGAGAAGAAAAATGGAGGGATACGTTATGAGGGAAGGGCTAAATCAATCAGAGTAAGATGAAAGGTTGGCACAATATCATGGATGGAGTGAAGGGCCTGTACTATGCTGTAGTGTTCTATGTATATGGATGAGAGGGTTATGGTCCACGTATGGATTGATGGGACCATGCAGAATAATATATTAGCACACACTGGATGGGTCAAAGGGCCTGTTTCTCTGCTGTAGTGCTCAATGATACTATAACTGTTCTGAGCAGGGCAGTGGGCATTGTCTACATAGAGCAGCAAGGCTTTTCACAAGGGGTTGTTCAGGAGGTTGCAGGAAAGCTAGACCAAATGGCATCTATGATGGCAAGATTGACCTTGTAGACAGTGAAGCGGTTGGGTTATAATTCACACTGGTAACCCATGACCAGTAATGTGTCACATGGATTGGTGCTGGGTCTCCTATTGTTTATTTTGTATATATATATATTAGTGATTTGGATGAAAATCTAGGTATTATGGTAAGTTTCAAGTTGATGTTGTGTACAGTGAAGAAGGCTATCAAAGGTTAGAACAGTATTTAGATCAATTGGGAAAGTGGCCCAAGGAATGGCAGATAAGACTTAAATCTGACCAGGAATGGCAGATAGGATTTAACAGACAAGGAATGGCAGATAGCATTTAACAGACAAGGAATGACAGATAGTACTTAACAGACAAGGAATGGCAGATAGGATTTAACAGACAAGGAATGGCAAATAGGATTTAACTCAGACAAGGAATGGCAGATAGGATTTAACAGACAAGGAATGACAGATAGGATTTAACAGACAAGGAATGGCAAATAGGATTTAACAGACAAGGAATGACAGATAGGATTTAACAGACAAGGAATGGCAGATAGGATTTAACAGACAAGGAATGGCAGATAGGATTTAACTCAAACAAGGAATGGCAGATAGGATTTAACAGACAAGGAATGGCAGATAGGATTTAACAGACAAGGAATGGCAGATAGGATTTAACTCAAACAAGGAATGGCAGATAGGATTTAACAGACAAGGAATGGCAAATAGGATTTAACTCAGACGAGGAATGGCAGATAGGATTTAACTCAGACGAGGAATGGCAGATAAGATTTAACTCAGACAAGGAATGGCAGATAGGATTTAAATCAGACGAGGAATGGCAGATAAGATTTAACTCAGACAAGGAATGGCAGATAGGATTTAACAGACGAGGAATGGCAGATAGGATTTAACTCTGACAAGGAATGACAGATAGGATTTAACAGACTAGGAATGGCAGATAGCATTTAACAGACAAGGAATGACAGATAGGATTTAACAGACAAGGAATGGCAGATAGGATTTAACTCAGATAAGGAATGGCAGATAGGATTTAACAGACAAGGAATGGCAGATAGGATTTAAAAGACAAGGAATGACAGATAGGATTTAACTCAGACAAGGAATGGCAGATAGGATTTAACAGACAAGGAATGACAGATAGGATTTAACAGTCAAGGAATGGCAGATAGGATTTAACTCTGACAAGGAATGACAGATAGGATTTAACAGACTAGGAATGGCAGATAGGATTTAACTCAGACAAGGAATGGCAAATAGGATTTAACCCTGACAAGGAATGACAGACAGGATTTAACAGACAAGGAATGGCAGATAGGATTTAACTCAGACAAGGAATGGCAGATAGGATTTAACAGACAAGGAATGGCAGATAGGATTTAACTCAGACAAGGAATAGCAGATAGGATTTAACAGACGAGGAATGGCAGATAGGATTTAACTCAGACAAGGAATGACATATAGGATTTAACAGACAAGGAATGACAGATAGGATTTAACTCTGACAAGGAATGGCAGATAGGATTTAACTCAGACAAGGAATGGCAGATAAGATTTAACTTAGACAAGGAATGCAGATAGGATTTAACAGACAAGGAATGGCAGATAGGATTTAACTCAGACAAGGAATGGCAGATAGGATTTAACAGACAAGGAATGACAGATAGGATTTAACTTAGACAAGGAAAGCAGATAGGATTTAACAGACAAGGAATGGCAGATAGGATTTAACTCAAACAAGGAATGGCAGATAGGATTTAACAGACAAGGAATGGCAGATAGGATTTAACAGACAAGGAATGGCAGATAGGATTTAACTCAGACGAGGAATGGCAGATAAGATTTAACTCAGACAAGGAATGGCAGATAGGATTTAACTCAGACGAGGAATGGCAGATAAGATTTAACTCAGACGAGGAATGGCAGATAAGATTTAACTCAGACAAGGAATGGCAGATAGGATTTAACTCAGACGAGGAATGGCAGATAAGATTTAACTCAGACAAGGAATGGCAGATAGGATTTAACTCAGACGAGGAATGGCAGATAAGATTTAACTCAGACAAGGAATGGCAGATAGGATTTAACAGACGAGGAATGGCAGATAGGATTTAACTCAGACAAGGAATGGCAGATAGGATTTAACAGACGAGGAATGGCAGATAGGATTTAACTCAGACAAGGAATGGCAAATAGGATTTAACTCTGACAAGGAATGACAGATAGGATTTAACTCTGACAAGGAATGACAGATAGGATTTAACAGTCAAGGAATGGCAGATAGGATTTAACTCTGACAAGGAATGACAGATAGGATTTAACAGACTAGGAATGGCAGATAGCATTTAACAGACAAGGAATGACAGATAGGACTTAACAGACAAGGAATGGCAGATAGGATTTAACAGACAAGGAATGACAGATAGGATTTAACAGACAAGGAATGGCAGATAGGATTTAACTCAGATAAGGAATAGCAGATAGGATTTAACAGACAAGGAATGACAGATAGGACTTAACAGACAAGGAATGGCAGATAGGATTTAACTCAGACAAGGAATGACAGATAGTATTTAACAGACAAGGAATGGCAGATAGGATTTAACTCAGACAAGGAATGGCAGATAAGATTTAACTCAGACAAGGAATGGCAGATAGGATTTAACTCAGACGAGGAATGGCAGATAAGATTTAACTCAGACAAGGAATGGCAGATAGGATTTAACAGACGAGGAATGGCAGATAGGATTTAACTCAGACAAGGAATGGCAAATAGGATTTAACTCTGACAAGGAATGACAGATAGGATTTAATTCAGACAAGGAATGGCAGATAGGATTTAACTCAGACAAGGAATGGCAAATAGGATTTAACCCTGACAAGGAATGACAGATAGGATTTAACTCTGATAAGGAATGACAGATAGGATTTAACAGTCAAGGAATGGCAGATAGGATTTAACTCTGACAAGGAATGACAGATAGCATTTAACAGACAAGGAATGGCAGATAGCATTTAACAGACAAGGAATGACAGATAGGATTTAACTCAGACAAGGAATGACAGATAGGATTTAACAGACAAGGAATGGCAGATAGGATTTAACAGACAAGGAATGGCAGATAGGATTTAACTCAGACGAGGAATGGCAGATAAGATTCATCTCAGACAAGGAATGGCAGATAGGATTTAACTCAGACGAGGAATGGCAGATAAGATTTAACTCAGACGAGGAATAGCAGATAAGATTTAACTCAGACAAGGAATGGCAGATAGGATTTAACTCAGACGAGGAATGGCAGATAAGATTTAACTCAGACGAGGAATGGCAGATAGGATTTAACTCAAACGAGGAATGGCAGATAAGATTTAACTCAGACAAGGAATGGCAGATAAGATTTAAATCAGACGAGCAATGGCAGATAAGATTTAACTCAGACAAGGAATGGCAGATAGGATTTAACTCAGATGAGGAATGGCAGATAAGATTTAACTCAGACAAGGAATGGCAGATAGGATTTAACAGACGAGGAATGGCAGATAGGATTTAACTCTGACAAGGAATGACAGATAGGATTTAACAGACTAGGAATGGCAGATAGCATTTAACAGACAAGGAATGACAGATAGGATTTAACAGACAAGGAATGGCAGATAGGATTTAACTCAGACAAGGAATGACAGATAGGATTTAACAGACAAGGAATGGCAGATAGGATTTAACTCAGATAAGGAATAGCAGATAGGATTTAACTCAGACAAGGAATGGCAGATAGGATTTAACAGACAAGGAATGGCAGATAGGATTTAACTCAAACAAGGAATGGCAGATAAGATTTAACTCAGACAAGGAATGGCAGATAGGATTTAACAGACAAGGAATGGCAGATAGGATTTAACTCAAACAAGGAATGGCAGATAGGATTTAACAGACAAGGAATGGCAGATAGGATTTAACAGACAAGGAATGGCAGATAGGATTTAACTCAGACGAGGAATGGCAGATAAGATTTAACTCAGACGAGGAATGGCAGATAAGATTTAACTCAGACAAGGAATGGCAGATAGGATTTAACTCAGACAAGGAATGGCAGATAGGATTTAACTCAGACGAGGAATGGCAGATAAGATTTAACTCAGACGAGGAATGGCAGATAAGATTTAACTCAGACAAAGAATGGCAGATAGGATTTAACTCAGACAAGGAATGGCAGATAGGATTTAACTCAGATAAGGAATAGCAGATAGGATTTAACAGACAAGGAATGACAGATAGGACTTAACAGACAAGGAATGGCAGATAGGATTTAAATCAGACAAGGAATGACAGATAGGATTTAACAGACAAGGAATGGCAGATAGGATTTAACTCAGATAAGGAATGGCAGATAGGATTTAACAGACAAGGAATGGCAGATAGGATTTAACTCTGACAAGGAATGACAGATAGGATTTAACTCTGACAAGGAATGACAGATAGGATTGAACAGTCAAGGAATGGCAGATAGGATTTAACTCTGACTAGGAATGACAGATAGGACTTAACAGACTAGGAATGGCAGATAGCATTTAACAGACAAGGAATGACAGATAGGACTTAACAGGCAAGGAATGGCAGATAGGATTTAACTCAGACAAGGAATGACAGATAGGATTTAACAGACAAGGAATGGCAGATAGGATTTAACTCAGATAAGGAATAGCAGATAGGATTTAACAGACAAGGAATGACAGATAGGACTTAACAGACAAGGAATGGCAGATAGGATTTAACTCAGACAAGGAATGACAGATAGGATTTAACAGACAAGGAATGGCAGATAGGATTTAACTCAGACAAGGAATGGCAGATAAGATTTAACTCAGACAAGGAATGGCAGATAGGATTTAACAGACAAGGAATGGCAGATAGGATTTAACTCAAACAAGGAATGGCAGATAGGATTTAACAGACAAGGAATGGCAGATAGGATTTAACAGACAAGGAATGGCAGATAGGATTTAACTCAGACGAGGAATGGCAGATAAGATTTAACTCAGACAAGGAATGGCAGATAGGATTAAACTCAGACGAGGAATGGCAGATAAGATTTAACTCAGACAAGGAATGGCAGATAATATTTAACTCAGACAAGGAATGGCAGATAGGATTTAACTCAGACAAGGAATGGCAGATAGGATTTCACTCAGACGAGGAATGGCAGATAAGATTTAACTCAGACGAGGAATGGCAGATAAGATTTAACTCAGACAAGGAATGGCAGATAGGATTTAACTCAGACGAGGAATGGCAGATAAGATTTAACTCAGACGAGGAATGGCAGATAAGATTTAACTCAGACAAGGAATGGCAGATAGGATTTAACTCAGACAAGGAATGGCAGATAGGATTTAACTCAGACGAGGAATGGCAGATAAGATTTAACTCAGACGAGGAATGGCAGATAAGATTTAACTCAGACAAGGAATGGCAGATAGGATTTAACTCAGATAAGGAATAGCAGATAGGATTTAACAGACAAGGAATGGCAGATAGGATTTAACTCAGACAAGGAATGACAGATAGTATTTAACAGACAAGGAATGGCAGATAGGATTTAACTCAGACAAGGAATGGCAGATAAGATTTAACTCAGACAAGGAATGACAGATAGGATTTAACAGACAAGGAATGGCAGATAGGATTTAACTCAGATAAGGAATGGCAGATAGGATTTAGCAGACAAGGAATGGCAGATAGGATTTAACAGTCAAGGAATGGCAGATAGGATTTAACTCTGACAAGGAATGACAGATAGGATTTAACAGACTAGGAATGGCAGATAGCATTTAACACAGACAAGGAATGACAGATAGGATTTAACAGACAAGGAATGGCAGATAGGATTTAACTCAGATAAGGAATGGCAGATAGGATTTAACAGACAAGGAATGGCAGATAGGATTTGACAGTCAAGGAATGGCAGATAGGATTTAAATCAGACAAGGAATGACAGATAGGATTTAACAGACAAGGAATGGCAGATAGGATTTAACTCAGATAAGGAATGGCAGATAGGATTTAACAGACAAGGAATGGCAGATAGGATTTAACAGTCAAGGAATGGCAGATAGGATTTAACAGTCAAGGAATGGCAGATAGGATTTAACAGTCAAGGAATGGCAGATAGGATTTAACTCTGACAAGGAATGACAGATAGGATTTAACAGACAAGGAATGGCAGATAGGATTTAACAGACAAGGAATGGCAGATAGGATTTAACTCAGACGCGGAATGGCAGATAAGATTTAACTCAGACGAGGAATGGCAGATAAGATTTAACTCAGACGAGGAATGGCAGATAGGATTTAACTCAGACGAGGAATGGCAGATAAGATTTAACTCAGACAAGGAATGGCAGATAGGATTTAACTCAAACGAGGAATGGCAGATAAGATTTAACTCAGACAAGGAATGGCAGATAAGATTTAAATCAGACGAGCAATGGCAGATAAGATTTAACTCAGACAAGGAATGGCAGATAGGATTTAACTCAGATGAGGCATGGCAGATAAGATTTAACTCAGACAAGGAATGGCAGATAGGATTTAACAGACGAGGAATGGCAGATAGGATTTAACTCTGACAAGGAATGACAGATAGGATTTAACAGACTAGGAATGGCAGATAGCATTTAACAGACAAGGAATGACAAATAGGATTTAACAGACAAGGAATGGCAGATAGGATTTAACTCAGACAAGGAATGACAGATAGGATTTAACAGACAAGGAATGGTAGATAGGATTTAACTCAGATAAGGAATAGCAGATAGGATTTAACAGACAAGGAATGACAGATAGGACTTAACAGACAAGGAATGGCAGATAGGATTTAACTCAGACAAGGAATGACAGATAGGATTTAACAGACAAGGAATGGCAGATAGGATTTAACAGACAAGGAATGGCAGATAGGATTTAACAGACAAGGAATGGCAGATAGGATTTAACTCAGACGAGGAATGGCAGATAAGATTTAACTCAGACGAGGAATGGCAGATAAGATTTAACTCAGACAAGGAATGGCAGATAGGATTTAACTCAGACAAGGAATGGCAGATAGGATTTAACTCAGACGAGGAATGGCAGATAAGATTTAACTCAGACGAGGAATGGCAGATAAGATTTAACTCAGACAAGGAATGGCAGATAGGATTTAACTCAGACAAGGAATGGCAGATAGGATTTAACTCAGACGAGGAATGGCAGATAAGATTTAACTCAGACGAGGAATGGCAGATAAGATTTAACTCAGACAAGGAATGGCAGATAGGATTTAACTCAGACAAGGAATGGCAGATAGGATTTAACTCAGATAAGGAATAGCAGATAGGATTTAACAGACAAGGAATGACAGATAGGACTTAACAGACAAGGAATGGCAGATAGGATTTAAATCAGACAAGGAATGACAGATAGGATTTAACAGACAAGGAATGGCAGATAGGATTTAACTCAGATAAGGAATGGCAGATAGGATTTAACAGACAAGGAATGGCAGATAGGATTTAACTCTGACAAGGAATGACAGATAGGATTTAACTCTGACAAGGAATGGCAGATAGGATTGAACAGTCAAGGAATGGCAGATAGGATTTAACTCTGACTAGGAATGACAGATAGGACTTAACAGACTAGGAATGGCAGATAGCATTTAACAGACAAGGAATGACAGATAGGACTTAACAGGCAAGGAATGGCAGATAGGATTTAACTCAGACAAGGAATGACAGATAGGATTTAACAGACAAGGAATGGCAGATAGGATTTAAATCAGATAAGGAATAGCAGATAGGATTTAACAGACAAGGAATGACAGATAGGACTTAACAGACAAGGAATGGCAGATAGGATTTAACTCAGACAAGGAATGACAGATAGGATTTAACAGTCAAGGAATGGCAGATAGGATTTAACTCAGACAAGGAATGGCAGATAAGATTTAACTCAGACAAGGAATGGCAGATAGGATTTAACAGACAAGGAATGGCAGATAGGATTTAACTCAAACAAGGAATGGCAGATAGGATTTAACAGACAAGGAATGGCAGATAGGATTTAACAGACAAGGAATGGCAGATAGGATTTAACTCAGACGAGGAATCGCAGATAAGATTTAACTCAGACAAGGAATGGCAGATAGGATTTAACTCAGACGAGGAATGGCAGATAAGATTTAACTCAGACAAGGAATGGCAGATAATATTTAACTCAGACAAGGAATGGCAGATAGGATTTAACTCAGACAAGGAATGGCAGATAGGATTTCACTCAGACGAGGAATGGCAGATAAGATTTAACTCAGACGAGGAATGGCAGATAAGATTTAACTCAGACAAGGAATGGCAGATAGGATTTAACTCAGACGAGGAATGGCAGATAAGATTTAACTCAGACGAGGAATGGCAGATAAGATTTAACTCAGACAAGGAATGGCAGATAGGATTTAACTCAGACAAGGAATGGCAGATAGGATTTAACTCAGACGAGGAATGGCAGATAAGATTTAACTCAGACGAGGAATGGCAGATAAGATTTAACTCAGACAAGGAATGGCAGATAGGATTTAACTCAGATAAGGAATAGCAGATAGGATTTAACAGACAAGGAATGGCAGATAGGATTTAACTCAGACAAGGAATGACAGATAGTATTTAACAGACAAGGAATGGCAGATAGGATTTAACTCAGACAAGGAATGGCAGATAAGATTTAACTCAGACAAGGAATGACAGATAGGATTTAACAGACAAGGAATGGCAGATAGGATTTAACTCAGATAAGGAATGGCAGATAGGATTTAACAGACAAGGAATGGCAGATAGGATTTAACAGTCAAGGAATGGCAGATAGGATTTAACTCTGACAAGGAATGACAGATAGGATTTAACAGACTAGGAATGGCAGATAGCATTTAACTCAGACAAGGAATGACAGATAGGATTTAACAGACAAGGAATGGCAGATAGGATTTAACTCAGATAAGGAATAGCAGATAGGATTTAACAGACAAGGAATGACAGATAGGACTTAACAGACAAGGAATGGCAGATAGGATTTAACTCAGACAAGGAATGACAGATAGTATTTAACAGACAAGGAATGGCAGATAGGATTTAACTCAGACAAGGAATGGCAGATAAGATTTAACTCAGACAAGGAATGGCAGATAGGATTTAACTCAGACGAGGAATGGCAGATAAGATTTAACTCAGACAAGGAATGGCAGATAGGATTTAACAGACGAGGAATGGCAGATAGGATTTAACTCAGACAAGGAATGGCAAATAGGATTTAACTCTGACAAGGAATGACAGATAGGATTTAATTCAGACAAGGAATGGCAGATAGGATTTAACTCAGACAAGGAATGGCAAATAGGATTTAACCCTGACAAGGAATGACAGATAGGATTTAACTCTGATAAGGAATGACAGATAGGATTTAACAGTCAAGGAATGGCAGATAGGATTTAACTCTGACAAGGAATGACAGATAGCATTTAACAGACAAGGAATGGCAGATAGCATTTAACAGACAAGGAATGACAGATAGGATTTAACTCAGACAAGGAATGACAGATAGGATTTAACAGACAAGGAATGGCAGATAGGATTTAACAGACAAGGAATGGCAGATAGGATTTAACTCAGACGAGGAATGGCAGATAAGATTCATCTCAGACAAGGAATGGCAGATAGGATTTAACTCAGACGAGGAATGGCAGATAAGATTTAACTCAGACGAGGAATAGCAGATAAGATTTAACTCAGACAAGGAATGGCAGATAGGATTTAACTCAGACGAGGAATGGCAGATAAGATTTAACTCAGACGAGGAATGGCAGATAGGATTTAACTCAAACGAGGAATGGCAGATAAGATTTAACTCAGACAAGGAATGGCAGATAAGATTTAAATCAGACGAGCAATGGCAGATAAGATTTAACTCAGACAAGGAATGGCAGATAGGATTTAACTCAGATGAGGAATGGCAGATAAGATTTAACTCAGACAAGGAATGGCAGATAGGATTTAACAGACGAGGAATGGCAGATAGGATTTAACTCTGACAAGGAATGACAGATAGGATTTAACAGACTAGGAATGGCAGATAGCATTTAACAGACAAGGAATGACAGATAGGATTTAACAGACAAGGAATGGCAGATAGGATTTAACTCAGACAAGGAATGACAGATAGGATTTAACAGACAAGGAATGGCAGATAGGATTTAACTCAGATAAGGAATAGCAGATAGGATTTAACTCAGACAAGGAATGGCAGATAGGATTTAACAGACAAGGAATGGCAGATAGGATTTAACTCAAACAAGGAATGGCAGATAAGATTTAACTCAGACAAGGAATGGCAGATAGGATTTAACAGACAAGGAATGGCAGATAGGATTTAACTCAAACAAGGAATGGCAGATAGGATTTAACAGACAAGGAATGGCAGATAGGATTTAACAGACAAGGAATGGCAGATAGGATTTAACTCAGACGAGGAATGGCAGATAAGATTTAACTCAGACGAGGAATGGCAGATAAGATTTAACTCAGACAAGGAATGGCAGATAGGATTTAACTCAGACAAGGAATGGCAGATAGGATTTAACTCAGACGAGGAATGGCAGATAAGATTTAACTCAGACGAGGAATGGCAGATAAGATTTAACTCAGACAAAGAATGGCAGATAGGATTTAACTCAGACAAGGAATGGCAGATAGGATTTAACTCAGATAAGGAATAGCAGATAGGATTTAACAGACAAGGAATGACAGATAGGACTTAACAGACAAGGAATGGCAGATAGGATTTAAATCAGACAAGGAATGACAGATAGGATTTAACAGACAAGGAATGGCAGATAGGATTTAACTCAGATAAGGAATGGCAGATAGGATTTAACAGACAAGGAATGGCAGATAGGATTTAACTCTGACAAGGAATGACAGATAGGATTTAACTCTGACAAGGAATGACAGATAGGATTGAACAGTCAAGGAATGGCAGATAGGATTTAACTCTGACTAGGAATGACAGATAGGACTTAACAGACTAGGAATGGCAGATAGCATTTAACAGACAAGGAATGACAGATAGGACTTAACAGGCAAGGAATGGCAGATAGGATTTAACTCAGACAAGGAATGACAGATAGGATTTAACAGACAAGGAATGGCAGATAGGATTTAACTCAGATAAGGAATAGCAGATAGGATTTAACAGACAAGGAATGACAGATAGGACTTAACAGACAAGGAATGGCAGATAGGATTTAACTCAGACAAGGAATGACAGATAGGATTTAACAGACAAGGAATGGCAGATAGGATTTAACTCAGACAAGGAATGGCAGATAAGATTTAACTCAGACAAGGAATGGCAGATAGGATTTAACAGACAAGGAATGGCAGATAGGATTTAACTCAAACAAGGAATGGCAGATAGGATTTAACAGACAAGGAATGGCAGATAGGATTTAACAGACAAGGAATGGCAGATAGGATTTAACTCAGACGAGGAATGGCAGATAAGATTTAACTCAGACAAGGAATGGCAGATAGGATTAAACTCAGACGAGGAATGGCAGATAAGATTTAACTCAGACAAGGAATGGCAGATAATATTTAACTCAGACAAGGAATGGCAGATAGGATTTAACTCAGACAAGGAATGGCAGATAGGATTTCACTCAGACGAGGAATGGCAGATAAGATTTAACTCAGACGAGGAATGGCAGATAAGATTTAACTCAGACAAGGAATGGCAGATAGGATTTAACTCAGACGAGGAATGGCAGATAAGATTTAACTCAGACGAGGAATGGCAGATAAGATTTAACTCAGACAAGGAATGGCAGATAGGATTTAACTCAGACAAGGAATGGCAGATAGGATTTAACTCAGACGAGGAATGGCAGATAAGATTTAACTCAGACGAGGAATGGCAGATAAGATTTAACTCAGACAAGGAATGGCAGATAGGATTTAACTCAGATAAGGAATAGCAGATAGGATTTAACAGACAAGGAATGGCAGATAGGATTTAACTCAGACAAGGAATGACAGATAGTATTTAACAGACAAGGAATGGCAGATAGGATTTAACTCAGACAAGGAATGGCAGATAAGATTTAACTCAGACAAGGAATGACAGATAGGATTTAACAGACAAGGAATGGCAGATAGGATTTAACTCAGATAAGGAATGGCAGATAGGATTTAGCAGACAAGGAATGGCAGATAGGATTTAACAGTCAAGGAATGGCAGATAGGATTTAACTCTGACAAGGAATGACAGATAGGATTTAACAGACTAGGAATGGCAGATAGCATTTAACACAGACAAGGAATGACAGATAGGATTTAACAGACAAGGAATGGCAGATAGGATTTAACTCAGATAAGGAATGGCAGATAGGATTTAACAGACAAGGAATGGCAGATAGGATTTGACAGTCAAGGAATGGCAGATAGGATTTAAATCAGACAAGGAATGACAGATAGGATTTAACAGACAAGGAATGGCAGATAGGATTTAACTCAGATAAGGAATGGCAGATAGGATTTAACAGACAAGGAATGGCAGATAGGATTTAACAGTCAAGGAATGGCAGATAGGATTTAACAGTCAAGGAATGGCAGATAGGATTTAACAGTCAAGGAATGGCAGATAGGATTTAACTCTGACAAGGAATGACAGATAGGATTTAACAGACAAGGAATGGCAGATAGGATTTAACAGACAAGGAATGGCAGATAGGATTTAACTCAGACGCGGAATGGCAGATAAGATTTAACTCAGACGAGGAATGGCAGATAAGATTTAACTCAGACGAGGAATGGCAGATAGGATTTAACTCAGACGAGGAATGGCAGATAAGATTTAACTCAGACAAGGAATGGCAGATAGGATTTAACTCAAACGAGGAATGGCAGATAAGATTTAACTCAGACAAGGAATGGCAGATAAGATTTAAATCAGACGAGCAATGGCAGATAAGATTTAACTCAGACAAGGAATGGCAGATAGGATTTAACTCAGATGAGGCATGGCAGATAAGATTTAACTCAGACAAGGAATGGCAGATAGGATTTAACAGACGAGGAATGGCAGATAGGATTTAACTCTGACAAGGAATGACAGATAGGATTTAACAGACTAGGAATGGCAGATAGCATTTAACAGACAAGGAATGACAAATAGGATTTAACAGACAAGGAATGGCAGATAGGATTTAACTCAGACAAGGAATGACAGATAGGATTTAACAGACAAGGAATGGTAGATAGGATTTAACTCAGATAAGGAATAGCAGATAGGATTTAACAGACAAGGAATGACAGATAGGACTTAACAGACAAGGAATGGCAGATAGGATTTAACTCAGACAAGGAATGACAGATAGGATTTAACAGACAAGGAATGGCAGATAGGATTTAACAGACAAGGAATGGCAGATAGGATTTAACAGACAAGGAATGGCAGATAGGATTTAACTCAGACGAGGAATGGCAGATAAGATTTAACTCAGACGAGGAATGGCAGATAAGATTTAACTCAGACAAGGAATGGCAGATAGGATTTAACTCAGACAAGGAATGGCAGATAGGATTTAACTCAGACGAGGAATGGCAGATAAGATTTAACTCAGACGAGGAATGGCAGATAAGATTTAACTCAGACAAGGAATGGCAGATAGGATTTAACTCAGACAAGGAATGGCAGATAGGATTTAACTCAGACGAGGAATGGCAGATAAGATTTAACTCAGACGAGGAATGGCAGATAAGATTTAACTCAGACAAGGAATGGCAGATAGGATTTAACTCAGACAAGGAATGGCAGATAGGATTTAACTCAGATAAGGAATAGCAGATAGGATTTAACAGACAAGGAATGACAGATAGGACTTAACAGACAAGGAATGGCAGATAGGATTTAAATCAGACAAGGAATGACAGATAGGATTTAACAGACAAGGAATGGCAGATAGGATTTAACTCAGATAAGGAATGGCAGATAGGATTTAACAGACAAGGAATGGCAGATAGGATTTAACTCTGACAAGGAATGACAGATAGGATTTAACTCTGACAAGGAATGGCAGATAGGATTGAACAGTCAAGGAATGGCAGATAGGATTTAACTCTGACTAGGAATGACAGATAGGACTTAACAGACTAGGAATGGCAGATAGCATTTAACAGACAAGGAATGACAGATAGGACTTAACAGGCAAGGAATGGCAGATAGGATTTAACTCAGACAAGGAATGACAGATAGGATTTAACAGACAAGGAATGGCAGATAGGATTTAAATCAGATAAGGAATAGCAGATAGGATTTAACAGACAAGGAATGACAGATAGGACTTAACAGACAAGGAATGGCAGATAGGATTTAACTCAGACAAGGAATGACAGATAGGATTTAACAGTCAAGGAATGGCAGATAGGATTTAACTCAGACAAGGAATGGCAGATAAGATTTAACTCAGACAAGGAATGGCAGATAGGATTTAACAGACAAGGAATGGCAGATAGGATTTAACTCAAACAAGGAATGGCAGATAGGATTTAACAGACAAGGAATGGCAGATAGGATTTAACAGACAAGGAATGGCAGATAGGATTTAACTCAGACGAGGAATCGCAGATAAGATTTAACTCAGACAAGGAATGGCAGATAGGATTTAACTCAGACGAGGAATGGCAGATAAGATTTAACTCAGACAAGGAATGGCAGATAATATTTAACTCAGACAAGGAATGGCAGATAGGATTTAACTCAGACAAGGAATGGCAGATAGGATTTCACTCAGACGAGGAATGGCAGATAAGATTTAACTCAGACGAGGAATGGCAGATAAGATTTAACTCAGACAAGGAATGGCAGATAGGATTTAACTCAGACGAGGAATGGCAGATAAGATTTAACTCAGACGAGGAATGGCAGATAAGATTTAACTCAGACAAGGAATGGCAGATAGGATTTAACTCAGACAAGGAATGGCAGATAGGATTTAACTCAGACGAGGAATGGCAGATAAGATTTAACTCAGACGAGGAATGGCAGATAAGATTTAACTCAGACAAGGAATGGCAGATAGGATTTAACTCAGATAAGGAATAGCAGATAGGATTTAACAGACAAGGAATGGCAGATAGGATTTAACTCAGACAAGGAATGACAGATAGTATTTAACAGACAAGGAATGGCAGATAGGATTTAACTCAGACAAGGAATGGCAGATAAGATTTAACTCAGACAAGGAATGACAGATAGGATTTAACAGACAAGGAATGGCAGATAGGATTTAACTCAGATAAGGAATGGCAGATAGGATTTAACAGACAAGGAATGGCAGATAGGATTTAACAGTCAAGGAATGGCAGATAGGATTTAACTCTGACAAGGAATGACAGATAGGATTTAACAGACTAGGAATGGCAGATAGCATTTAACTCAGACAAGGAATGACAGATAGGATTTAACAGACAAGGAATGGCAGATAGGATTTAACTCAGATAAGGAATGGCAGATAGGATTTAACAGACAAGGAATGGCAGATAGGATTTGACAGTCAAGGAATGGCAGATAGGATTTAAATCAGACAAGGAATGACAGATAGGATTTAACAGACAAGGAATGGCAGATAGGATTTAACTCAGATAAGGAATGGCAGATAGGATTTAACAGACAAGGAATGGCAGATAGGATTTAACAGTCAAGGAATGGCAGATAGGATTTAACAGTCAAGGAATGGCAGATAGGATTTAACTCTGACAAGGAATGACAGATAGGATTTAACAGACTAGGAATGGCAGATAGCATTTAACTCAGACAAGGAATGACAGATAGGATTTAACAGACAAGGAATGGCAGATAGGATTTAACTCAGATAAGGAATGGCAGATAGGATTTAACAGACAAGGAATGGCAGATAGGATTTAACAGACAAGGAATGACAGATAGGATTTAACAGACAAGGAATGGCAGATAGGATTTAACTCAGACAAGGAATGGCAGATAAGATTTAACTCAGACAAGGAATGGCAGATAGGATTTAACAGACAAGGAATGGCAGATAGGATTTAACTCAAACAAGGAATGGCAGATAGGATTTAACAGACAAGGAATGGCAGATAGGATTTAACAGACAAGGAATGGCAGATAGGATTTAACTCAGACGAGGAATGGCAGATAAGATTTAACTCAGACAAGGAATGGCAGATAGGATTTAACTCAGACGAGGAATGGCAGATAAGATTTAACTCAGACAAGGAATGGCAGATAATATTTAACTCAGACAAGGAATGGCAGATAGGATTTAACTCAGACAAGGAATGGCAGATAGGATTTCACTCAGACGAGGAATGGCAGATAAGATTTAACTCAGACGAGGAATGGCAGATAAGATTTAACTCAGACAAGGAATGGCAGATAGGATTTAACTCAGACGAGGAATGGCAGATAAGATTTAACTCAGACGAGGAATGGCAGATAAGATTTAACTCAGACAAGGAATGGCAGATAGGATTTAACTCAGACAAGGAATGGCAGATAGGATTTAACTCAGACGAGGAATGGCAGATAAGATTTAACTCAGACGAGGAATGGCAGATAAGATTTAACTCAGACGAGGAATGGCAGATAGGATTTAACTCAGATAAGGAATAGCAGATAGGATTTAACAGACAAGGAATGGCAGATAGGATTTAACTCAGACAAGGAATGACAGATAGTATTTAACAGACAAGGAATGGCAGATAGGATTTAACTCAGACAAGGAATGGCAGATAAGATTTAACTCAGACAAGGAATGACAGATAGGATTTAACAGACAAGGAATGGCAGATAGGATTTAACTCAGATAAGGAATGGCAGATAGGATTTAACAGACAAGGAATGGCAGATAGGATTTAACAGTCAAGGAATGGCAGATAGGATTTAACTCTGACAAGGAATGACAGATAGGATTTAACAGACTAGGAATGGCAGATAGCATTTAACACAGACAAGGAATGACAGATAGGATTTAACAGACAAGGAATGGCAGATAGGATTTAACTCAGATAAGGAATGGCAGATAGGATTTAACAGACAAGGAATGGCAGATAGGATTTGACAGTCAAGGAATGGCAGATAGGATTTAAATCAGACAAGGAATGACAGATAGGATTTAACAGACAAGGAATGGCAGATAGGATTTAACTCAGATAAGGAATGGCAGATAGGATTTAACAGACAAGGAATGGCAGATAGGATTTAACAGTCAAGGAATGGCAGATAGGATTTAACAGTCAAGGAATGGCAGATAGGATTTAACTCTGACAAGGAATGACAGATAGGATTTAACAGACTAGGAATGGCAGATAGCATTTAACTCAGACAAGGAATGACAGATAGGATTTAACAGACAAGGAATGGCAGATAGGATTTAACTCAGATAAGGAATGGCAGATAGGATTTAACAGACAAGGAATGGCAGATAGGATTTAACAGACAAGGAATGACAGATAGGATTTAACTCAGACAAGGAATGACAGATAGGATTTAACAGACAAGGAATGGCAGATAGGATTTAACAGACAAGGAATGGCAGATAGGATTTAACTCAGACGCGGAATGGCAGATAAGATTTAACTCAGACGAGGAATGGCAGATAAGATTTAACTCAGACGAGGAATGGCAGATAAGATTTAACTCAGACAAGGAATGGCAGATAGGATTTAACTCAGACGAGGAATGGCAGATAAGATTTAACTCAGACAAGGAATGGCAGATAGGATTTAACTCAAACGAGGAATGGCAGATAAGATTTAACTCAGACAAGGAATGGCAGATAAGATTTAAATCAGACGAGCAATGGCAGATAGGATTTAACTCAAACAAGGAATGGCAGATAGGATTTAACAGACAAGGAATGGCAGATAGGATTTAACAGACAAGGAATGGCAGATAGGATTTAACTCAGACGAGGAATGGCAGATAAGATTTAACTCAGACAAGGAATGGCAGATAGGATTTAACTCAGACGAGGAATGGCAGATAAGATTTAACTCAGACAAGGAATGGCAGATAATATTTAACTCAGACAAGGAATGGCAGATAGGATTTAACTCAGACAAGGAATGGCAGATAGGATTTCACTCAGACGAGGAATGGCAGATAAGATTTAACTCAGACGAGGAATGGCAGATAAGATTTAACTCAGACAAGGAATGGCAGATAGGATTTAACTCAGACGAGGAATGGCAGATAAGATTTAACTCAGACGAGGAATGGCAGATAAGATTTAACTCAGACAAGGAATGGCAGATAGGATTTAACTCAGACAAGGAATGGCAGATAGGATTTAACTCAGACGAGGAATGGCAGATAAGATTTAACTCAGACGAGGAATGGCAGATAAGATTTAACTCAGACGAGGAATGGCAGATAGGATTTAACTCAGATAAGGAATAGCAGATAGGATTTAACAGACAAGGAATGGCAGATAGGATTTAACTCAGACAAGGAATGACAGATAGTATTTAACAGACAAGGAATGGCAGATAGGATTTAACTCAGACAAGGAATGGCAGATAAGATTTAACTCAGACAAGGAATGACAGATAGGATTTAACAGACAAGGAATGGCAGATAGGATTTAACTCAGATAAGGAATGGCAGATAGGATTTAACAGACAAGGAATGGCAGATAGGATTTAACAGTCAAGGAATGGCAGATAGGATTTAACTCTGACAAGGAATGACAGATAGGATTTAACAGACTAGGAATGGCAGATAGCATTTAACACAGACAAGGAATGACAGATAGGATTTAACAGACAAGGAATGGCAGATAGGATTTAACTCAGATAAGGAATGGCAGATAGGATTTAACAGACAAGGAATGGCAGATAGGATTTGACAGTCAAGGAATGGCAGATAGGATTTAAATCAGACAAGGAATGACAGATAGGATTTAACAGACAAGGAATGGCAGATAGGATTTAACTCAGATAAGGAATGGCAGATAGGATTTAACAGACAAGGAATGGCAGATAGGATTTAACAGTCAAGGAATGGCAGATAGGATTTAACAGTCAAGGAATGGCAGATAGGATTTAACTCTGACAAGGAATGACAGATAGGATTTAACAGACTAGGAATGGCAGATAGCATTTAACTCAGACAAGGAATGACAGATAGGATTTAACAGACAAGGAATGGCAGATAGGATTTAACTCAGATAAGGAATGGCAGATAGGATTTAACAGACAAGGAATGGCAGATAGGATTTAACAGACAAGGAATGACAGATAGGATTTAACTCAGACAAGGAATGACAGATAGGATTTAACAGACAAGGAATGGCAGATAGGATTTAACAGACAAGGAATGGCAGATAGGATTTAACTCAGACGCGGAATGGCAGATAAGATTTAACTCAGACGAGGAATGGCAGATAAGATTTAACTCAGACGAGGAATGGCAGATAAGATTTAACTCAGACAAGGAATGGCAGATAGGATTTAACTCAGACGAGGAATGGCAGATAAGATTTAACTCAGACAAGGAATGGCAGATAGGATTTAACTCAAACGAGGAATGGCAGATAAGATTTAACTCAGACAAGGAATGGCAGATAAGATTTAAATCAGATGAGCAATGGCAGATAAGATTTATCTCAGACAAGGAATGGCAGATAGGATTTAACTCAGATGAGGCATGGCAGATAAGATTTAACTCAGACAAGGAATGGCAGATAGGATTTAACAGACGAGGAATGGCAGATAGGATTTAACTCTGACAAGGAATGACAGATAGGATTTAACAGACTAGGAATGGCAGATAGCATTTAACAGACAAGGAATGACAAATAGGATTTAACAGACAAGGAATGGCAGATAGGATTTAACTCAGACAAGGAATGACAGATAGGATTTAACAGACAAGGAATGGTAGATAGGATTTAACTCAGATAAGGAATAGCAGATAGGATTTAACAGACAAGGAATGACAGATAGGACTTAACAGACAAGGAATGGCAGATAGGATTTAACTCAGACAAGGAATGACAGATAGGATTTAACAGACAAGGAATGGCAGATAGGATTTAACAGACAAGGAATGGCAGATAGGATTTAACAGACAAGGAATGGCAGATAGGATTTAACTCAGACGAGGAATGGCAGATAAGATTTAACTCAGACGAGGAATGGCAGATAAGATTTAACTCAGACAAGGAATGGCAGATAGGATTTAACTCAGACAAGGAATGGCAGATAGGATTTAACTCAGACGAGGAATGGCAGATAAGATTTAACTCAGACGAGGAATGGCAGATAAGATTTAACTCAGACAAGGAATGGCAGATAGGATTTAACTCAGACAAGGAATGGCAGATAGGATTTAACTCAGACGAGGAATGGCAGATAAGATTTAACTCAGACGAGGAATGGCAGATAAGATTTAACTCAGACAAGGAATGGCAGATAGGATTTAACTCTGACAAGGAATGACAGATAGGATTTAACTCAGACAAGGAATGGCAGATAAGATTTAACTCAGACAAGGAATGGCAGATAGGATTTAACAGACTAGGAATGGCAGATAGGATTTAACTCAGACAAGGAATGGCAAATAGGATTTAACAGACAAGGAATGGCAGATAGGATTTAACTCAGACAAGGAATGGCAGATAGGATTTAACAGACAAGGAATGGCAGATAGCATTTAACAGACAAGGAATGACAGATAGGATTTAACTCAGACAAGGAATGACAGATAGGATTTAACAGACAAGGAATGGCAGATAGGATTTAACAGACAAGGAATGGCAGATAGGATTTAACTCAGACAAGGAATGGCAAATAGGATTTAACTCTGACAAGGAATGACAGTTAGGATTTAACAGACTAGGAATGGCAGATAGCATTTAACAGACAAGGAATGACAGATAGGACTTAACAGACAAGGAATGGCAGATAGGATTTAACTCAGACAAGGAATGACAGATAGGATTTAACAGACAAGGAATGGCAGATAGGATTTAACTCAGACAAGGAATGGCAAATAGGATTTAACTCTGACAAGGAATGACAGATAGGATTTAACTCAGACAAGGAATGACAGATAGGATTTAATTCAGACAAGGAATGGCAGATAGGATTTAACTCAGACAAGGAATGGCAAATAGGATTTAACCCTGACAAGGAATGACAGATAGGATTTAACTCTGATAAGGAATGACAGATAGGATTTAACAGTCAAGGAATGGCAGATAGGATTTAACTCTGACAAGGAATGACAGATAGCATTTAACAGACAAGGAATGGCAGATAGCATTTAACAGACAAGGAATGACAGATAGGATTTAACTCAGACAAGGAATGGCAGATAAGATTTAAATCAGACGAGCAATGGCAGATAAGATTTATCTCAGACAAGGAATGGCAGATAGGATTTAACTCAGATGAGGCATGGCAGATAAGATTTAACTCAGACAAGGAATGGCAGATAGGATTTAACAGACGAGGAATGGCAGATAGGATTTAACTCTGACAAGGAATGACAGATAGGATTTAACAGACTAGGAATGGCAGATAGCATTTAACAGACAAGGAATGACAAATAGGATTTAACAGACAAGGAATGGCAGATAGGATTTAACTCAGACAAGGAATGACAGATAGGATTTAACAGACAAGGAATGGTAGATAGGATTTAACTCAGATAAGGAATAGCAGATAGGATTTAACAGACAAGGAATGACAGATAGGACTTAACAGACAAGGAATGGCAGATAGGATTTAACTCAGACAAGGAATGACAGATAGGATTTAACAGACAAGGAATGGCAGATAGGATTTAACAGACAAGGAATGGCAGATAGGATTTAACAGACAAGGAATGGCAGATAGGATTTAACTCAGACGAGGAATGGCAGATAAGATTTAACTCAGACGAGGAATGGCAGATAAGATTTAACTCAGACAAGGAATGGCAGATAGGATTTAACTCAGACAAGGAATGGCAGATAGGATTTAACTCAGACGAGGAATGGCAGATAAGATTTAACTCAGACGAGGAATGGCAGATAAGATTTAACTCAGACAAGGAATGGCAGATAGGATTTAACTCAGACAAGGAATGGCAGATAGGATTTAACTCAGACGAGGAATGGCAGATAAGATTTAACTCAGACGAGGAATGGCAGATAAGATTTAACTCAGACAAGGAATGGCAGATAGGATTTAACTCAGACAAGGAATGGCAGATAGGATTTAACTCAGATAAGGAATAGCAGATAGGATTTAACAGACAAGGAATGACAGATAGGACTTAACAGACAAGGAATGGCAGATAGGATTTAAATCAGACAAGGAATGACAGATAGGATTTAACAGACAAGGAATGGCAGATAGGATTTAACTCAGATAAGGAATGGCAGATAGGATTTAACAGACAAGGAATGGCAGATAGGATTTAACTCTGACAAGGAATGACAGATAGGATTTAACTCTGACAAGGAATGACAGATAGGATTGAACAGTCAAGGAATGGCAGATAGGATTTAACTCTGACTAGGAATGACAGATAGGACTTAACAGACTAGGAATGGCAGATAGCATTTAACAGACAAGGAATGACAGATAGGACTTAACAGGCAAGGAATGGCAGATAGGATTTAACTCAGACAAGGAATGACAGATAGGATTTAACAGACAAGGAATGGCAGATAGGATTTAAATCAGATAAGGAATAGCAGATAGGATTTAACAGACAAGGAATGACAGATAGGACTTAACAGACAAGGAATGGCAGATAGGATTTAACTCAGACAAGGAATGACAGATAGGATTTAACAGACAAGGAATGGCAGATAGGATTTAACTCAGACAAGGAATGGCAGATAAGATTTAACTCAGACAAGGAATGGCAGATAGGATTTAACTGACGAGGAATGGCAGATAGGATTTAACTCAGACAAGGAATGGCAAATAGGATTTAACTCTGACAAGGAATGACAGATAGGATTTAACTCAGACAAGGAATGGCAGATAAGATTTAACTCAGACAAGGAATGGCAGATAGGATTTAACAGACTAGGAATGGCAGATAGGATTTAACTCAGACAAGGAATGGCAAATAGGATTTAACAGACAAGGAATGGCAGATAGGATTTAACTCAGACAAGGAATGGCAGATAGGATTTAACAGACAAGGAATGGCAGATAGCATTTAACAGACAAGGAATGACAGATAGGATTTAACTCAGACAAGGAATGACAGATAGGATTTAACAGACAAGGAATGGCAGATAGGATTTAACAGACAAGGAATGGCAGATAGGATTTAACTCAGACAAGGAATGGCAAATAGGATTTAACTCTGACAAGGAATGACAGTTAGGATTTAACAGACTAGGAATGGCAGATAGCATTTAACAGACAAGGAATGACAGATAGGACTTAACAGACAAGGAATGGCAGATAGGATTTAACTCAGACAAGGAATGACAGATAGGATTTAACAGACAAGGAATGGCAGATAGGATTTAACTCAGACAAGGAATGGCAAATAGGATTTAACTCTGACAAGGAATGACAGATAGGATTTAACTCAGACAAGGAATGACAGATAGGATTTAATTCAGACAAGGAATGGCAGATAGGATTTAACTCAGACAAGGAATGGCAAATAGGATTTAACCCTGACAAGGAATGACAGATAGGATTTAACTCTGATAAGGAATGACAGATAGGATTTAACAGTCAAGGAATGGCAGATAGGATTTAACTCTGACAAGGAATGACAGATAGCATTTAACAGACAAGGAATGGCAGATAGCATTTAACAGACAAGGAATGACAGATAGGATTTAACTCAGACAAGGAATGACAGATAGGATTTAACAGACAAGGAATGGCAGATAGGATTTAACAGACAAGGAATGGCAGATAGGATTTAACTCAGACGAGGAATGGCAGATAAGATTCATCTCAGACAAGGAATGGCAGATAGGATTTAACTCAGACGAGGAATGGCAGATAAGATTTAACTCAGACGAGGAATAGCAGATAAGATTTAACTCAGACAAGGAATGGCAGATAGGATTTAACTCAGACGAGGAATGGCAGATAAGATTTAACTCAGACGAGGAATGGCAGATAGGATTTAACTCAAACGAGGAATGGCAGATAAGATTTAACTCAGACAAGGAATGGCAGATAAGATTTAAATCAGACGAGCAATGGCAGATAAGATTTAACTCAGACAAGGAATGGCAGATAGGATTTAACTCAGATGAGGAATGGCAGATAAGATTTAACTCAGACAAGGAATGGCAGATAGGATTTAACAGACGAGGAATGGCAGATAGGATTTAACTCTGACAAGGAATGACAGATAGGATTTAACAGACTAGGAATGGCAGATAGCATTTAACAGACAAGGAATGACAGATAGGATTTAACAGACAAGGAATGGCAGATAGGATTTAACTCAGACAAGGAATGACAGATAGGATTTAACAGACAAGGAATGGCAGATAGGATTTAACTCAGATAAGGAATAGCAGATAGGATTTAACTCAGACAAGGAATGGCAGATAGGATTTAACAGACAAGGAATGGCAGATAGGATTTAACTCAAACAAGGAATGGCAGATAAGATTTAACTCAGACAAGGAATGGCAGATAGGATTTAACAGACAAGGAATGGCAGATAGGATTTAACTCAAACAAGGAATGGCAGATAGGATTTAACAGACAAGGAATGGCAGATAGGATTTAACAGACAAGGAATGGCAGATAGGATTTAACTCAGACGAGGAATGGCAGATAAGATTTAACTCAGACGAGGAATGGCAGATAAGATTTAACTCAGACAAGGAATGGCAGATAGGATTTAACTCAGACAAGGAATGGCAGATAGGATTTAACTCAGACGAGGAATGGCAGATAAGATTTAACTCAGACGAGGAATGGCAGATAAGATTTAACTCAGACAAGGAATGGCAGATAGGATTTAACTCAGACAAGGAATGGCAGATAGGATTTAACTCAGATAAGGAATAGCAGATAGGATTTAACAGACAAGGAATGACAGATAGGACTTAACAGACAAGGAATGGCAGATAGGATTTAAATCAGACAAGGAATGACAGATAGGATTTAACAGACAAGGAATGGCAGATAGGATTTAACTCAGATAAGGAATGGCAGATAGGATTTAACAGACAAGGAATGGCAGATAGGATTTAACTCTGACAAGGAATGACAGATAGGATTTAACTCTGACAAGGAATGACAGATAGGATTGAACAGTCAAGGAATGGCAGATAGGATTTAACTCTGACTAGGAATGACAGATAGGACTTAACAGACTAGGAATGGCAGATAGCATTTAACAGACAAGGAATGACAGATAGGACTTAACAGGCAAGGAATGGCAGATAGGATTTAACTCAGACAAGGAATGACAGATAGGATTTAACAGACAAGGAATGGCAGATAGGATTTAACTCAGATAAGGAATAGCAGATAGGATTTAACAGACAAGGAATGACAGATAGGACTTAACAGACAAGGAATGGCAGATAGGATTTAACTCAGACAAGGAATGACAGATAGGATTTAACAGACAAGGAATGGCAGATAGGATTTAACTCAGACAAGGAATGGCAGATAAGATTTAACTCAGACAAGGAATGGCAGATAGGATTTAACAGACAAGGAATGGCAGATAGGATTTAACTCAAACAAGGAATGGCAGATAGGATTTAACAGACAAGGAATGGCAGATAGGATTTAACAGACAAGGAATGGCAGATAGGATTTAACTCAGACGAGGAATGGCAGATAAGATTTAACTCAGACAAGGAATGGCAGATAGGATTTAACTCAGACGAGGAATGGCAGATAAGATTTAACTCAGACAAGGAATGGCAGATAATATTTAACTCAGACAAGGAATGGCAGATAGGATTTAACTCAGACAAGGAATGGCAGATAGGATTTCACTCAGACGAGGAATGGCAGATAAGATTTAACTCAGACGAGGAATGGCAGATAAGATTTAACTCAGACAAGGAATGGCAGATAGGATTTAACTCAGACGAGGAATGGCAGATAAGATTTAACTCAGACGAGGAATGGCAGATAAGATTTAACTCAGACAAGGAATGGCAGATAGGATTTAACTCAGACAAGGAATGGCAGATAGGATTTAACTCAGACGAGGAATGGCAGATAAGATTTAACTCAGACGAGGAATGGCAGATAAGATTTAACTCAGACAAGGAATGGCAGATAGGATTTAACTCAGATAAGGAATAGCAGATAGGATTTAACAGACAAGGAATGGCAGATAGGATTTAACTCAGACAAGGAATGACAGATAGTATTTAACAGACAAGGAATGGCAGATAGGATTTAACTCAGACAAGGAATGGCAGATAAGATTTAACTCAGACAAGGAATGACAGATAGGATTTAACAGACAAGGAATGGCAGATAGGATTTAACTCAGATAAGGAATGGCAGATAGGATTTAGCAGACAAGGAATGGCAGATAGGATTTAACAGTCAAGGAATGGCAGATAGGATTTAACTCTGACAAGGAATGACAGATAGGATTTAACAGACTAGGAATGGCAGATAGCATTTAACACAGACAAGGAATGACAGATAGGATTTAACAGACAAGGAATGGCAGATAGGATTTAACTCAGATAAGGAATGGCAGATAGGATTTAACAGACAAGGAATGGCAGATAGGATTTGACAGTCAAGGAATGGCAGATAGGATTTAAATCAGACAAGGAATGACAGATAGGATTTAACAGACAAGGAATGGCAGATAGGATTTAACTCAGATAAGGAATGGCAGATAGGATTTAACAGACAAGGAATGGCAGATAGGATTTAACAGTCAAGGAATGGCAGATAGGATTTAACAGTCAAGGAATGGCAGATAGGATTTAACTCTGACAAGGAATGACAGATAGGATTTAACAGACAAGGAATGGCAGATAGGATTTAACAGACAAGGAATGGCAGATAGGATTTAACTCAGACGCGGAATGGCAGATAAGATTTAACTCAGACGAGGAATGGCAGATAAGATTTAACTCAGACGAGGAATGGCAGATAAGATTTAACTCAGACAAGGAATGGCAGATAGGATTTAACTCAGACGAGGAATGGCAGATAAGATTTAACTCAGACAAGGAATGGCAGATAGGATTTAACTCAAACGAGGAATGGCAGATAAGATTTAACTCAGACAAGGAATGGCAGATAAGATTTAAATCAGACGAGCAATGGCAGATAAGATTTAACTCAGACAAGGAATGGCAGATAGGATTTAACTCAGATGAGGCATGGCAGATAAGATTTAACTCAGACAAGGAATGGCAGATAGGATTTAACAGACGAGGAATGGCAGATAGGATTTAACTCTGACAAGGAATGACAGATAGGATTTAACAGACTAGGAATGGCAGATAGCATTTAACAGACAAGGAATGACAAATAGGATTTAACAGACAAGGAATGGCAGATAGGATTTAACTCAGACAAGGAATGACAGATAGGATTTAACAGACAAGGAATGGTAGATAGGATTTAACTCAGATAAGGAATAGCAGATAGGATTTAACAGACAAGGAATGACAGATAGGACTTAACAGACAAGGAATGGCAGATAGGATTTAACTCAGACAAGGAATGACAGATAGGATTTAACAGACAAGGAATGGCAGATAGGATTTAACAGACAAGGAATGGCAGATAGGATTTAACAGACAAGGAATGGCAGATAGGATTTAACTCAGACGAGGAATGGCAGATAAGATTTAACTCAGACGAGGAATGGCAGATAAGATTTAACTCAGACAAGGAATGGCAGATAGGATTTAACTCAGACAAGGAATGGCAGATAGGATTTAACTCAGACGAGGAATGGCAGATAAGATTTAACTCAGACGAGGAATGGCAGATAAGATTTAACTCAGACAAGGAATGGCAGATAGGATTTAACTCAGACAAGGAATGGCAGATAGGATTTAACTCAGACGAGGAATGGCAGATAAGATTTAACTCAGACGAGGAATGGCAGATAAGATTTAACTCAGACAAGGAATGGCAGATAGGATTTAACTCAGACAAGGAATGGCAGATAGGATTTAACTCAGATAAGGAATAGCAGATAGGATTTAACAGACAAGGAATGACAGATAGGACTTAACAGACAAGGAATGGCAGATAGGATTTAAATCAGACAAGGAATGACAGATAGGATTTAACAGACAAGGAATGGCAGATAGGATTTAACTCAGATAAGGAATGGCAGATAGGATTTAACAGACAAGGAATGGCAGATAGGATTTAACTCTGACAAGGAATGACAGATAGGATTTAACTCTGACAAGGAATGGCAGATAGGATTGAACAGTCAAGGAATGGCAGATAGGATTTAACTCTGACTAGGAATGACAGATAGGACTTAACAGACTAGGAATGGCAGATAGCATTTAACAGACAAGGAATGACAGATAGGACTTAACAGGCAAGGAATGGCAGATAGGATTTAACTCAGACAAGGAATGACAGATAGGATTTAACAGACAAGGAATGGCAGATAGGATTTAAATCAGATAAGGAATAGCAGATAGGATTTAACAGACAAGGAATGACAGATAGGACTTAACAGACAAGGAATGGCAGATAGGATTTAACTCAGACAAGGAATGACAGATAGGATTTAACAGACAAGGAATGGCAGATAGGATTTAACTCAGACAAGGAATGGCAGATAAGATTTAACTCAGACAAGGAATGGCAGATAGGATTTAACAGACAAGGAATGGCAGATAGGATTTAACTCAAACAAGGAATGGCAGATAGGATTTAACAGACAAGGAATGGCAGATAGGATTTAACAGACAAGGAATGGCAGATAGGATTTAACTCAGACGAGGAATCGCAGATAAGATTTAACTCAGACAAGGAATGGCAGATAGGATTTAACTCAGACGAGGAATGGCAGATAAGATTTAACTCAGACAAGGAATGGCAGATAATATTTAACTCAGACAAGGAATGGCAGATAGGATTTAACTCAGACAAGGAATGGCAGATAGGATTTCACTCAGACGAGGAATGGCAGATAAGATTTAACTCAGACGAGGAATGGCAGATAAGATTTAACTCAGACAAGGAATGGCAGATAGGATTTAACTCAGACGAGGAATGGCAGATAAGATTTAACTCAGACGAGGAATGGCAGATAAGATTTAACTCAGACAAGGAATGGCAGATAGGATTTAACTCAGACAAGGAATGGCAGATAGGATTTAACTCAGACGAGGAATGGCAGATAAGATTTAACTCAGACGAGGAATGGCAGATAAGATTTAACTCAGACAAGGAATGGCAGATAGGATTTAACTCAGATAAGGAATAGCAGATAGGATTTAACAGACAAGGAATGGCAGATAGGATTTAACTCAGACAAGGAATGACAGATAGTATTTAACAGACAAGGAATGGCAGATAGGATTTAACTCAGACAAGGAATGGCAGATAAGATTTAACTCAGACAAGGAATGACAGATAGGATTTAACAGACAAGGAATGGCAGATAGGATTTAACTCAGATAAGGAATGGCAGATAGGATTTAACAGACAAGGAATGGCAGATAGGATTTAACAGTCAAGGAATGGCAGATAGGATTTAACTCTGACAAGGAATGACAGATAGGATTTAACAGACTAGGAATGGCAGATAGCATTTAACTCAGACAAGGAATGACAGATAGGATTTAACAGACAAGGAATGGCAGATAGGATTTAACTCAGATAAGGAATGGCAGATAGGATTTAACAGACAAGGAATGGCAGATAGGATTTGACAGTCAAGGAATGGCAGATAGGATTTAAATCAGACAAGGAATGACAGATAGGATTTAACAGACAAGGAATGGCAGATAGGATTTAACTCAGATAAGGAATGGCAGATAGGATTTAACAGACAAGGAATGGCAGATAGGATTTAACAGTCAAGGAATGGCAGATAGGATTTAACAGTCAAGGAATGGCAGATAGGATTTAACTCTGACAAGGAATGACAGATAGGATTTAACAGACTAGGAATGGCAGATAGCATTTAACTCAGACAAGGAATGACAGATAGGATTTAACAGACAAGGAATGGCAGATAGGATTTAACTCAGATAAGGAATGGCAGATAGGATTTAACAGACAAGGAATGGCAGATAGGATTTAACAGACAAGGAATGACAGATAGGATTTAACAGACAAGGAATGGCAGATAGGATTTAACTCAGACAAGGAATGGCAGATAAGATTTAACTCAGACAAGGAATGGCAGTTAGGATTTAACAGACAAGGAATGGCAGATAGGATTTAACTCAAACAAGGAATGGCAGATAGGATTTAACAGACAAGGAATGGCAGATAGGATTTAACAGACAAGGAATGGCAGATAGGATTTAACTCAGACGAGGAATGGCAGATAAGATTTAACTCAGACAAGGAATGGCAGATAGGATTTAACTCAGACGAGGAATGGCAGATAAGATTTAACTCAGACAAGGAATGGCAGATAATATTTAACTCAGACAAGGAATGGCAGATAGGATTTAACTCAGACAAGGAATGGCAGATAGGATTTCACTCAGACGAGGAATGGCAGATAAGATTTAACTCAGACGAGGAATGGCAGATAAGATTTAACTCAGACAAGGAATGGCAGATAGGATTTAACTCAGACGAGGAATGGCAGATAAGATTTAACTCAGACGAGGAATGGCAGATAAGATTTAACTCAGACAAGGAATGGCAGATAGGATTTAACTCAGACAAGGAATGGCAGATAGGATTTAACTCAGACGAGGAATGGCAGATAAGATTTAACTCAGACGAGGAATGGCAGATAAGATTTAACTCAGACGAGGAATGGCAGATAGGATTTAACTCAGATAAGGAATAGCAGATAGGATTTAACAGACAAGGAATGGCAGATAGGATTTAACTCAGACAAGGAATGACAGATAGTATTTAACAGACAAGGAATGGCAGATAGGATTTAACTCAGACAAGGAATGGCAGATAAGATTTAACTCAGACAAGGAATGACAGATAGGATTTAACAGACAAGGAATGGCAGATAGGATTTAACTCAGATAAGGAATGGCAGATAGGATTTAACAGACAAGGAATGGCAGATAGGATTTAACAGTCAAGGAATGGCAGATAGGATTTAACTCTGACAAGGAATGACAGATAGGATTTAACAGACTAGGAATGGCAGATAGCATTTAACACAGACAAGGAATGACAGATAGGATTTAACAGACAAGGAATGGCAGATAGGATTTAACTCAGATAAGGAATGGCAGATAGGATTTAACAGACAAGGAATGGCAGATAGGATTTGACAGTCAAGGAATGGCAGATAGGATTTAAATCAGACAAGGAATGACAGATAGGATTTAACAGACAAGGAATGGCAGATAGGATTTAACTCAGATAAGGAATGGCAGATAGGATTTAACAGACAAGGAATGGCAGATAGGATTTAACAGTCAAGGAATGGCAGATAGGATTTAACAGTCAAGGAATGGCAGATAGGATTTAACTCTGACAAGGAATGACAGATAGGATTTAACAGACTAGGAATGGCAGATAGCATTTAACTCAGACAAGGAATGACAGATAGGATTTAACAGACAAGGAATGGCAGATAGGATTTAACTCAGATAAGGAATGGCAGATAGGATTTAACAGACAAGGAATGGCAGATAGGATTTAACAGACAAGGAATGACAGATAGGATTTAACTCAGACAAGGAATGACAGATAGGATTTAACAGACAAGGAATGGCAGATAGGATTTAACAGACAAGGAATGGCAGATAGGATTTAACTCAGACGCGGAATGGCAGATAAGATTTAACTCAGACGAGGAATGGCAGATAAGATTTAACTCAGACGAGGAATGGCAGATAAGATTTAACTCAGACAAGGAATGGCAGATAGGATTTAACTCAGACGAGGAATGGCAGATAAGATTTAACTCAGACAAGGAATGGCAGATAGGATTTAACTCAAACGAGGAATGGCAGATAAGATTTAACTCAGACAAGGAATGGCAGATAAGATTTAAATCAGACGAGCAATGGCAGATAAGATTTATCTCAGACAAGGAATGGCAGATAGGATTTAACTCAGATGAGGCATGGCAGATAAGATTTAACTCAGACAAGGAATGGCAGATAGGATTTAACAGACGAGGAATGGCAGATAGGATTTAACTCTGACAAGGAATGACAGATAGGATTTAACAGACTAGGAATGGCAGATAGCATTTAACAGACAAGGAATGACAAATAGGATTTAACAGACAAGGAATGGCAGATAGGATTTAACTCAGACAAGGAATGACAGATAGGATTTAACAGACAAGGAATGGTAGATAGGATTTAACTCAGATAAGGAATAGCAGATAGGATTTAACAGACAAGGAATGACAGATAGGACTTAACAGACAAGGAATGGCAGATAGGATTTAACTCAGACAAGGAATGACAGATAGGATTTAACAGACAAGGAATGGCAGATAGGATTTAACAGACAAGGAATGGCAGATAGGATTTAACAGACAAGGAATGGCAGATAGGATTTAACTCAGACGAGGAATGGCAGATAAGATTTAACTCAGACGAGGAATGGCAGATAAGATTTAACTCAGACAAGGAATGGCAGATAGGATTTAACTCAGACAAGGAATGGCAGATAGGATTTAACTCAGACGAGGAATGGCAGATAAGATTTAACTCAGACGAGGAATGGCAGATAAGATTTAACTCAGACAAGGAATGGCAGATAGGATTTAACTCAGACAAGGAATGGCAGATAGGATTTAACTCAGACGAGGAATGGCAGATAAGATTTAACTCAGACGAGGAATGGCAGATAAGATTTAACTCAGACAAGGAATGGCAGATAGGATTTAACTCAGACAAGGAATGGCAGATAGGATTTAACTCAGATAAGGAATAGCAGATAGGATTTAACAGACAAGGAATGACAGATAGGACTTAACAGACAAGGAATGGCAGATAGGATTTAAATCAGACAAGGAATGACAGATAGGATTTAACAGACAAGGAATGGCAGATAGGATTTAACTCAGATAAGGAATGGCAGATAGGATTTAACAGACAAGGAATGGCAGATAGGATTTAACTCTGACAAGGAATGACAGATAGGATTTAACTCTGACAAGGAATGACAGATAGGATTGAACAGTCAAGGAATGGCAGATAGGATTTAACTCTGACTAGGAATGACAGATAGGACTTAACAGACTAGGAATGGCAGATAGCATTTAACAGACAAGGAATGACAGATAGGACTTAACAGGCAAGGAATGGCAGATAGGATTTAACTCAGACAAGGAATGACAGATAGGATTTAACAGACAAGGAATGGCAGATAGGATTTAAATCAGATAAGGAATAGCAGATAGGATTTAACAGACAAGGAATGACAGATAGGACTTAACAGACAAGGAATGGCAGATAGGATTTAACTCAGACAAGGAATGACAGATAGGATTTAACAGACAAGGAATGGCAGATAGGATTTAACTCAGACAAGGAATGGCAGATAAGATTTAACTCAGACAAGGAATGGCAGATAGGATTTAACTGACGAGGAATGGCAGATAGGATTTAACTCAGACAAGGAATGGCAAATAGGATTTAACTCTGACAAGGAATGACAGATAGGATTTAACTCAGACAAGGAATGGCAGATAAGATTTAACTCAGACAAGGAATGGCAGATAGGATTTAACAGACTAGGAATGGCAGATAGGATTTAACTCAGACAAGGAATGGCAAATAGGATTTAACAGACAAGGAATGGCAGATAGGATTTAACTCAGACAAGGAATGGCAGATAGGATTTAACAGACAAGGAATGGCAGATAGCATTTAACAGACAAGGAATGACAGATAGGATTTAACTCAGACAAGGAATGACAGATAGGATTTAACAGACAAGGAATGGCAGATAGGATTTAACAGACAAGGAATGGCAGATAGGATTTAACTCAGACAAGGAATGGCAAATAGGATTTAACTCTGACAAGGAATGACAGTTAGGATTTAACAGACTAGGAATGGCAGATAGCATTTAACAGACAAGGAATGACAGATAGGACTTAACAGACAAGGAATGGCAGATAGGATTTAACTCAGACAAGGAATGACAGATAGGATTTAACAGACAAGGAATGGCAGATAGGATTTAACTCAGACAAGGAATGGCAAATAGGATTTAACTCTGACAAGGAATGACAGATAGGATTTAACTCTGACAAGGAATGACAGATAGGATTTAACAGTCAAGGAATGGCAGATAGGATTTATCTCTGACAAGGAATGACAGATAGGATTGAACAGACTAGGAATGGCAGATAGCATTTAACAGACAAGGAATGACAGATAGGACTTAACAGACAAGGAATGGCAGATAGGATTTAACTCAGACAAGGAATGACAGATAGGATTTAACAGACAAGGAATGGCAGATTGGATATAACTCAGATAAGGAATGGCAGATAGGATTTAACAGACAAGGAATGGCAGATAGGATTTAACAGTCAAGGAATGGCAGATAGGATTTAACTCTGACAAGGAATGACAGATAGGATTTAACAGACTAGGAGTGGCAGATAGCATTTAACAGACAAGGAATGACAGATAGGACTTAACAGACAAGGAATGGCAGATAGGATTTAACTCAGACAAGGAATGACAGATAGGATTTAACAGACAAGGAATGGCAGATAGGATTTAACTCAGACAAGGAATGGCAGATAAGATTTAACTCAGACAAGGAATGGCAGATAGGATTTAACTGACGAGGAATGGCAGATAGGATTTAACTCAGACAAGGAATGGCAAATAGGATTTAACTCTGACAAGGAATGACAGATGGGATTTAACTCAGACAAGGAATGGCAGATAAGATTTAACTCAGACAAGGAATGGCAGATAGGATTTAACAGACTAGGAATGGCAGATAGGATTTAACTCAGACAAGGAATGGCAAATAGGATTTAACAGACAAGGAATGGCAGATAGGATTTAACTCAGACAAGGAATGGCAGATAGGATTTAACAGACAAGGAATGACAGATAGGATTTAACTTAGACAAGGAAAGCAGATAGGATTTAACAGACAAGGAATGGCAGATAGGATTTAACTCAAACAAGGAATGGCAGATAGGATTTAACAGACAAGGAATGGCAGATAGGATTTAACAGACAAGGAATGGCAGATAGGATTTAACTCAGACGAGGAATGGCAGATAAGATTTAACTCAGACAAGGAATGGCAGATAGCATTTAACTCAGACGAGGAATGGCAGATAAGATTTAACTCAGACGAGGAATGGCAGATAAGATTTAACTCAGACAAGGAATGGCAGATAGGATTTAACTCAGACGAGGAATGGCAGATAAGATTTAACTCAGGCAAGGAATGGCAGATAGGATTTAACAGACGAGGAATGGCAGATAGGATTTAACTCAGACAAGGAATGGCAGATAGGATTTAACAGACGAGGAATGGCAGATAGGATTTAACTCAGACAAGGAATGGCAAATAGGATTTAACTCTGACAAGGAATGACAGATAGGATTTAACTCTGACAAGGAATGACAGATAGGATTTAACAGTCAAGGAATGGCAGATAGGATTTAACTCTGACAAGGAATGACAGATAGGATTTAACAGACTAGGAATGGCAGATAGCATTTAACAGACAAGGAATGACAAATAGGACTTAACAGACAAGGATTGACAGATAGGACTTAACAGACAAGGAATGGCAGATAGGATTTAACTCAGACAAGGAATGGCAGATAAGATTTAACTCAGACAAGGAATGGCAGATAGGATTTAACAAACAAGGAATGGCAGATAGGATTTAACTCAAACAAGGAATGGCAGATAGGATTTAACAGACAAGGAATGGCAGATAGGATTTAACAGACAAGGAATGGCATATAGGATTTAACTCAGACGAGGAATGGCAAATAGGATTTAACTCCGACAAGGAATGACAGATAGGATTTAACTCTGACAAGGAATGACAGATAGGATTTAACAGTCAAGGAATGGCAGATAGGATTTAACTCTGACAAGGAATGACAGATAGGATTTAACAGACTAGGAATGGCAGATAGCATTTAACAGACAAGGAATGACAGATAGGACTTAACAGACAAGGAATGGCAGATAGGATTTAACTCAGACAAGGAATGACAGATAGGATTTAACAGACAAGGAATGGCAGATAGGATTTAACAGACAAGGAATGGCAGATAGCATTTAACAGACAAGGAATGACAGATAGGATTTAACTCAGACAAGGAATGACAGATAGGATTTAACAGACAAGGAATGGCAGATAGGATTTAACAGACAAGGAATGGCAGATAGGATTTAACTCAGACAAGGAATGGCAAATAGGATTTAACAGACAAGGAATGGCAGATAGGATTTAACTCAGACAAGGAATGACAGATAGGATTTAACAGACAAGGAATGGCAGATAGGATTTAACTCAGACAAGGAATGGCAGATAAGATTTAACTCAGACAAGGAATGGCAGATAGGATTTAACTCAGACGAGGAATGGCAGATAAGATTTAACTCAGACAAGGAATGGCAGATAGGATTTAACAGACGAGGAATGGCAGATAGGATTTAACTCAGACAAGGAATGGCAAATAGAATTTAACTCTGACAAGGAATGACAGATAGGATTTAACTCAGACAAGGAATGGCAGATAGGATTTAACTCAGACAAGGAATGGCAAATAGGATTTAACCCTGACAAGGAATGACAGATAGGATTTAACTCTGACAAGGAATGACAGATAGGATTTAACAGTCAAGGAATGGCAGATAGGATTTAACTCTGACAAGGAATGACAGATAGTATTTAACAGACAAGGAATGGCAGATAGTATTTAACAGACAAGGAATGACAGATAGGATTTAACTCAGACAAGGAATGACAGATAGGATTTAACAGACAAGGAATGGCAGATAGGATTTAACAGACAAGGAATGGCAGATAGGATTTAACTCAGACAAGGAATGGCAAATAGGATTTAACTCTGACAAGGAATGACAGTTAGGATTTAACAGACTAGGAATGGCAGATAGCATTTAACAGACAAGGAATGACAGATAGGACTTAACAGACAAGGAATGGCAGATAGGATTTAACTCAGACAAGGAATGACAGATAGGATTTAACAGACAAGGAATGGCAGATAGGATTTAACAGACAAGGAATGGCAGATAGGATTTAACAGACAAGGAATGACAGATAGGATTTAACTCAGACAAGGAATGACAGATAGGATTTAACAGACAAGGAATGGCAGATAGGATTTAACAGACAAGGAATGGCAGATAGGATTTAACTCAGACAAGGAATGGCAAATAGGATTTAACAGACAAGGAATGGCAGATAGGATTTAACTCAGACAAGGAATGACAGATAGGATTTAACAGACAAGGAATGGCAGATAGGATTTAACTCAGACAAGGAATGGCAGATAAGATTTAACTCAGACAAGGAATGGCAGATAGGATTTAACTCAGACGAGGAATGGCAGATAAGATTTAACTCAGACAAGGAATGGCAGATAGGATTTAACAGACGAGGAATGGCAGATAGGATTTAACTCAGACAAGGAATGGCAAATAGGATTTAACTCTGACAAGGAATGACAGATAGGATTTAACTCTGACAAGGAATGACAGATAGGATTTAACAGTCAAGGAATGGCAGATAGGATTTAACTCTGACAAGGAATGACAGATAGGATTTAACAGACTAGGAATGGCAGATAGCATTTAACAGACAAGGAATGACAGATAGGACTTAACAGACAAGGATTGACAGATAGGACTTAACAGACAAGGAATGGCAGATAGGATTTAACTCAGACAAGGAATGACAGATAGGATTTAACAGACAAGGAATGGCAGATAGGATTTAACTCAGATAAGGAATAGCAGATAGGATTTAAGAGACAAGGAATGACAGATAGGACTTAACAGACAAGGAATGGCAGATAGGATTTAACTCAGACAAGGAATGACAGATAGGATTTAACAGACAAGGAATGGCAGATAGGATTTAACTCAGACAAGGAATGGCAGATAAGATTTAACTCAGACAAGGAATGGCAGATAGGATTTAACTCAGACGAGGAATGGCAGATAAGATTTAACTCAGACAAGGAATGGCAGATAGGATTTAACAGACGAGGAATGGCAGATAGGATTTAACTCAGACAAGGAATGGCAAATAGGATTTAACTCTGACAAGGAATGACAGATAGGATTTAACTCAGACAAGGAATGGCAGATAGGATTTAACTCAGACAAGGAATGGCAAATAGGATTTAACCCTGACAAGGAATGACAGATAGGATTTAACTCTGACAAGGAATGACAGATAGGATTTAACAGTCAAGGAATGGCAGATAGGATTTAACTCTGACAAGGAATGACAGATAGGATTTAACAGACAAGGAATGGCAGATAGCATTTAACAGACAAGGAATGACAGATAGGATTTAACTCAGACAAGGAATGGCAAATAGGATTTAACTCTGACAAGGAATGACAGTTAGGATTTAACAGACAAGGAATGGCAGATAGGATTTAACTCAGATAAGGAATGGCAGATAGGATTTAACAGACAAGGAATGGCAGATAGGATTTAACAGTCAAGGAATGGCAGATAGGATTTAACTCTGACAAGGAATGACAGATAGGATTTAACAGACTAGGAATGGCAGATAGGATTTAACTCAGACGAGGAATGGCAGATAAGATTTAAATTAGACAAGGAATGCAGATAGGATTTAACAGACAAGGAATGGCAGATAGGATTTAACTCAGACAAGGAATGGCAGATAGGATTTAACAGACAAGGAATGACAGATAGGATTTAACTTAGACAAGGAAAGCAGATAGGATTTAACAGACAAGGAATGGCAGATAGGATTTAACTCAAACAAGGAATGGCAGATAGGATTTAACAGACAAGGAATGGCAGATAGGATTTAACAGACAAGGAATGGCAGATAGGATTTAACTCAGACGAGGAATGGCAGATAAGATTTAACTCAGACAAGGAATGGCAGATAGGATTTAACTCAGACGAGGAATGGCAGATAAGATTTAACTCAGACGAGGAATGGCAGATAAGATTTAACTCAGACAAGGAATGGCAGATAGGATTTAACTCAGACGAGGAATGGCAGATAAGATTTAACTCAGGCAAGGAATGGCAGATAGGATTTAACAGACGAGGAATGGCAGATAGGATTTAACTCAGACAAGGAATGGCAGATAGGATTTAACAGACGAGGAATGGCAGATAGGATTTAACTCAGACAAGGAATGGCAAATAGGATTTAACTCTGACAAGGAATGACAGATAGGATTTAACTCTGACAAGGAATGACAGATAGGATTTAACAGTCAAGGAATGGCAGATAGGATTTAACTCTGACAAGGAATGACAGATAGGATTTAACAGACTAGGAATGGCAGATAGCATTTAACAGACAAGGAATGACAGATAGGACTTAACAGACAAGGATTGACAGATAGGACTTAACAGACAAGGAATGGCAGATAGGATTTAACTCAGACAAGGAATGGCAGATAAGATTTAACTCAGACAAGGAATGGCAGATAGGATTTAACAGACAAGGAATGGCAGGTAGGATTTAACTCAAACAAGGAATGGCAGATAGGATTTAACAGACAAGGAATGGCAGATAGGATTTAACTCAGACGAGGAATGGCAGATAAGATTTAACTCAGACAAGGAATGGCAGATAGGATTTAACTCAGACGAGGAATGGCAGATAAGATTTAACTCAGACGAGGAATGGCAGATAAGATTTAACTCAGACAAGGAATGGCAGATAGGATTTAACTCAGACGAGGAATGGCAGATAAGATTTAACTCAGACAAGGAATGGCAGATAGGATTTAACAGACGAGGAATGGCAGATAGGATTTAACTCAGACAAGGAATGGCAAATAGGATTTAACTCCGACAAGGAATGACAGATAGGATTTAACTCTTACAAGGAATGACAGATAGGATTTAACAGTCAAGGAATGGCAGATAGGATTTAACTCTGACAAGGAATGACAGATAGGATTTAACAGACTAGGAATGGCAGATAGCATTTAACAGACAAGGAATGACAGATAGGACTTAACAGACAAGGAATGGCAGATAGGATTTAACTCAGACAAGGAATGACAGATAGGATTTAACAGACAAGGAATGGCAGATAGGATTTAACTCAGATAAGGAATAGCAGATAGGATTTAAGAGACAAGGAATGACAGATAGGACTTAACAGACAAGGAATGGCAGATAGGATTTAACTCAGACAAGGAATGACAGATAGGATTTAACAGACAAGGAATGGCAGATAGGATTTAACTCAGACAAGGAATGGCAGATAAGATTTAACTCAGACAAGGAATGGCAGATAGGATTTAACTCAGACGAGGAATGGCAGATAAGATTTAACTCAGACAAGGAATGGCAGATAGGATTTAACAGACGAGGAATGGCAGATAGGATTTAACTCAGACAAGGAATGGCAAATAGGATTTAACTCTGACAAGGAATGACAGATAGGATTTAACTCAGACAAGGAATGGCAGATAGGATTTAACTCAGACAAGGAATGGCAAATAGGATTTAACCCTGACAAGGAATGACAGATAGGATTTAACTCTGACAAGGAATGACAGATAGGATTTAACAGTCAAGGAATGGCAGATAGGATTTAACTCTGACAAGGAATGACAGATAGGATTTAACAGACAAGGAATGGCAGATAGCATTTAACAGACAAGGAATGACAGATAGGATTTAACTCAGACAAGGAATGGCAAATAGGATTTAACTCTGACAAGGAATGACAGTTAGGATTTAACAGACTAGGAATGGCAGATAGCATTTAACAGACAAGGAATGACAGATAGGACTTAACAGACAAGGAATGGCAGATAGGATTTAACTCAGACAAGGAATGACAGATAGGATTTAACAGACAAGGAATGGCAGATAGGATTTAACTCAGATAAGGAATGGCAGATAGGATTTAACAGACAAGGAATGGCAGATAGGATTTAACAGTCAAGGAATGGCAGATAGGATTTAACTCTGACAAGGAATGACAGATAGGATTTAACAGACTAGGAATGGCAGATAGCATTTAACAGACAAGGAATGACAGATAGGATTTAACTCAGACAAGGAATGGCAGATAGGATTTAACTCAGACAAGGAATGGCAAATAGGATTTAACCCTGACAAGGAATGACAGATAGGATTTAACTCTGACAAGGAATGACAGATAGGATTTAACAGTCAAGGAATGGCAGATAGGATTTAACTCTGACAAGGAATGACAGATAGGATTTAACAGACAAGGAATGGCAGATAGCATTTAACAGACAAGGAATGACAGATAGGATTTAACTCAGACAAGGAATGACAGATAGGATTTAACAGACAAGGAATGGCAGATAGGATTTAACAGACAAGGAATGGCAGATAGGATTTAACTCAGACAAGGAATGGCAAATAGGATTTAACTCTGACAAGGAATGACAGTTAGGATTTAACAGACTAGGAATGGCAGATAGCATTTAACAGACAAGGAATGACAGATAGCATTTAACAGACAAGGAATGACAGATAGGACTTAACAGACAAGGAATGGCAGATAGGATTTAACTCAGACAAGGAATGACAGATAGGATTTAACAGACAAGGAATGGCAGATAGGATTTAACTCAGATAAGGAATAGCAGATAGGATTTAAGAGACAAGGAATGACAGATAGGACTTAACAGACAAGGAATGGCAGATAGGATTTAACTCAGACAAGGAATGACAGATAGGATTTAACAGACAAGGAATGGCAGATAGGATTTAACTCAGACAAGGAATGGCAGATAAGATTTAACTCAGACAAGGAATGGCAGATAGGATTTAACTCAGACGAGGAATGGCAGATAAGATTTAACTCAGACAAGGAATGGCAGATAGGATTTAACAGACGAGGAATGGCAGATAGGATTTAACTCAGACAAGGAATGGCAAATAGGATTTAACTCTGACAAGGAATGACAGATAGGATTTAACTCAGACAAGGAATGGCAGATAGGATTTAACTCAGACAAGGAATGGCAAATAGGATTTAACCCTGACAAGGAATGACAGATAGGATTTAACTCTGACAAGGAATGACAGATAGGATTTAACAGTCAAGGAATGGCAGATAAGATTTAACTCTGACAAGGAATGACAGATAGGATTTAACAGACAAGGAATGGCAGATAGCATTTAACAGACAAGGAATGACAGATAGGATTTAACTCAGACAAGGAATGGCAAATAGGATTTAACTCTGACAAGGAATGACAGTTAGGATTTAACAGACTAGGAATGGCAGATAGCATTTAACAGACAAGGAATGACAGATAGGACTTAACAGACAAGGAATGGCAGATAGGATTTAACTCAGACAAGGAATGACAGATAGGATTTAACAGACAAGGAATGGCAGATAGGATTTAACTCAGATAAGGAATGGCAGATAGGATTTAACAGACAAGGAATGGCAGATAGGATTTAACAGTCAAGGAATGGCAGATAGGATTTAACTCTGACAAGGAATGACTGATAGGATTTAACAGACTAGGAATGGCAGATAGCATTTAACAGACAAGGAATGACAGATAGGATTTAACTCAGACAAGGAATGGCAGATAGGATTTAACTCAGACAAGGAATGGCAAATAGGATTTAACCCTGACAAGGAATGACAGATAGGATTTAACTCTGACAAGGAATGACAGATAGGATTTAACAGTCAAGGAATGGCAGATAGGATTTAACTCTGACAAGGAATGACAGATAGGATTTAACAGACAAGGAATGGCAGATAGCATTTAACAGACAAGGAATGACAGATAGGATTTAACTCAGACAAGGAATGACAGATAGGATTTAACAGACAAGGAATGGCAGATAGGATTTAACAGACAAGGAATGGCAGATAGGATTTAACTCAGACAAGGAATGGCAAATAGGATTTAACTCTGACAAGGAATGACAGTTAGGATTTAACAGACTAGGAATGGCAGATAGCATTTAACAGACAAGGAATGACAGATAGGACTTAACAGACAAGGAATGGCAGATAGGATTTAACTCAGACAAGGAATGACAGATAGGATTTAACAGACAAGGAATGGCAGATAGGATTTAACTCAGACAAGGAATGGCAAATAGGATTTAACTCTGACAAGGAATGACAGATAGGATTTAACTCTGACAAGGAATGACAGATAGGATTTAACAGTCAAGGAATGGCAGATAGGATTTAACTCTGACAAGGAATGACAGATAGGATTGAACAGACTAGGAATGGCAGATAGCATTTAACAGACAAGGAATGACAGATAGGACTTAACAGACAAGGAATGGCAGATAGGATTTAACTCAGACAAGGAATGACAGATAGGATTTAACAGACAAGGAATGGCAGATAGGATTTAACTCAGATAAGGAATGGCAGATAGGATTTAACAGACAAGGAATGGCAGATAGGATTTAACAGTCAAGGAATGGCAGATAGGATTTAACTCTGACAAGGAATGACAGATAGGATTTAACAGACTAGGAGTGGCAGATAGCATTTAACAGACAAGGAATGACAGATAGGACTTAACAGACAAGGAATGGCAGATAGGATTTAACTCAGACAAGGAATGACAGATAGGATTTAACAGACAAGGAATGGCAGATAGGATTTAACTCAGACAAGGAATGGCAGATAAGATTTAACTCAGACAAGGAATGGCAGATAGGATTTAACTGACGAGGAATGGCAGATAGGATTTAACTCAGACAAGGAATGGCAAATAGGATTTAACTCTGACAAGGAATGACAGATAGGATTTAACTCAGACAAGGAATGGCAGATAAGATTTAACTCAGACAAGGAATGGCAGATAGGATTTAACAGACTAGGAATGGCAGATAGGATTTAACTCAGACAAGGAATGGCAAATAGGATTTAACCCTGACAAGGAATGGCAGATAGGATTTAACCCTGACAAGGAATGACAGATAGGATTTAACAGTCAAGGAATGGCAGATAGGATTTAACAGACAAGAAATGGCAGATAGGATTTAACTCAGACAAGGAATGGCAGATAGGATTTAACAGTCAAGGAATGGCAGATAGGATTTAACAGTCAAGGAACGGCAGATAGGATTTAACTCTGACAAGGAACGGCAGATAGGATTTAACAGACTAGGAATGGCAGATAGCATTTAACAGACAATTAATGACAGATAGTACTTAACAGACAAGGAATGGCAGATAGGATTTAACTCAGACAAGGAATGACAGATAGGATTTAACAGACAAGGAATGGCAGATAGGATTTAACTCAGACAGGGAATGGCAGATAAGATTTAACTCAGACAAAGAATGGCAGATAAGATTTAACTCAGACAAGGAATGGCAGATAGGATTTAACTCAGACGAGGAATGGCAGATAAGATTTAACTCAGACGAGGAATGGCAGATAGGATTTAACAGACGAGGAATGGCAGATAGGATTTAACTCAGACAAGGAATGGCAGATAAGATTTAACTCAGACAAGGAATGGCAGATAGGATTTAACAGACGAGGAATGGCAGATAGGATTTAACTCAGACAAGGAATGGCAAATAGGATTTAACTCTGACAAGGAATGGCAGATAGGATTTAACTCAGACAAGGAATGGCAGATAAGATTTAACTTAGACAAGGAATGCAGATAGGATTTAACAGACAAGGAATGGCAGATAGGATTTAACTCAGACAAGGAATGGCAGATAGGACTTAACAGACAAGGAATGGCATATAGGATTTAACTCAGACAAGGAATGACAGATAGGATTTAACAGACTAGGAATGGCAGATAGCATTTAACAGACAAGGAATGACAGATAGGACTTAACAGACAAGGAATGGCAGATAGGATTTAACTCAGACAAGGAATGACAGATAGGATTTAACAGACAAGGAATGGCAGATAGGATTTAACTCAGACGAGGAATGGCATATAGGATTTAACAGACAAGGAATGGCAGATAGGATTTAACTCAGACAAGGAATGACAGATAGGATTTAACAGACAAGTAATGGCAGATAGGATTTAACAGACTAGGAATGGCAGATAGGATTTAACTCTGACAAGGAATGACAGATAGGATTTAACAGACAAGGAATGGCAGATAGCATTTAACAGACAAGGAATGACAGATAGGATTTAACTCAGACAAGGAATGACAGATAGGATTTAACAGACAAGGAATGGCAGATAGGATTTAACAGACAAGGAATGGCAGATAGGATTTAACTCAGACAAGGAATGGCAAATAGGATTTAACTCTGACAAGGAATGACAGTTAGGATTTAACAGACTAGGAATGGCAGATAGCATTTAACAGACAAGGAATGACAGATAGGACTTAACAGACAAGGAATGGCAGATAGGATTTAACTCAGACAAGGAATGACAGATAGGATTTAACAGACAAGGAATGGCAGATAGGATTTAACTCAGACAAGGAATGGCAAATAGGATTTAACTCTGACAAGGAATGACAGATAGGATTTAACTCTGACAAGGAATGACAGATAGGATTTAACAGTCAAGGAATGGCAGATAGGATTTAACTCTGACAAGGAATGACAGATAGGATTGAACAGACTAGGAATGGCAGATAGCATTTAACAGACAAGGAATGACAGATAGGACTTAACAGACAAGGAATGGCAGATAGGATTTAACTCAGACAAGGAATGGCAGATAGGACTTAACAGACAAGGAATGGCATATAGGATTTAACTCAGACAAGGAATGACAGATAGGATTTAACAGACTAGGAATGGCAGATAGCATTTAACAGACAAGGAATGACAGATAGGACTTAACAGACAAGGAATGGCAGATAGGATTTAACTCAGACAAGGAATGACAGATAGGATTTAACAGACAAGGAATGGCAGATAGGATTTAACTCAGACGAGGAATGGCATATAGGATTTAACAGACAAGGAATGGCAGATAGGATTTAACTCAGACAAGGAATGACAGATAGGATTTAACAGACAAGTAATGGCAGATAGGATTTAACAGACTAGGAATGGCAGATAGGATTTAACTCTGACAAGGAATGACAGATAGGATTTAACAGACAAGGAATGGCAGATAGCATTTAACAGACAAGGAATGACAGATAGGATTTAACTCAGACAAGGAATGACAGATAGGATTTAACAGACAAGGAATGGCAGATAGGATTTAACAGACAAGGAATGGCAGATAGGATTTAACTCAGACAAGGAATGGCAAATAGGATTTAACTCTGACAAGGAATGACAGTTAGGATTTAACAGACTAGGAATGGCAGATAGCATTTAACAGACAAGGAATGACAGATAGGACTTAACAGACAAGGAATGGCAGATAGGATTTAACTCAGACAAGGAATGACAGATAGGATTTAACAGACAAGGAATGGCAGATAGGATTTAACTCAGACAGGGAATGGCAGATAAGATTTAACTCAGACAAAGAATGGCAGATAAGATTTAACTCAGACAAGGAATGGCAGATAGGATTTAACTCAGACGAGGAATGGCAGATAAGATTTAACTCAGACGAGGAATGGCAGATAGGATTTAACAGACGAGGAATGGCAGATAGGATTTAACTCAGACAAGGAATGGCAGATAAGATTTAACTCAGACAAGGAATGGCAGATAGGATTTAACAGACGAGGAATGGCAGATAGGATTTAACTCAGACAAGGAATGGCAAATAGGATTTAACTCTGACAAGGAATGGCAGATAGGATTTAACTCAGACAAGGAATGGCAGATAAGATTTAACTTAGACAAGGAATGCAGATAGGATTTAACAGACAAGGAATGGCAGATAGGATTTAACTCAGACAAGGAATGGCAGATAGGACTTAACAGACAAGGAATGGCATATAGGATTTAACTCAGACAAGGAATGACAGATAGGATTTAACAGACTAGGAATGGCAGATAGCATTTAACAGACAAGGAATGACAGATAGGACTTAACAGACAAGGAATGGCAGATAGGATTTAACTCAGACAAGGAATGACAGATAGGATTTAACAGACAAGGAATGGCAGATAGGATTTAACTCAGACGAGGAATGGCATATAGGATTTAACAGACAAGGAATGGCAGATAGGATTTAACTCAGACAAGGAATGACAGATAGGATTTAACAGACAAGTAATGGCAGATAGGATTTAACAGACTAGGAATGGCAGATAGGATTTAACTCTGACAAGGAATGACAGATAGGATTTAACAGACAAGGAATGGCAGATAGCATTTAACAGACAAGGAATGACAGATAGGATTTAACTCAGACAAGGAATGACAGATAGGATTTAACAGACAAGGAATGGCAGATAGGATTTAACAGACAAGGAATGGCAGATAGGATTTAACTCAGACAAGGAATGGCAAATAGGATTTAACTCTGACAAGGAATGACAGTTAGGATTTAACAGACTAGGAATGGCAGATAGCATTTAACAGACAAGGAATGACAGATAGGACTTAACAGACAAGGAATGGCAGATAGGATTTAACTCAGACAAGGAATGACAGATAGGATTTAACAGACAAGGAATGGCAGATAGGATTTAACTCAGACAAGGAATGGCAAATAGGATTTAACTCTGACAAGGAATGACAGATAGGATTTAACTCTGACAAGGAATGACAGATAGGATTTAACAGTCAAGGAATGGCAGATAGGATTTAACTCTGACAAGGAATGACAGATAGGATTGAACAGACTAGGAATGGCAGATAGCATTTAACAGACAAGGAATGACAGATAGGACTTAACAGACAAGGAATGGCAGATAGGATTTAACTCAGACAAGGAATGACAGATAGGATTTAACAGACAAGGAATGGCAGATAGGATTTAACTCAGATAAGGAATGGCAGATAGGATTTAACAGACAAGGAATGGCAGATAGGATTTAACAGTCAAGGAATGGCAGATAGGATTTAACTCTGACAAGGAATGACAGATAGGATTTAACAGACTAGGAGTGGCAGATAGCATTTAACAGACAAGGAATGACAGATAGGACTTAACAGACAAGGAATGGCAGATAGGATTTAACTCAGACAAGGAATGACAGATAGGATTTAACAGACAAGGAATGGCAGATAGGATTTAACTCAGACAAGGAATGGCAGATAAGATTTAACTCAGACAAGGAATGGCAGATAGGATTTAACTGACGAGGAATGGCAGATAGGATTTAACTCAGACAAGGAATGGCAAATAGGATTTAACTCTGACAAGGAATGACAGATAGGATTTAACTCAGACAAGGAATGGCAGATAAGATTTAACTCAGACAAGGAATGGCAGATAGGATTTAACAGACTAGGAATGGCAGATAGGATTTAACTCAGACAAGGAATGGCAAATAGGATTTAACCCTGACAAGGAAAGGCAGATAGGATTTAACCCTGACAAGGAATGACAGATAGGATTTAACAGTCAAGGAATGGCAGATAGGATTTAACAGACAAGAAATGGCAGATAGGATTTAACTCAGACAAGGAATGGCAGATAGGATTTAACAGTCAAGGAATGGCAGATAGGATTTAACAGTCAAGGAACGGCAGATAGGATTTAACTCTGACAAGGAACGGCAGATAGGATTTAACAGACTAGGAATGGCAGATAGCATTTGACAGACAATTAATGACAGATAGTACTTAACAGACAAGGAATGGCAGATAGGATTTAACTCAGACAAGGAATGACAGATAGGATTTAACAGACAAGGAATGGCAGATAGGATTTAACTCAGACAGGGAATGGCAGATAAGATTTAACTCAGACAAAGAATGGCAGATAAGATTTAACTCAGACAAGGAATGGCAGATAGGATTTAACTCAGACGAGGAATGGCAGATAAGATTTAACTCAGACGAGGAATGGCAGATAGGATTTAACAGACGAGGAATGGCAGATAGGATTTAACTCAGACAAGGAATGGCAGATAAGATTTAACTCAGACAAGGAATGGCAGATAGGATTTAACAGACGAGGAATGGCAGATAGGATTTAACTCAGACAAGGAATGGCAAATAGGATTTAACTCTGACAAGGAATGGCAGATAGGATTTAACTCAGACAGGGAATGGCAGATAAGATTTAACTTAGACAAGGAATGCAGATAGGATTTAACAGACAAGGAATGGCAGATAGGATTTAACTCAGACAAGGAATGGCAGATAGGACTTAACAGACAAGGAATGGCATATAGGATTTAACTCAGACAAGGAATGACAGATAGGATTTAACAGACTAGGAATGGCAGATAGCATTTAACAGACAAGGAATGACAGATAGGACTTAACAGACAAGGAATGGCAGATAGGATTTAACTCAGACAAGGAATGACAGATAGGATTTAACAGACAAGGAATGGCAGATAGGATTTAACTCAGACGAGGAATGGCATATAGGATTTAACAGACAAGGAATGGCAGATAGGATTTAACTCAGACAAGGAATGACAGATAGGATTTAACAGACAAGTAATGGCAGATAGGATTTAACAGACTAGGAATGGCAGATAGGATTTAACTCAGACAAGGAATGGCAGATAAGATTTAACTCAGACAAGGAATGGCAGATAGGATTTAACAGACGAGGAATGGCAGATAGGATTTAACTCAGACAAGGAATGGCAGATAGGATTTAACAGACGAGGAATGGCAGATAGGATTTAACTCAGACAAGGAATGGCAAATAGGATTTAACTCTGACAAGGAATGACAGATAGGATTTAACTCTGACAAGGAATGACAGATAGGATTTAACAGTCAAGGAATGGCAGATAGGATTTAACTCTGACAAGGAATGACAGATAGGATTGAACAGACTAGGAATGGCAGATAGCATTTAACAGACAAGGAATGACAGATAGGACTTAACAGACAAGGAATGGCAGATAGGATTTAACTCAGACAAGGAATGACAGATAGGATTTAACAGACAAGGAATGGCAGATAGGATTTAACTCAGACGAGGAATGGCATATAGGATTTAACAGACAAGGAATGGCAGATAGGATTTAACTCAGACAAGGAATGACAGATAGGATTTAACAGACAAGTAATGGCAGATAGGATTTAACAGACTAGGAATGGCAGATAGGATTTAACTCAGACAAGGAATGGCAGATAAGATTTAACTCAGACAAGGAATGGCAGATAGGATTTAACAGACGAGGAATGGCAGATAGGATTTAACTCAGACAAGGAATGGCAGATAGGATTTAACAGACGAGGAATGGCAGATAGGATTTAACTCAGACAAGGAATGGCAAATAGGATTTAACTCTGACAAGGAATGACAGATAGGATTTAACTCTGACAAGGAATGACAGATAGGATTTAACAGTCAAGGAATGGCAGATAGGATTTAACTCTGACAAGGAATGACAGATAGGATTGAACAGACTAGGAATGGCAGATAGCATTTAACAGACAAGGAATGACAGATAGGACTTAACAGACAAGGAATGGCAGATAGGATTTAACTCAGACAAGGAATGACAGATAGGATTTAACAGACAAGGAATGGCAGATAGGATTTAACTCAGATAAGGAATGGCAGATAGCATTTAACAGTCAAGGAATGGCAGATAGGATTTAACTCTGACAAGGAATGACAGATAGGATTTAACAGACTAGGAGTGGCAGATAGCATTTAACAGACAAGGAATGACAGATAGGACTTAACAGACAAGGAATGGCAGATAGGATTTAACTCAGACAAGGAATGACAGATAGGATTTAACAGACAAGGAATGGCAGATAGGATTTAACAGACAAGGAATGGCAGATAGGATTTAACACAGACAAGGAATGGCAGATAGGATTTAACTCAGACGAGGAATGGCAGGTAAGATTTAACTCAGACGAGGAATGGCAGATAAGATTTAACTCAGACAAGGAATGGCAGATAGGATTTAAATCAGACGAGGAATAGCAGATAAGATTTAACTCAGACAAGGAATGGCAGATAGGATTTAACTCAGACAAGGAATGGCAGATAAGATTTAACTCAGACAAGGAATGGCAGATAGGATTTAACTCAGACAAGGAATGGCAGATAAGATTTAACTCAGACAAGGAATGGCAGATAGGATTTAACAGACGAGGAATGGCAGATAGGATTTAACTCAGACAAGGAATGGCAGATAGGATTTAACAGACGAGGAATGGCAGATAGGATTTAACTCAGACAAGGAATGGCAAATAGGATTTAACTCTGACAAGGAATGACAGTTAGGATTTAACAGACTAGGAATGGCAGATAGCATTTAACAGACAAGGAATGACAGATAGGACTTAACAGACAAGGAATGGCAGATAGGATTTAACTCAGACAAGGAATGGCAGATAGGATTTAACAGACAAGGAATGGCAGATAGGATTTAACTCAGACTAGGAATGGCAGATAGGATTTAACAGACAAGGAATGGCAGATAGGATTTAACTCAGACAACGAATGGCAGATAGGATTTAACAGTCAAGGAATGACAGATAGAATTTAACTTAGACAAGGAATGCAGATAGGATTTAACAGACAAGGAATGGCAGATAGGATTTAACTCAGACAAGGAATGACAGATAGGATTTAACAGACAAGGAATGGCAGATAGGATTTAACTCAGACAAGGAATGACAGATAGGATTTAACAGACAAGGAATGGCAGATAGGATTTAATTCAGACAAGGAATAGCAGATAGGATTTAACAGACGAGGAATGGCAGATAGGATTTAACTCAGACAACGAATGGCAGATAGGATTTAACAGTCAAGGAATGACAGATAGAATTTAACTTAGACAAGGAATGCAGATAGGATTTAACAGACAAGGAATGGCAGATAGGATTTAACTCAGACGAGGAATGGCAGATAGGATTTAACTCAGACAAGGAATGGCAGATAGGATTTAACTCAGACGAGGAATGGCAGATAAGATTTAACTCAGACAAGGAATGGCAGATAGGATTTAACTCAGACGAGGAATGGCAGATAAGATTTACCTCAGACAAGGAATGGCAGATAGGATTTAACAGACGAGTAATGGCAGATAGGATTTAACAGTCAAGGAATGGCAGATAGGATTTAACTCTGACAAGGAATGACAGATAGGATTTAACAGACTAGGAATGGCAGATAGCATTTAACAGACAAGGAATGACAGATAGGACTTAACAGACAAGGAATGGCAGATAGGATTTAACTCAGACAAGGAATGACAGATAGGATTTAACAGACAAGGAATGGCAGATAGGATTTAACTCAGACAAGGAATGACAGATAGGATTTAACAGACAAGGAATGGCAGATAGGATTTAATTCAGACAAGGAATAGCAGATAGGATTTAACAGACGAGGAATGGCAGATAGGATTTAACTCAGACAAGGAATGGCAGATAGGATTTAACAGTCAAGGAATGGCAGATAGGATTTAACAGACAAGGAATGGCAGATAGGATTTAACTCAGACAAGGAATGGCAGATAGGATTTAACAGACGAGGAATGGCAGATAGGATTTAACAGACAAGGAATGGCAGATAGGATTTAACAGACAAGGAATGGCAGATAGGATTTAACTCAGACAAGGAATGGCAGATAGGATTTAACAGACGAGGAATGGCAGATAGGATTTAACAGTCAAGGAATGGCAGATAGGATTTTACTCTGTCAAGTAATGACATATAGGATTTAACTCAGACAAGGAATGGCAGATAGGATTTAACTCTGACAAGGAATGGCAGATAAGATTTAACAGACAAGGAATGGCAGATATGATTTAACTCTGACAAGGAATGGCAGATAGGATTTAACAGACAAGGAATGGCAGATAAGATTTAACAGACAAGGAATGGCAGATAAGATTTAACTCTGACAAGGAATGGCAGATAGGATTTAACAGACAAGGAATGGCTGATAAGATTTAACAGACAAGGAATAGCAGATAGGATTTAACTCAGACAAGGAATGACATAGGATTTAATGATGCATTTTGTGTAGTTAAATCAGACATTTTCTCAGGGCAGAAACAGCTAATATCAGGGGGCATAACTTGAAGGCAATTCAAGAAAAATAGAGTTGGTTCTCAGAGGTAAGTTATTTACAAAAGGATAGGTGCAAGGAAAACCCTGCTATGGTGGTAGATGCAAATACATTAGGGACATTTAAGACCATAAGGTATATAAGTACAATTAGGCCATTTGGCCCCTCAGGTGTGCTCCCCCATTTCATCATACTGATCTAATTTTCCTCGCAGCCTCAATCTCTTGCCTTCTCCCCACATTCCTTCATGCCCTGACCAATCAATAAGCTATCAATCTCTTCCTTAAACACAAAGACTTAGCTTCCACAGCAGCCTGTTACAAAGAATTCCACAAATTCACTATTCTCTGGCTAAAGAACCAGTCTCTGATTTAAGAAACTCTGAGAGACATGCATAGGAATGATGGAAAAATGGTAGGCTATGTTGGACAGAAAGATTAGATTGATCTTAGAGTTGGTTAAAAGGCTGGCACAACATTGTGTGAAGTGGTATTCTTTTCAATGTTCTTTGTAAACCAGAGTAGCACTGAAGCAGTAAATGGCATGGCTCTGGGAAGTGCTGTAGAACAAAGAGATTATGGTGGACAGGTACATAGTTCCCTGAATGTGGTAACACAGGTCGACAGGATGGTGAAGAAGGTAATTAGCACAGTGGACATTGAGTACAGTCATTGGGACATCATGATGTCATGTTACAACTGTATAAGATCTTGTTGGGATAACATATGCACTACTGTGAGGAAGGATGTGATTAAGCTAATGAGTGTGCACAAAACATTCGAAGGGATATTTCTAGGACCAGAGGACTAGATAGGCTGGGACTGTTTTCACTGGAATTAGGGAATTTGAGGATTGAATTTATCATGGGAGGGCAAAGATAAAAGATAGATGGTCATAGTTTTTCTTCCACAGAGTAGGAGCTGAAATAAAGAGGAATAGATTTAAGATGAGAGGAGAAAAATTACAACTTCTTCATACATAAACAATGAGCTGTCAGAGGAAGTGGTAGAGACAGGTACAATTACAATGTTTAAAAGACATTTGAACAGGTATATGGGTGGAAAAGATTTAGAGCAGGGGTCCCCAACCTCTTCTTATCCCATGGAACCTTACCATAAATCAAGGAGTCCATGAAGCCCTAGTTTAGAGGGACATGACCCAAATACAGCTAGCTCAGGTAGGCACCTTAGTTAGCATGAACATAAGACCAAGACCAGAAGATATAGGAGCAGAATCTAAGCCTTTCAATATTCGACAGGCCTTTCAATGAGATACTCCCTCCATTTTTCTAATCTCCGGCAAGTACAAGCTCAGAGCCATCAAACAGTCATTATATGTTAATCCTTTCATTCCTAGAATCATTCTCATGAAACTCCTCTGGACCCTCTCAATACTAGCACATCTTTTCTTAGATAAGGGCCCCAAAACTGCTCACTATGTGTCATGCTGTCTGACCATTGTCTTATAAAACCTCAGCATTACATCCTCACCACCATTCAGGGCCCCAGAGAGTCCTTCCAGGTGAGTCGACACTTCACCTGTGAGTCGGCTGGTGTGGTATACTGCATCCGGTGCTCCCGGTGTGGCCTTTTATATATTGGTGAGACCCGACGCAGACTGGGAGACAGTTTCGCTGAACACCTACGCTCTGTCCGCCAGAGAAAGCAGGATCTCCCAGTGGCCACACATTTTAATTCCACATCCCATTCCCATTCTGATATGTCTATCCATGGCCTCCTCTACTGTCAAGATGAAGCCACACTCAGGTTGGAGGAATAACAACTTATATACCGGCTGGGTAGCCTCCAACCTGATGGCATGAACATTGACTTCTCTAACTTCCATTAATGCTCCTCCTCTCCTTCTTACCCCATTCCTGACATATTTAGTTGTTTGTTTTTCTCTCTCTCCCTGCCCATAACTCTACCTGTTCTCCATCTCCCTCTGGTGCTCCCCTCCCACTTTCTTTCTCCCTAGGCCTCCTGTTCCATGATCTTTTCCCTTTGCCAGCTCTGTATCACTTCTGCCAATCACCTTTCCTGCTCTTAGCTTCATCCCACCCCCTCCGGTCTTCTCCTATCATTTCGCATTTCCCCTACCCCCTCCTACTTTCAAATCTCTTAGTATCTTTCCTTTCAGTTAGTCCTGACAAAGGGTCTTGGCCCGAAACTTCGACAGTGCTTCTCCCTATAGATGCTGCCTGGCCTGCTGTGTTCCACCAGCATTTTGTGTGTGTTGTTGGCATTACATCCTTGCTTTGATATTCTAATCTCCTCAAAATAACATAACATTCCTGTTCCAATTCCTTCCTTCTGGTAGGCACTTTAGATCACTGTATGCCAGGACAAATAGGTACAAGAACAGTTTCTTTCCGTATGCCATCAGTCTTATGAACACTTGAATTTTAGTCTATTATAAATCGTCCACCTGTACATTCAATGAGGTGGACCTCATTGTATATAGTTTATGATTATTTGCACTATTGTTTTTGTTTGCTTTTAATTCTGTACAGAGAGAGCTCAGGGAAACCGGCATCAAATTCCCTGTATGTGTCCTCATGCTTGGCGATAATAAAGGATTCGGATTCGGATTCCCCTTCCTTAACACCAACTCAACCTTTAGGAAACCCTGCACAAGGATTCCAGACCACAACATAAGAAGTTTGCCACACAATCAGTGATAAAATTTCCTCCCCACATCACAATTGAGTTTCCAAAATCTTGAACAATCAGTTGATTGTTAAGTAGATAAAGGACAAGCATTCGGAGGACACACCACAATTAACAGTGCATGGTTTATGTCTCCTCAGTAATGAAATGTTTGCAAGTAAATTGCCAAGATCAGAGTACAATTCAATCCAACTATCAACTACCCAAGCTACACATTTTCATTATTATTTCCAATAGTCTATGCCTTTATTCCAGTTACCACAGTGCATGACCATACATTTTCTTTCACTATGTTCCATCTACCACTTCTTCATCCTCTTTCCACATCTGTCTAAATCCTCCTGCAGATTCCCTGCTTCCTCAATACCAGCAGCCCCTCCACCTATCTTTATATCATCTGCCAACTTGGCCACAAAGCCATCAATTCCTTCATCCAAAATAACATGAAAAGAGACAGTTTGAAAACCAATCCCTATGGAACACCACATTACCAGCAGCCAACCAGAAAAAGCTCCCTTTATTCCCATTCTTTGCTTTCTCAGTCAGCCATGCTAGTGTGTTTTTAGCAATACCATGAGCTCTTATCATATTTAACAGCCTCACATGCATCATTTTGCCAAAGGCCTTTTGATAATCCAAGTACACATCATCCACTGACTCTCCTTTGTCTATCCTGCTTGTTATTTTCTCAAAGAATTGCAACAGATTTATCAGGCAAGACTTTTCCTGAAGGAAACCAGACTGACTTTGGCCTTTTATATCATGTGCACTGTGTTAGCCACATGAATATTATAGAAACATAGAAAATAAGTGCAGGAGTAGGCCATTTGGCCCTTCAAGCCTGCACCGCCATTCAGTATGATCATGGCTGATCATCCAACTCAGAACCCTGTACCTGCTTTCTCTCCATACCCCCTGATCCCTTTAGCCACAAGGGCCATATCTAACTTCCTCTTAAATATAGCCAATGAACCGGCCTCAACTGTTTCCTGTGGCAGAGAATTCCACAGATTCACCACTCTCTGTGTGAAGAAGTTTTTCCTCATCTCAGTCCTAAAAGGCTTCCCCTTTATCCTTAAACTGTGACCCCTCGTTCTGGACTTCCCCAACATCGGAAACAATCTTCCTGCATCTAGCCTGTCCAATCCCTTTAGAATTTTATACGTTTCAATAAGATCCCCCCTCAATCTTCTAAATTCCAGTGAGTATAAGCCTAGTCGGTCCAGTCTTTCTTCATATGAAAGTCCTGCCATCCCAGGAATCAATCTAGTGAACCTTCTCTGTACTCCCTCTATGGCAAGAATGTCTTTCCTCAGATTAGGTGACCAATACTCTAGGTGCGGTCTCACCAAGGCCTTGTACAACTGCAGTAGAACCTCCCTGCTTCTGTACTCAAATCCTCTTGCTATGAATGTCAACATACTATTTGCCTTTTTCACCGCCTGCTGTACCTGCATGCCCACCTTCAATGACTGGTGTACAATGACACCCAGGTCTCGTTGCACCTCTCCTTTTCCTAATCGGCCACCATTCAGATAATAATCTGTTTTCCTTTTCTTGCCACCAAAGTGGATAACCTCACATTTATCCACATTAAATTGCATCTGCCATGAATTTGCCCACTCACCTAACCTATCCAAGTCACCCTGCATCCTCTTAGCATCCTCCTCACAGCTAACATCGTCGCCCAGCTTTGTGTCATCCGCAAACTTGGAGATGCTGCATTTAATTCCCTCGTCTAAATCATTAATATATATTGTAAACAACTGGGGTCCCAGCACTGAGCCTTGCGGTACCCCACTAGTCACTGCCTGCCATTCTGAAAAGTTCCCGTTTACTCCCACTCTTTGCTTCCTGTCTGCCAACCAATTCTCTATCCACATCAATACCATACCCCCAATACCATGTGCTTTAAGTTTGCACACTAATCTCCTGTGTGGGACCTTGTCAAAAGCCTTTCAAAAATCTAAATATACCACATCCACTGGCTCTCCCCTATCCACTCTACTAGTTACATCTTCAAAAAATTCTATAAGATTCATCAGACATGATTTTCCTTTCACAAATCCATGCTGACTTTGTCTGATGATTTCACCTCTTCCCAAATGTGCTGTTATCACATCTTTGATAACCGACTCTAGCATTTTTCCCACCACCGATGTCAGACTCACTGGTCTATAATTCCCCGGTTTTTCTCTCCCTCCTTTTTTTAAAAAGCGGGGTTACATTAGTCACCCTCCAATCCTCAGGAAATAATCCAGAATCTAAGGAATTTTGAAAAATTATCACTGATGCATCCACTATTTCTTGGGCTACTTCCTTAAGCACTCTGGGATGCAAACCATCTGGCCCTAGGGATTTATCTGCCTTTAATTCTTTCAATTTACCTAACACCACTTCCCTACTAACATGTACTTCCCTCAGTTCCTCCATCTCACTAGACCCTCGGTCCCTTACTATTTCCGGAAGATTATTTATGTCCTCCTTAGTCAAGACAGAACTAAAGTAGTTATTCAATTGGTCTGCCATGTCTTTGTTCCCTATGATCAATCCACCTGTTTCTGACTGTAAGGGACCTACATTTGTCTTGATCAATCTTTTTCTTTTCACATATCTATAAAAGTTTTTACAGTCAGTTTTTATGTTCCCTGCCAGCTTTCTCTCATAACCTTTTTTCCCTTTTCTAATTAAGCCCTTTGTCCTCCTCTGCTGGTCTCTGAATTCCTCCCAGTCCTCAGGTGTGCCGCTTTTTTTTGCTAATTTATATGATTCTTCTTTGGACTTGATACTATCCCTAATTTCCCTTGTCAGCCACGGGTGCACTACCTTCCCTGGTTTATTCTTTTGCCAAACTGGGTTGAACAATTGTTGTAGTTCATCCATGCAATCTTTAAATGCTTGCCATTGCATATCCACCATCAACCCTTTAAGTATCATTTGCCAGTCTATCTTAGCTAATTCACGTCTCATACCTTCAAAGTTACCCTTCTTTAAGTTCAGAACCTTTGTTTCTGTATTAACTATGTCACTCTCCTTCTTAATGAAGAATTCTACCATATTATGGTCACTTTTACCCAAGGGGCCTCGCACGACAAGATTGCTAACTAAACCTTCCTCATTGCTCAATACCCAATCTAGAATGGCCTGTTCTCTAGTTGGTTCCTCGACATATTAGTTCAGAAAACCATCCCACATACATTCCAAGAAATCCTCTTCCTCAGCACCCTTACCAATTTGGTTCACCCAACCTATATGTAGATTGAAGTCACCCATTATAACTACTGTTCCTTTATTGAACACATTTCTAATTTCCTGTTTAATGCCATCCCCAACCTTACTACTACTGTTAGGTGGCCTGTACACAACTCCCACCAGTGTTTTCTGCCCCTTAGTGTTATGCAGCTCTACCCATATCGATTCCACATCCTCCAGGCTAATGTCCTTCCTTTCTATTGCATTAATCTCCTCTCTAACCAGCAATGCTACCCCACCTCCTTTCCTTTCCTGTCTATCCCTCCTGAATATTGAATATCCCTGGATGCTGAGCTCCCATCCTTGGTCACCCTGGAGCCATGTCTCTGTGATCCCAACTATATCATATTCATTAATAACTATCTGCACGTTCAATTCATCCACCTTGTTACGAATGCTCCTCGCATTGACACACAAAGCCTTCAGGCTTGTTTTTACAACACTCTTAGCCCTTATACAATTATGTTGAAAAGTTGCCCTTTTTTCTTTTTGCCCTGGATTTGCCTGCCTGCCACTTTTACTTTTACTACTTTTTGCTTCTACCCTCATTTTACACCCCTCTGTCTCTCTGCACTTGTTCCCATCCCCCTGCCACATTAGTTTAATTCCTCCTGAACAGCAGTAGCAAATGCTCCCCCTAGGACATTGGTTCCAGTCCAGCCCAGGTGCAGATCGTCCTGTTTGTACCGGTCCCACCTCCCCCAGAACTGGTTCCAATGCCCCAGAAATTTGAATCCCTCCCCCTTGCACCATTTTTCAAGCCACGTATTCATCTGAAATATCCTCCTATCCTCAGAGTAGAGAAAATATCTACTCTGATATTTCCTCTACTCTGAGGAAATATCCCCAGAGTAGAAACTCTGACTAGCACGTGGCACTGGTAGTATCCAGAGATTATTACCTTTGTGGTCCTACTTTTTAGTTTATCTCCTAACTCCCTAAATTCACCTTGTAGGACCTCAACCCATTTTTTACCTATATCATTGGTACCTATGTGCACCACGACCACTGGCTGTTCACCCTCCCATTCCAGAATGTCCTGCAGCCGCTCAGAGACATCCTTGACCCTTGCACCAGGGAGGCAACATACCATCCTGGAGTCTCGTTTGAGGCCGCAGAAACACCTATCTATTCCCCTTACAATCGAATCCCCTATCACTATAGCTCTCCCACTCCTTTTCCTTCCCTCCTGTGCCGCAGAGCCACCCATGGTGCAATGAACTCGGCTGTTGCTGCCTTCCCCTGATGAGACATCTCCCCCAACAGTATCCAAAACAGTATATCTGTTTAGGAGGGAGATGACCTCAGGGGACTCCTGCACTACCTGCCTACTGCTATGCTATCTAGTGGCCACCCCTTCCCTTTCTGCCTGTGTAGCCTTTACCTGCGGTGTGGCCAATTCACTAAACGTGCTATTCACGACTTTCTCAGCATCGCGGATGCTCCAGTATGAATCCAATCGCAGCTCCAGACGCTCAATGCGGTCTGCCAGAAGCTGCAGTTGGACACACTTCCTGCACACATAGTCGTCAGGGACACTGGAAGTATCCCTGATTTCCCACATGCTGCAGGATGAACAAACCACGGGGCCGATCTCAGCTGCCATGACCTACCCAATACTTGCCTCAACTTTTGAAACTTTCTCTTTTGAAAAGAACTTACCCAGCCTTACCTCACTTGGAGTGAAGCTCGTCCTCAGCCTCTGCTCGCCGAAGCCTCTCGAGACAAAGCCTTCCTACTCTGTCCCCCTCTGCTCCGTCACCCACTACAACGTTGCCTGCTCCGTCTACTGTTCTCTTTAAATACTCCCGCTGCCTCATGGATAATAGTTCTTATCCACTGAAACTTTGTTGTACACTGACAGACTTTTGCACCCATCAATATACTGTCGTGTAATTACACATGAAGCCAGTGGGAAAAGAAAGCTAATGGACCCTCATTGTGCATTTTCAGGAATCACACACTGTTGAACAAATTAGGAAAAGTCATAATGGCTGAACTTTGAAATTGAAGGTGGTCCTCACCTCCCCCCCAACCCGCCACAATGGGCATTACAGGAGCCGTGGGTACTATGGAAGGGATCTCTCCATTTGGTCAGTATTTATTCAGCCCAAACAAGATGCATCCCTGATTACATTTTGGTGTCAGAGAAGGGGATGGGCTCTCAGTGGTACCAGACCCAGAGAAAGAGTTCGGGAGTCTGTATTACCAGACCCCTCTGAAATAGCTCTCGGTTGTATCAAACCCAGGAGAGGGTGCAGAGTCTGCGAAACCAGACACAAGGGAGGGGGGCTCTGTTGTACTGGACATCCCTGCTTGGAAGGAAAGCACTGAGTCAATGCAGGAATTACATTGTGTATTAAATCATGAGCATATCTTAGACTTCATGTTGACAAATGTGGTACTGTATTTAAAATAATTTTCCCTAGAAATATTACTTTGCCAGTAATATACTTCAAAAGAAATGTGGAGTTAGTATGCTGATTAATGAGAAAATAACTAATCTGTCGTATTGCAAAGCCTGGGTGTTCAAATGCCTTTTCTCAAGAATAAATCAGAAACCACAAGGGAATAACCTTACAAGTTTTGGTTTCTCATTGAACACTAACAAACCCCTAGGGATTTACTGTTAACATAGCACATAGAACATAGAAGAGTACAGCATAGGAATAGGCCATTTGGCTCATAATGTTGTACTGAAACAGCTAAAAAGTAAATCAACAACACATTAACACTAATCCTTCCTATGTGCACCATGAACATATCCATTCATCTTCCTTCCATCCATGTGCCTATCCAAACATCTCTAATGTATTTGCCTCTATCACCATACCAGACATTGCATTCTCGGCATCCAAAACTCTCTTGAGTAAAAAAAACTTAACCCGCACATCCCCTTTGAACCTACCCTTCTTACGTTCAATGCATGCCTGCTGGTATTAGACATTTCAACCCAGGGAAACAGATACACTCTGTCCACTCTGTCTATGCCTCTCATAATTTTGTAAACCTCTATCAGATCTCCTGTCAACCTTCAACCAAGTTTATCCAGCCTCTCGTGATAGCACATGCCCTGTAAACCAGGCAGCATCCTGGTGAACTCTCCTGCACCCTCTCCAAAGCCTCAACACTGCTCCTACAGTGGAGTGACCAGAACTGTATGCAATACTCCAGATGTGGCCTAACCAGAGTTTTATAAAGTTGCAAGATAACTTCCCGGCTTTTGAACTCAATGCCTTGACTAATAAAAGAAGCATTCCATAAGCCTTCTTAACCACCTTATCAACCTGTGTAGCCACTTTCAAGGATCCATAAACTTGGATCCCAAGATCTCCCTGCTTAGCAACTCTTAAGGACATTGCCCTTAACAGTCTACTGTCTCCTTGAATTTGCCCTACTGAGGTGCAACACCCTCACACTTATCTGGGTTAAATTCCATCTGTCATTTCTTAGCCGAAACCTACAACTAGTCTATGTCATGACATTTCTTTGCCAGTCTTTTACACTATCCACAATTCCACCAATCTAGGTATCACCCACAAACTTACTAACCCACCCATCTACATTTTCATCCAGGTCATTTAAAGATGAAGTCAGAAATTTACATACACCTTAGCCAAATACATTTAAACTCAATTTTTCCACAATTCCTGACATTTAACCCTAGAAAACATTCCCTGTCTTAGGTCATTTAGGATCACAACTTTATTTTAAGAATGTGAAATGTCAGAATAATAGTAGAGAGAATGATTTATTTCAGCTTTTATTTCTTTCATCACATTCCCAGTGGGTTAGAAGTTTACATACACTTTGTTAGTATTTGGTAGCATTGCCTTTAAATTGTTTAACTTGGGTCAAACATTTTGGGTTCAAAGGAGGTTCACAAAAATGATTGAACAGCTTGTCAAATGAAGAAAACTTGATAGCCCTGGGCCTGTATTCACTGAAATTCAGAAGAATGAGTGGGGATCTTATTGAAGCCAATTGAATGATGAAAGGCCTGGATGTGGAGAGGATGGTGGGAGAGTCTAGGAACAGAGGGCACAGCCTCAGAATAGTGGAGTATCCTTTCATAATGGAGATGAGGAATTCCTTTTGTCAGATAGTGGTGAATCTGTGGAATTCTTTACCACAGGCAGCTGTGAAGGCCAACTCTTTATGTATATTTATGGCAGAGGATGATAGATTCTTGATTGGTCAGGGCATGAAGGGATATGGGGAGAAGGTAGGAGATTGGGGCTGAGAGGAAAAATAGATCAGCCATAAACAAATGGCAGAGCAGTCTCAATAGGCCAAATGGCCTAATTCTTCACCTATTTCTTAAGGTCTTACGCTTCCACAGGATACCAGTCTAACTTGGATCTATTTCCACAGCAACTCACTCTCACTGGCATGATTCTATAGCACCCTGCTCTGAATGGGATCCCAATCCACTAGATCTCATATTCACTTTGGTCCAGTTCCACAAGACACACACTCACTGTGATCTGGTTGCACCCTGCTCTGACTGCAATTGGTTCCACTCTCACTGGGTGCATGAATTGGACAATCTACATCATTAAAAGAGCTATTTTTTAATCAGGGTGGCGATCGAGATTTTAAAGGCAGAATCCCACAGCAGTTTCTCTGAGTTGAGGAGTGACCCCAATCAGCAACAGGGATTCATTAGAAAGGGCCAGTAAGAGTAACTGAAGTGCAAGCAGAGTAGCCATTCTTTTTGAATGGGCCAGTCTTTAGAGTGGGTTTGGCTCATCAGGATTGGGTGAGGTAGACTGTCTTGTAAGTTGCTCTCTCTCTGTTCTTATCTGTTCATTCCTCATCTATTAGTACAGTGAGAATAACTCCAGGGGCAGCGTTTTGTACTACGTGGGATGTGGGAAGTCTGGAGATGTCCAGTCTCCCAAATAAACACATGCAATCCCCTGGGAAAGATTTCACTGCTAATGTAATGGATTTTCTGTAGCTGTAATGTTTGGGTTATGGCTAGAGATAATGGGGGCTTTGGAATGTGCACCGTCCAATGAAGGCAGTGTTTTGTTCTTGTTGTGTGCCTGCAACCGAGATATTCTGGGTTGTTTGTTCAGTGGAAGCTGAAGAGAGAAGATGCCAGATAGGAGAGGTCGCAGACAGTAGGACGGCATGGAAGGTCATGTTTGACAAATCTTATTGAATTTTTTGAAGAGGTTACTAGGAAAGTTGATGAGAGTAGAACAGTGGATGTTGTCTATATGGACTTCAGTAAGGCCTTTGACAAGGTTCCACACGGAAGGTGATTTAGGAAGGTTCAATTGTTAAGTATTAATATTGAAGTAGTAAAATGGATTCAACAGTGGCTGGATGGGAGATGCTAGAGAGTAGTGGTGGCCGTTGGTGTCAGGTTGGAGGCCGGTGACTAGTGGTGTCCTCAGGGATCTGTACTGGGTCCAATGTTGTTTGTCATATACATTAATGATCTGGATGATGGGGTGGTAAATTGGATTAGTAAGTATGCAGATTATACTAAGGTAGGTGGCGTTGTGGATAATGAAGTAGGTTTTCAAAGCTTGCAGAGATATTTAGGCCAGTTAGAAGAGTGGGCTGAAAGATGGCAGATGGAGTTTAATGCTGATAAGTGTGAGGTGCTACATTTTGGTAGGACTAATCAAAATAGGACATACATGGTAAATGATAGGGCACTGAAGAATGCAGTAGATCAGAGTGATCTAGGAATAATGGTGGATAGTTCCCTGAAGGTGGAATCTCATGTGGATAGGGTGGTGAAGAAAGCTTTTGGTATTCTGGCCTTTATAAATCAGAGCATTGAGTATAGGAGTTGGGATGTAATGTTAAAATTGTACAAGGAATTGGTGAGGCCAAATTTGGAGTATTGTGTACAGTTCTGGTCACCAAATTATAGGAAAGATGTCAACAAAATAGAGAGAGTACAGAGAAGACTTACTAGAATGTTACCTGGGTTTCAGCACCTAAGTTACAGAGAAAGGTTGAACAAGTTAGGTCTTTATTCTTTGGAGCGTAGAAGGTTGAGGGGGGACTTGATAGAAGTATTTTAAATTATGAGGGGGATAGATAGAGTTGATGTGGATAGGCTTTTTCCATTGAGAGTAGGGAAGATTCAAACAAGAGGACATAAGTTGAGAGGTAAGGGGCAGAGAGTGGTAGTTGTGTGGAACGAGCTTCCAGTAGAAGTGGTAGAGGCAGGTTCGATATTGTCATTAAAAAAAAATTGAATAGGTATATGGACAGGAAAGGAATGGGGAGTTATGGGCTGAGTGCGGGTCAGTGGGACTAGGTGAGAGTAAGCGTTTGGCACGGAGTAGAAGGGCAGAGATGGCCTGTTTCTGTTCTGTAATTGTTATATAGTTATGTGGTTATAGGAGGGGGGCCAGAAGTTGATGAAGCCTGGGGAAATCAATGGAGGACAATGGAAGGGAAGTGTGCACTCCAATGTGTACATTAGACTGTTTTGTTAAAATGGTCCTTTTCTTTTTGTTTTACTTTACTAACCCTTTAGTCAAATTAAGAATTATAAAGCTAAATCATTTAATTCCATATGGTGTACTGTCTGTTATTTCTCGGTACTGATTTGTAACAAGATAACACATCAGCACCTTATGAACTATTGCCAGAACTTCAGCCATCTCTTCTCTGCCGTCATCCCTGCCAGTATCCTCCTCCAAACCACCTGGGAAAGCACCTCTCTCATGCCTCTACAATTTTCTTTATTTAATTGTGATACAGATACATGTGAGTTATGCTTCTCTCTTTGTTCTTACCTGTACATTCCTCATCTATTAGTATAGTGAGAACTTTGATACAATGCATCTTAATGTATCCTTTGACATTAAGCTCCTAACTATAATCTTTCAGCCATGATTCGGGATGTCTACAACATCATACATGCCAATCTGTAATTGTGCTACAAATTCATGGACTTTATTCCATATACTATGAGAATTCAAAAATAATATCTTCAGTCCTGTATTCACCCATTTCAATTTTGTCCACCTTTTACATTGCAACTCATCCTGTTGACTGTAATTTTGCCCTATCATTAGCCTCTCCTTGGTAAGAGTCTCACTGCAAATTGCCACTGTTGCAAATCAATTACCTCATCTTTGGCACTATCACTCTTGTTCCCATCCTCCTGCCAAATTAGTTTAAACCCACCCAAACAACTCTAGACAACCTGTTCATGAGGATATTGGAACCCTTCAGGTTCAGGTGTAACCTGTCCATTTTGAATAGGTCATACCTTCCCCTAAAGAAATCCCAAAGATCCAGAAATCTGAACCCCTGCCCCCTGCATCAGGTCCTCAGCATTGCATTCACCTGCAAGATCATCCTATTCTTACCCTCACTGGCACAAGCGGCAATCCAGTGATTACTACCCTGGAGTTCTTGTTTCTTAGCCTTCTACCTAGCTCCATAAAATCACTCTTCAGGACATCCTCACCTTGTCTACCCATGCTATTTGTGCCAATATGTACCGAGACTTTTGGCTGCTCACCCTCACCCTTGAGAATGCCATGGACATGATCCAAGATATCCCTGATCCTGGCACCAAGGAGGTAATATCCATCTAGGTGTCTTTATCACACCCACAGAACCTCATCTCTGTTCCTCTGACTATGGAATCTCCTATCAACACTGCAGTCCTCTTCACCTCTCTGCTCTTCTGAGCCACAGCACCAGATTCAGTGCCAGAGACTCAGTTACTGTGGCTCCATCTAGGTAGGTTGTCCCTTAAATAGTATCTAAAGTTATATACTTATTGTTGAGGGGAACAGCACAGATGTACTCTACACAGGTTATGCATTTCCCCTCCTTCTCCTGATAGTCACTCATTGACCTGTCTGTTGCAACCTAGGGGTAACTACCTCCCTGTAGCTCCTGTCTATCCCTTCCTCTTACTCCGGTATGAGTTGAAGGTTATTGAGCTGCAGCTCCAGTTCCTTAATACAGTCTCTCAGGAGCTGCAGCTTGGTGCACCTGGTGCAGATGTGTGTAAACTTCAGGTTCGGCCAGCGACGTTAGTCTAAGGAAGACAGTCTCTGGCCCCACCAAACGTGAAATCTAAGGTGCAAAACCTCCTGTTTGTGTGGATGCTGTGTGACGTGTTACCCTGTTTCCAGTGGAAGGGAAGCATGAGTTCCAACATGCACATTGAACAGCTTGTCAAATGAAGAGAGTTTGATAGCTCTGGGCAGTATAGATATGTCCCACAGAGAAAGAAATTCTCAAATGGAGGGGGTAGGCAACCTTGGTTGACAAAGGAAGTTAAGGACTGCATAAAAGACAATGTAAGGACATACAAGGTAGCAAAAGTTAGTGGGAAGCTGGATGATTGGAAATCCAACAAAAGGCAACTTTAAAAAAAACTATAAGAAAGGAATAGATGAAATATGAGGGCAGACTAGCCAATAATATAAAGCAGGGTACCAAAAAGGTTTTTTTTCAGTTATATGAAGAGTAAAAGGGGTGTAAGAGTTGATATAGGACTACTGGGAAATGATGCCTGTGAGATAGTTCTGGGGGACAAAGAACTGGTATATTAACTTAACGGGTACTTTGAATCTATCTTCATTGTGGAAGACACTAACAGTGAGCCAGTGGTCTGTGAGAGTCAGGGAACAGGAGTGAGTGGTCATTGCTATTATGAAGGAAAAAGTGCTAGGAAAACTCAAAGGTCTGAAGGTGGATAAGTCACCTAGTCTAGATGGACTGCCCAGAGTCTTGAGAGAGGTAGCTAAAGAGATAACAGATACATTAGTCGTGATCTTTCAGGAATCACTTCATCCTGGCATGGTCCTGGAGGACTGGAAGATTGCAAATGTCACTCCACTCTTTAAGAAGAGAGGAAGGCAAAAGAAAGGAAATTATAGGCCAGTTAGGCTAACCTCAGTGATTGGGGAAGTGTTGGACTCTATTATTAATGATGAGGTTTCTAGGTACTTGGAGACAAATGATAAAATAAGTCAAAGTCAGCATGATTACTGTAAAGGGAAATCTTGTCTGACAAATCTGTTCAGGTTTTTCAGGAATATAACAAGCAGGGTGGACAAAGAAGAGGCAGTGGTTGTCACTTACTTAGATTTTCAGAAGACGTTTGGTAAGGTGCCGCACGAGGTGCCACACTGGCCTGTGGAAAGCGGCCGGTGAAGGAGTGGAGCTTTGAGGCTTTGAATCGAGAGGCTTCGACTTGAGAGGCTTCAACGAGAAGAGGCGGAGGATGAGCTTGTTCCCAGTTAGTCTTTACAATGCCTCCTGAGACGGTGATGTGCCTCTCCTGTGAGATGTGGCAGTCTTGGGGGAACTCCCCTCTCCCGCAGAGTCACATCTGCCAGAAGTGCTTGCGGCTGGGTGATCGGGAAGACCGTGTGAGGAATCTGGAGCAGCAGCTGGATGACCTTCGACTCATAAGGGAAAATGAGGCAGTCATGGATGAGAGCTGCAGGGAGGTAGTCACACCTAGGCTGCCGGAAGCAGGTCATTGGGTGACAGTCAGAGGGGGGATAGCGAAGGAGAGTAAACAGGTAGTGCAGAGCACCCCTGTAGCCATTTCCCTGAATAATAATTTTACAGTCCTGGATACTGCTAGCGGGGACGACCGACCAGGTGTGAGCCACGGTGGCAGGGCCTCTGGCACAGAGTCTAACCCTGTGGTGCAGAAGGGTGGGACGGAGAAGAGGAGAGCTGTCGTCATTGGAGACTCTATAGTCAGGGGAGCAGACAGGAGATTTTGTGGACGTGAGAAGGACACCCGCATGGTTTGTTGCCTCCTGGGTGCCAGGGGCCAGGATGTCTCTGACCGGGTGCATGACATCCTGGTACGAGAGGGAAAGCAACCAGAAGTCGTGATACATGTTGGTACCAACGACATAGGCAGGAAGAGGGATGAGGTCCTGAAGTGTGAGTTTCGGGAACTAGGCAAAAAGCTGAAGAACAGGACCTCAAGGGTGGCGTTCTCAGGATTGCTGCCAGTGCTATGTGACAGTGATGGTAAGAATTTGGAAGAGATGGCAGTTGAATGCGTGGCTGAGGAGTTGGTGCAGGGGGCAGGGTTTTAGATTTTTGGATCATTGGGATCTCTTCTGGGGAAGGTGGGACCTGTACAGATTGGATGGGTTGCACCTGAACTTGATGGGGATCAATATCCTTGCTGGTAGGTTTGCTAGCATGGTTCAGGAGGGTTTAAAATAATTTGCAAGGGGGATGGGACCCAAAGCGATAAAGCAGTGAAAAAAGTGCATGGAGTAAAGCCAGATCTAACATATAGAGAGGCTTTGAGGAAAGAGCAGCAAAATAAAGGGTATAAAGGTAGTAAGGTAGAAGGGCTAGAGTGTGTGAACTTCAATGCAAGAAGCATCAGGAACAAAGGTGATGAACTGAGAGCTTGGATACATGCATGGAATTATGATGTAGTGGCCATTACAGAGACTTGGCTGGCACCAGGGCAGGAATGGATTCTCAATATTCCTGGATTTCAGTGCTTTAAAAGGGATAGAGAGGGGGGAAAAGGGGAGGAGGGGTGGCATTACTGGTCAGGGATACTATTACAGCTACAGAAAGGATGGGTAATGTATCAGGATCCTCTTTTGAGTCAGTATGGGTGGAAGTCAGGAACAGAAAGGGAGCAGTTACTCTATTGGGGGTATTCTATAGGCCCCCTGGTAGCAGCAGTGATACCGAGCAGATTGGGAGGCAGAATTTGGAAAGGTGCAAAAATAACAGGGTTGTTATCATAGGTGACTTTAACTTCCCTAATATTGATTGGCACCTGATTAGTTCCAAGGGTTTGGATGGGGTAGAGTTTGTTAAGTGTGTCCAGGATGGATTCCTGTCACAGTATGTTGACAGGCCGACTAGGGGGTATGCCATACTAGATCTAGTATTAGGTAACGAACTGGGTCAGGTCACAGATCTCTCAATGAGCATCTGGGGGACAGTGACCACCGCTCCCTGGCCTTTAGCATTATCATGGAAAAGGATAGAATCAGAGAGGACAGGAAAATTTTTAATTGGGGAAGGGCAAATTATAAGGCCATAAGGCTAGAACTTGCGGGTGTGAACTGGGATGATGTTTTTGCAGGGAAATGTGCTATGGACATCTGGTCATTGTTTAAGGATCTCTTACAGAATGTTAGGGATAAATTTGTCTCAGTGAGGAAGATAAAGCATGGTAGGGTGAAGGAACCATGGGTAACAAGTGAGGTGGAAAATCTAGTCAGGTGGAAGAAGGCAGCATACATGAGGTTTAGGAAGCAAGGATCAGATGGGTCTAATGAGGAATATAGGATAGCAAGAAAGGAGCTTAAGAAGGGGCTGAGAAGAGGAAGAAGGGGGCATGAGAAGGCCTTGGCGAGTAGGGTAAAGGAAAACCCCAAGGCATTCTTCAATTATGTGAAGAACAAAAGGATGACAGGAGTGAAGGTAGGACAGATTAGAGATAAAAGTGGGAAGATGTGCCTGGAGGCTATGGAAGTGACCGAGGTCCTCAATGAATACTTCTCTTCGGTATTCACCAATGAGAGGGAACTTGATGACCATGAAGACAATATGAGTTGGTTGATGTTCTGGAGCATGTTGTAATTAAGGGACAGTAGGTGTTGGAGTTGTTAAAATACATTAGGATGGATAAGTCCCTGGGGCCTGACGGAATATTCCCCAGGCTGCTCTACGAGGCGAGGGAAGAGATTGCTGAGCCTCTGGCCAGGATCTTTATGTCCTCGTTCACGGGAATGGCACCGGAGGATTGGAGGGAGGCGAATGTTGTCCCCTTGTTCAAAAAAGGTAGTAGGGATAGTCCGGGTAATTACAGACCAGTGAGCCTTACGTCTGTGGTGGGAAAGCTGTTGGAAAAGATTCTTAGAGATTGGATCTATGGGCATTTGGAGAATCATGGTCTGATCAGGGACAGTCAGCATGGCTTTGTGAAGGGCAGATTGTGCCTAACAAGCCTGGTAGAGTTCTTTGAGGAGATGACCAGGCATATAGATGAGGGTAGTGCAGTGGATGTGACCTACATGGATTTTAGTAAGGCATTTAACAAGGTTCCACACGTTAGGCTTATTCAGAAAGTCAGAAGGCATGGGATCCAGGGAAGTTTGGCCAGGTGGATTCAGAATTGGCTTGCCTGCAGAAGGCAGAGGGTTGTGGTGGAGGGAGTACATTCAGATTGGAGGGTTGTGACTAGTGGTGTCCCACAAGTATCTGTTCTGGGACCTCTACTTTTCGTGATTTTTATTAATGACCTGGATGTGGGGGTAGAAGGTTGGGTTGGCAAGTTTGAAGATGACACAAGGGTTGGTGGTGTTGTAGATAGTGTAGAGGATTGTCGAAGATTGCAGAGAGACATTGATAGGATGCAGAAGTGGGCTGAGAAGTGGCAGATGGAGTTCAACCCGGAGAAATGTGAGGTGGTACACTTTGGAAGGACAAACTCCAAGGCAGAGTACAAAGTAAATGGCAGGATACTTGGGAGTGTGGAGGAGCACAGGGATCTGGGGGTACATGTCCACAGATCCCTGAAAGTTGCCTCACAGGTAGATAGGGTAGTTAAGAAAGCTTATGGGGTGTTAGCTTTCATAAGTCAAGGGATAGAGTTTAAGAGTCACGATGTAATGATGCAGCTCATTCTGATATGTCTATCCATGGCCTCCTCTACTGTCAAAATGAATCCAAACTCAGGTTGGAGGAACACCACCTTATATACTGGCTGGGTAGCCTCCAACCTGATGGCATGAACATTGACTTCGCTAACTGCCGTTAATGCCCCTCCTCCCCTTCTTACCCCATCCCTGACATATTTAGTTGTTTGCCTGTTCTCCATCTCCCTCAGGTGCTTCCCCCCCCCCCCCCCCCCCCACCGCCACCTTTCTTTCTCCCGAGGCCTTCCATCCCATGATCCTTTCCCTTCTCCAGCTCGGTATCACTTTCATCAATCACCTTTCCAGCTCTTAGCTTCATGCCACCCCCTCCGGTCTTCTCCTATCATTTCGCATTTCCCCCTACCCCCACTACTTTCAAATCTCTTACTATCTTTCCTTTCAGTTAGTCCTGATAAAGGGTCTCGGCCCAAAATGTCGACAGTGCTTCTTCTTATAGATGCTGCCTGGCCTGCTGTGTTCCACCAGCATTTTGTGTGTGTTGCAGCTCTATAAAACTCTGGTTAGGCCACACTTGGAGTACTGTGTCCAGTTCTGGTCGCCTCACTATAGGAAGGATGTGTAAGCATTGGAAAGGGTACAGAGGAGATTTACCAGGATGCTGCCTGGTTTAGAGAGTATGGATTATGATCAGAGATTAAGGGAGTTAGGGCTTTACTCTTTGGAGAGGAGGAGGATGAGAGGAGACATGATAGAGGTGTACAAGATATTAAGAGGAATAGATAGAGTGGACGGCCAGCGCCTCTTCCCCAGGGCACCACTGCTCAGTACAAGAGGACATGGCTTTAAGGTAAGGGGAGGGAAGTTCAAGGGGGATATTAGAGGAAGGTTTTTTACTCAGAGTGGTTCGTGCATGGAATGCACTGCCTGGGTCAGTGGTGGAGACAGATACACTAGTTAAGTTTAAGGGACTACTAAACAGGTATATGGAGGAATTTAAGGTGGGGGGGGGGTTATATGGGAGGCAGGGTTTGAGGGTCGGCACAACATTGTGGGCCAAAGGGCCTGTAATGTGCTGTACTATTCTATGTTCTATGTTTTAACAAGATAAAATTCTATCATGTTACAGGAAAGATACTGGCATGGATAACAGAATGGCTGACAGGCAGAAGGCAGCGAGTTTGTGGATGATGTGAAGATAGGTGGAGGGGTATCTAGTGCTGAGGAAGCAATGTGATTGCAGCAGAACTTAGTCAAATTGAAAGAATGGGCAAAAAAGTGGCAGATAGAATACCGTGTTGGGAAATGTATAATAATGCATTTTGGTAAAAGGAATAATAGTACAGACTATTATCTAAATGAGGAGAAGGTTCATACATCAGAGGTGCAGAGGATCTTAGGAGTCCTCATGCAAGACTCCCAGAGGTTAATTTATTTGACTCTGTGGTAAAGAAGGCAATGCAATATTGGCATTTATTTCAAGGGGAATAGAATATAAAAGCAAGAAGACAATGCTGAGCCTTTATAAGACACTAGTCAGGCCACACTTGAGAGTATTTCCAACAGTTTTGAGCCCCAAATCTTAGAAAGGATGTGTTAACCTTTGAGGCAGTGTCCAGTCAAGAACCTACCAAGCTCTGCACCCAATGACCTGGCCTCTCCAGTTGCCTGTGATAACAAATTTACTACCCTCTGGCTAAAGAAATTTCTCCGCATCTCTGTTTTAAATGCACGCCCCTCTCTGCTGAGCCTGAGCCCTTTTGTCCTAAATTGCCCACGATGGGAAACAATCTTTCCACATCTATTCTGTCCAGGCATTTCAACATTTGAAAGGTTTCAATGGGATTCCCACTCATCCTTCCAAATTCCAGTGAGTACAGGCCCAAAGCTATCAAATGCTCCTCATATGATAACCCTTTCACTCCCAGAATCATCCTTGTGAACCTCCTCTGGATCCTCACCAATGCCAACACATCTCTTCTAAGATGAGGAGCACAAAACTGTTCACAATACTCAAGGTGAGGCCTCACCAATGCCTTATAAAACCTCAGCATCACATTCCTGCTCTTGTACTCTAAATCTGGCTACACAAGACACCATCCTCACTGGAATCCTGTTCCACAGGAACCACACTGCCTAGTATACTGTTCTACAGCATGACATTCTCACTAGGATCCGATTCCACCGAACTCTAGTGATTTCCGATCCATTTCCATAGAACCCTGTTCTCATTGGGTTCCTGTTTCATAGTATCCTACTCTGACCGGAATCAGCTTCCATTGTACCCCACTCTCATTCAGATCTGTTTCCACAAGATCCCGCTCTCACTGGGAATGCAGTTCCACTGAACCCGGTACTCCAAGGGATGTCCATCATCTCACTGGGGTCCGATTTCACAGGACAGCATACTCAGTTGTGTCTGATCAGACCTCATTCTGATCTGGTTGCACAGGACCCCACACCCAGTGGGATCCAGCTCCACTAGACCCCACGCGGACTATGATCTGCCTCCACTGGGCCCCACTATGATTGTGATCTGCCTCCATTGGATCCCATTTTGAATGTGATCTGGCTCCACTGGACCCCACTCTGACTGTGATCTGGTTCGGATTAGGCATGATTTCTGAGTCATGGAAGGACTGTTTGATGTTCTGAGATTTTTGCAAAATGGACTGTTCTTTATATTGGTCTCCTTCAGTTTTTTGGCATTTGCTTTCTTGTGGCCGATTGGTGGGTGGGTGATCTATAAGTTCCTTTTGTGTGGTGGGGGGGCAGCTGGGTGATTTTGATACTATTGTCGCTGTTTGTTTTTGCAAGTGAGGGGGTAAGTCACTTATTTTTCCTACGAGGTTGTCACTGTCTTTTTTTCTGCGGGGAGCGGGTCAGAATTGTATTGTAGCTGGTTTTCTCCCACAGGGAGGGTGCTGAGGATTGTTGTCATCGCCGTTCTCTTTCTGCAGGGAGGGTTGAGGGATTCTGAGGTCAGTAAGTTTCATAGCTATCTGGAGAAGATAAGTATCAGAATTGTACATGCATGTTTTGATAATAAAATGAACCTGGAACTTTGACTGCGTATTCACTAGATTTGTCTGCCACAGGACCCCACTCTCCCTGGGATGTGTTCCACAGGAGCCCGTTCTCCCCGGGATCATGTTACATAGGACCCCGCTTTCCCCAGGATCGCGTTACACGTCCAGCTCTGCCCGGGATGTTTTTCACAGGACCCCGCTCCACCTGGGATTGGGTTCCACAGGACCACGCTCTCTCTGGGATGGTGTTGCACAGGATCCCGCTCTCCCCGGGGTCAGGATCCACAGGACCTCATTCTCTCTGAAGTCATGTTCCACAGGACCACGTTCTCCATGTGATGTGTTCCACAGGACGCCACTCTCGTTGGGATGTATTCCACAGAATTCCACTCTCCCAAGGATAATGTTCCAAAAGACCCCACTCTCTTTGGTATTGGGTTCCACGGGGTGCTGCTCTCCCTGGGATTGTGTTGCACAGGACCCTGCTCTCCCCGGGATCATTTTGACAGTATCATACTCTCCTAGGGATCATGTTGCACAGGGCCTGACACTACCCGGGATGTGTTCCACAGGATCCTGCTTTCCACGGGATGTGTTGCACCGGACCCCACTCTCCCTGTGATCAGGTTACATGGGACCCTGTTCTCTCTGGGATCATGTTCCACAGAACCTGCTCTTCCCAGAATCATGTTGTACAGGACAAGGCTCTGCCTAGGATGTGTTCCACAGAACCTGCTCTCCCCAGGATCATGTTGCACAGCACCCTGCTCTCCATGGGATTGTGTTGCACAGGAGCCAGATCTGCCCAGAATGTGTCCCACAGGATCATGTTACACAGGGCCAGTTTCTGCCCAGGATGTGTTCCATAGTGTCCGGCGCTGCCCGGGATCATGTTGCATAGGACCCTGCTCTCCCCAGGATCATGTTGCACAGCACCCTGCTCTCCCCAGGATAGTGTTCCACACCACACCCTCCCTGGGATCATGTTGCGCAGGACCCCGTTTACCCTGGGATCGTGTACTACAGGAACCCGCTCTCCTTGGGATCAGATTCCACAGGACCCCGCTCTCCCAGGATTTGGTTCCAAAGGACCCCGATCTCCCCGGGATCAGGGGTTCCACAGGACTCCGCTCTCCCCGGGATCATGTTGCACAGGTCCCTGCTCTCTTTGGGATTGTGTTACCCAGTATCACTCTCTCCCTGGGATTGTGTTGCACAGGATCCGGTTTGCCCTGGGATTGTGTACTACAGGACCCTGCTCTGCCCAGGATCAGTTTCCACAGGACCCCGCTCTCCCTGGAATGTGTTCCACAGCACCCCATTCTCCATGGGATCTTATTGCACAAGACCCCGCTCTGCCTGGGATAATGTTACACAGGACCCCGCTCTTCCCTGGATTATGTTTCACAGGACCCCGATCTCCCTGGGATGTGTTCCACAAGACCCCACTCTTCATTGGATTGTGTTCCACTGATCCCCGCTCTCCCCAGGATATGTTGTACAGGACCCCACTTCCCCTGGGATCTTATTGCACAGGACTCTGCTATGCTTGGGATAATGTTCTACAGGACCCTGCTTTCCACAACATTGTGTTGCACTGGACCCCACTCTCTCTGGGATCGTGTTCCACAGGAATCTGCTGTCCCTGGGATCGTGTTCCACAGGAATCTGCTGTCCCTGGGATCGTGTTCAACAGGTCCTGGCTCTACCTGGGATATGTTGCACAGGACCCCACTCTCTCGGGAATTGTGTTCCACAGAACCCCGCTCACCCCGCGATAGTGCTCGACACCCCACTCTCCCTGGGATCGTGTTCAACAGGATACAGCTCATCCTGGGATCATGTTGCACAGCTCCCCGCTCTCCCTGGAATCTTGTTCCACAGGAACCCGCTCTCACCAGGATCATGTTGCACAGGAGCCCGCGCTCTCTGGGATCCGTGTTACACAGGACCCTGCTCTTCCCAGGATCATGGTCCACCAACCCGCACTCCCCAGGATATTGTTCCACACCCCACTCTCCCTGAGATCGTGTTGCACAGGACCCAGATCGTCCTGGGGTGTGTCTCACAGGACCTTGCATTCACTGGGATTATGTTCCACAGGACCACGGTCTCCCCGGGATCGTGTTCCACAGGACCTCGCTCTCCCTGAGATCAGGTTTCACAGGACCCCGTTCACCCTGGGATTATGTTCCACAGGGCCCTGCTCTCATTGTGATGATTCTCAGGGATGTCGCTGTCATTGATGTTCCGGACCATTGTACCCTATACTCATTGGGATCTTGTTCCTTAGGACCTCACGCTCTCTAGGATCCAGTTCCACGCTACCCTGGTCTCACTGAAATCCAGTTCCACAGGCACCACACTCTCTGGCATACATTTCCACAGGTCACTGCCACTCTTAATGATATCCGGTTCCACAGGACCCTAACCCACATTATGATCGTGTTCCACAGAACTCTCCTCTCAGAGGGATCCAGTTCCACGGGACCCTGTTCTCACTGGGGTCCAATTCCACGGGACCCTGCTCTCACAGGGATATGATTCCACTGGTCTCTGCTCTCACTGGAATCCAATCCCAAAGGTCCCTGTTCTCACTGGGATCCTATTCCACGTGTCCCTGCTCTCACTGGGATCCAGTTCCATGGGAACCTTCTCCCACTGGGATCCGATTTCACAGGACCCTGTTCTCACAGGAATCCGATTCCATGGGACCCTGTTCTCACTGGGATCCAATTCCATGGGACCCTGTTCTCAAGGGGATCCGATTCCACAGGTCCCTTCTCTCACTGGGATCCGATTCCATGGGTCCGTGCTCTCCCTGGGATCCGATTCCATGGGACCCTGCTCTCACTGGGATCCGATTCCACAGGACCCTGCTCTCACAGGAATATGATTCCACGGGACCCTGCTCTCACAGGAATATGATTCCACGGGTCCCTGCTCTCACTGGGATCTGATTCCACAGGACCCTGCTCTCACTGGGATCCGATTCCACAGGACCCTGCTCTCACTGGGATCCGATTCCACGGGACCCTGCTCTCACTGGGATCCGATTCCACGGGACCCTACTCTCACTGGGATCCGATTCCACAGTTCCCTGCTCTCACTGGGATCCGATTCCACTGGACCCTGCTCTCACTGGGATCCGATTCCACGGGACCCTGCTCTCACTGGAATGCGATTCCATATTACCATACTCTCATTGGTATCCAGTTCCACAGAACAGCACACTCATTGGGATCTGATTGTACAGACCCCACTTCAACTGCACAGAACCCCACTCTCACTGGGTGATTCTATGGGTGCCAACTTTCACTAGGGTCTGTTTCACAGAGCCCACACAGTTTCCCTTACAATACCCAATGCCCATTTGACCAGTTGTGCAGATATTGGATCAGGTCCTCAGGCAGCACCCCAATCAATTACATTCCACAAAAGATTGTCTGAAGGGTACTGTATTAAAGAGAGCACTAGTTTCACTGACATAATAAGCATTGTTTCCTTTAACAGGGTTAAAAAATATTTTGTTGAGACCTGGGCATTTATCCTGTTGATTTTTCTCACCATCTATGTTATTTATTGAACTCTCTACTTAATGTTGCCATTGAACGTGCATCCACTGCTCTTTAAGGCAGTGAATTCTGGAACAGAACTTAACAGTTATCAAATTCTCAGCATTTCAGTGATTGAGAAGACTGGGGTGAGCCGATTATCTGTTGATCTCACAGGATCCAGAGCTGGAGATACCATTACAGCTCATTATGTAGCTGAAGCAGTGAAAGGAATCACATGAATATTCCACCTCACTCTCTCAGTACTCAGGTTTATAACAGAAAATTAATGTACTGTAAGTATAGTTTACAGTGGTCAGTTGTATGTATAAATAACTTGTAAAGAATACAAAGTCAATTATAAAAGTAAGTGACAGTTATGCTTATACAAAAGGAAGTTTCTCGAATGCTATGTTCTCAGATGCTCAGCTAGGTAACAGAGAGCCATGCCAGATCCTGATGCCAGTCTTGGCCTGTGGCTTGCAAGAATGACAGTACAGTGATGCTCCCTCCTGCACACCAACTTTGCCACTGCTGCTTAAGGAATCTGTAACTGCAATGGCTCAGGGTCATCGTCAAAGTCACTGCCAGTCTCACTGGGCTCATCTGGGCCAAAACAAGAGCTTCGTTTCCCAAAGACGGCCTGCTGTCTCCGTAACCTGCATGACAGAAAAAAATTATTGCTGAAGACAGTACACCAATAAGCATTGATTCCTCCTCCTCAGTGTATATTGGACACCAGTTCAACTTGAATACTGAAATATCAGAGTGCATTACAGTCAAACAGTAAATCACCGATGACAGTAATGTGGGCTTTTACAGGCTCACATCATTCATGTAATACAACTAGATCCGAATAAATAAATAAAATAAATATCAATGTATCCATCCAAATGTCGTTTAAACTTGGAGACTGTACCCATCTTTACCATTTCCTCTAGCAGCTTGTCTATACCCACCCCCTTTAAATCTTTCCCCTCTTAAACTTAAACCTCAACCATCAAGATCTTGTACCAGAGTGGATAACTTCTCTCGCCTCATCAGTGAATTGTTCCCACAATCTATGGATTCGTAAACTAGGTTTGCCACTACTTACTATTGAACAGGGGTGGGGGGTTTAAACTAGAGTTTCAGGGGGATGGGAACCAGACTGTCAGAACAGATAGTGGTGAGGTTGTGGAGTCAGACGTTAAGAGCTCAGATAAAGTCAGGAATCAAAAGGTTGAGCATGGAGGGACTAATGGGATAAATTGCATATATTTCAATGAAAGGAGTATTTTAAAGAAAGGCAGATGAGCTCAGGACATAAATCAACACATGGAATTATGATATTGTAGATATTAATGAGATGGTTGCAAGAGGGGCAGGACTGTCAGCTCAGTATTCTGGGGTTCCATTGCTTTAGATGTGATACAGCGGGAAGGATTAAAGGAGGAGGGATGGTGTTATCAGTCAGGGAAAATGTCACAGCAGTGCTCAGTCAGAACACAAAATAAAACTTGTTGAGTGATGCTTCATGTGTGGAACTGAGGAATAAGAAAGGTATCACCATGTTAATGAGTCTATAATATAGACCACACAACAGTCCACAGAATTATAGGAACAAATTCGTAGAGAAATCACAGACTGTTGCAAGAAACACAAAGTTGTGATAGTAGGTGACTTTAACTTTCCCTATATTGACTGGGACACCCATACTACAAATTAACTAGATGGGATAGAGTTTGTCAAATGTGTTCAGGGAAGTTTCCATAATCGGCACATAGAAGACCCAACAAGAGGGAGTGTGATACTTGATGTCCTATTAGGGAATGAAACAGGGCAGGTGACAGGGGGACACTATGCATCTAGTGATCATAATGCCACTGCCTTCAAAGTAATTATGGAAAAGGTTAGGTTTGGTCCTTGGGTTGACATTCTAAATTGAAGAAATGCCAACTTTGATGGTACCAGAAAGGATCTGGTAAATGTGGATTGGGACAGGCTGGTTCCTGGCAAAGGTATACTTGATAAGTGAGAGGCCTTCAAAAATGAAATTTTGAGGGTACAAAGCTTGTATGCATCTGTCAGAATAAAAGGTAAAGACAAAACATTTAAGGAATCTTTATTTTGAGATATATTCAGGGATCAGTGCTGCTGTTGTCATCTATACCAACAATCTGGTTAATAATGTGGTTAACTGGATCAGCAAATTTGCCAACGACACCAAAATTGGGGGTGCAGTGAACAGAGAGGAAGACCATCAAAGCTTGCAGCTGGATCCGGATCAGCTGGGAAAATGGGCTGAAAAATGGTAGATGAAACTTAATACATACAAGTGTGAGGTGTACTTTGCAGGACAAACCAGGATAGGTTTTACACAGTGAATGGTAGGGCACTGAGGAGAGCAGTAGAACAAAGGGATCTGGGAATAGAGATCCATAATTCATTGAAAGTGCTGTCACAAGCATATACGGTCATAAAGAAAACTTTTGGCACATTGGTCTTCATAGATCAAAGTATTTAATACAGGAGTTGGGATGATATGTTGAAGTTGTAGAAGACATTGGTGAGGTCTTATTTGGACTATTGTGTGCAGTTTTGGTCAACTACCTGCAGGAAGGATGTAACTAAGATTGAAAGAGTACAGAGAAAATTTACAAGGATTTACCCAGTACTGGAGGACCTGAATTTTAAGGAAAGATTGAATATTTTACTCCATTGAATGTAGAAGATTGAAGGGAGATTTGATAGAAGTATATAAAATTACGATACTGCAGATGCAAGCAGGCTTTTCCCACTGAAGTTGGATGAGAGTGCAACTAGGTCATGGATTAAGAGTGAAAGGTGAAATGTTTAGATAGATAGATAGATACTTTATTCATCCCCATGGGGAAATTCAACATTTTTTTTTCCAATGTCCCATACACTTGTTGTAGCAAAACTAATTACATACAATACTTAACTCAGTAAAAATATGATATGCATCTAAATCACTCTCTCAAAAAGCATTAATAATAGCTTTTAAAAAGTTCTTAAGTAGTTTACTTAAATACATTAAATACAATCAACCCCGGCACTTTAACATATCTTACTCCTGGCGGTTGAATTGTAAAGCCTAATGGCATTGGGGAGTATTGACCTCTTCATCCTGTCTGAGGAGCATTGCATCGATAGCAACCTGTCGTTGAAACTGCTTCTCTGTCTCTGGATGGTGCTATGTAGAGGATGTTCAGGGTTTTCCATAATTGACCGTAGCCTACTCAGCGCCCTTCGCTCAGCTACCGATGTTAAACTCTCCAGTACTTTGCCCACGACAGAGCCCGCCTTCCTTACCAGCTTATTAAGACGTGAGGCGTCCCTCTTCTTAATGCTGCCTCCCCAACACGCCACCACAAAGAAGAGGGCGCTCTCCACAACTGACCTATAGAACATCTTCAGCATCTCACTACAGACATTGAATGACGCCAACCTTCTAAGGAAGTACAGTCGACTCTGTGCCTTCCTGCACAAGGCATCTGTGTTGGCAGTCCAGTCTAGCTTCTCGTCTAACTGTACTCCCAGATACTTGTAGGTCTTAACCTGCTCCACACATTCTCCATTAATGATCACTGGCTCCATATGAAGCCTAGATCTCCTAAAGTCCACCACCATCTCCTTGGTCTTGGTGATATTGAGACGCAGGTAGTTTGAGTTGCACCATAACACAAAGTCCTGTATCAGTTTCCTATACTCCTCCTCCTGTCCATTCCTGACACACCCCACTATGGCCGTGTCGTCAGCGAACTTCTGCACATGGCAGGACTCCGAGTTACATTGGAAGTCTGATGTGTACAGGGTGAACAGGACCGGAGAGAGCACGGTCCCCTGCGGCGCTCCTGTGCTGCTGACCACCGTGTCAGACCTACAGTCTCCCAACCGCACATACTGAGGTCTATCTGTCAAGTAGTCCACTATCCAATCCACCATGTGAGAGTCTACTCCCATCTCCGTTAGTTTGTGCCTTAAGATCTTGGGCTGGATGGTGTTAAAGGCACTAGAGAAGTCCAGGAATGTAATCCTCACAGCACCACTGACCCCATCTAGGTGAGAGAGGGATTTGTGCAGCAAATACGTGATAGCATCCTCCACTCCCACCTTCTCCTTATACGCAAACTGAAGAGGATCCCGGGCATGCCTGGTTTGTGGCCTCAGATTCTGTATTATCAGCCGCTCCATGGTCTTCATCACGTGCGACGTCAAGGCAACAGGTCTGAAGTCATTCAACTCCTTTGGTTATGGTTTCTTCGGTACCGGGACAATACAGGATGTTTTCCACTGTCTGGGTACTCTTCTCTGCTCCAGGCTCATGTTGAAGATGCGCTGTAGTGGTTTTCCCAGCTCAGTCGCACAGGCCCTCAGTAATCGTGGGGAAACTCCATCCGGTCCCGCCGCCTTGCTGGTACAGATCTTCCTCAGTTGACCTTCCACCTGTGCAGCCGTAATCCTGGGCATGGGCAAGGTCTCCTGTGAGTGGCTATTTTCCTGTGAGGGAAGTAAGCCTGGTGTGGAGTTCTGCGGTGAGGATGAGATTGTGCTGTCGAACCTATTGAAGAAGTTGTTCAGCTGGTTCGCTTTCTCCACATCTCCACTTATGTTTGCCCCCCGCTTTGCACCGCATCCGGTGATGATCTTCATCCCATCCCACACCTCCTTCATGCTTTTTTTCTGCAGCTTTTGTTCTAGCTTCCTCCTATACTGCTCCTTTGCCCCCCTTATCTGTACTCTGAGTTCCTTCTGAACTCTTTTAAGCTCCAACCGATCACCATCTTTAAAGGCCCTCTTCTTCTGGTTTAGGAGGCCTTTGATGTGACTAGTGATCCAGGGCTTATTATTGGGATAGCAGCGAACAGTTCTAACAGGAGCGTTAAGGGAAATTTCATTTAGAGACGGTGGTGAGACTGTGGAACATACTGCCAGTGCAAGTGGTGGATGCAATTTTGATTTCAACATTTAAGAGAAGTTTGAATAGGTACATGGATGGGAAGGGTATGAATGGCTATGGTGTGGGTACAAGTTGATAGGACTAGGCAGTTTTAAATAGCTTGGCACGGACTAGATGCGCAGAAGAGCCTGTTTTTGTGCTGTAGTCTTCTATCACTCTCCATTTCATGTTCTCAGATCAGAATTACAAGTACATTTAAGGAAACAGGGTTTTAAACTCCCTATACTGACTATCTTGCTGGCCAACATGCAGTCTCTGGTGAATAAAATAGATGATCTCTGCCAGGGTGCTAAATCAGAGGGACATTGTTTCCTTTGTTTCATGGAGCCCTGGTTAACCCCTACTGTACCGGTTGCAGCAAATCAGATCGACAGGTTTAATATACAGCGTCAGGATAGATCAATAGAGTCTCTCAAAAGTAGAGGTGGAGGAGTATGCCTCGTGATCAACTCTTCCTGGTGAACAAATATATCAGTGCTGTCCCAATTCTGCTCACCAGACCTGGAATATCTAGCAGTAAAGTGTTGTCCTTTTTACTTACCACGGGAGTTCTCTGGGGTCATTCTGGTAGGAATTTACATTCCACCTCAGGCCAATGTCAAGCAGGCTTTAGATGATCTGAACAATGGGATCAACATGCACGAAACAGCACACTCTAAGGCCTTCACCATTGTTTTGGGAGATTTTAACAAGGTCAGTCTGAAAAAATCACTAAGCAATTATCATCAACAGATCACTTGCAATACCAGAGGAAACAACACACTGGACCATTGCTACGCCACCATCAAGAATGCCTACCATACGATTCCACGCCCTCACTTCGGGAAGTCTGATCACCTAGCTGTACTTCTACTCCCTGAGTATAGGCCGAGACTGATGACTGCAGCACCAGTAGCGAGGACCAAGAAGGTATGGACAAGGGAAGTACTGGAGTGCCTACAGGGCTGCTTAGAATCAGTGGACTGGACTGTATTCAGGGTTCATCTTTGGATCTGGATGAGTATGCTGCAGTTGTTACCAACTTCATTGAAACCTGTGTGGATGAGTGTGTGCCCACAGACTTACCGTACATTCCCAAACCAAAAGCTGAGGATGAATCAGGAGGTATGTCGTCTGCTGAAGGCTAGGTCAGTGGCATTCAAATCTGGCAACCCAGGCCTATACCAGAAAACCAGGTATGATTTGCGGAGGGCTATTTCAAGGGCGAAGAGACAATTTTGGACGAGGTTGGAGGCGATATCAGATGCACGGCAACTCTGGCAGGGTCTGCAAGACATTACTTCCTACAAACTGAAACCCATTAGCATGAATGGCAGTGATACTTCACTAACAGACAACTACAGCTGTGAAGATCCCTGCTGCACCTGATGACCCTGTGATTTCTGTCTCAAAGGCCCATGTTAGACTGTCTTTAAAGAGAGTGAACCCTCGCAAGGCAGAAGGTCCCGATGGAGTACCTGGTATGGCTCTGAAAACCTGTGACAACCAACTAGCGGGAGTATTCAAGGACATTTTCAACCTCTCACTGTTATGGGCAGAAGTTCCCACTTGCTTCAAAAAGGCAACAATTAGACCAGTGCCTAAGAAGAATAATGTGGGCTGCCTTAATGACTATCGCCCGGTAGCACTCATATCAACAGTGATGAAATACTTTGAGAGATTGGTTATGACTAGACTGAACTCCTGCCTCAGCAAGGACCTGGACCCATTGCAATTTGCCTATCGCCATAATAGGTCAACGGCAGACACAATCTCAATGGCTTTTCACACGGCTTTAGACCACTTAGACAACACAAACACCTATGTCAGGATGCTGTTCATCGACTACAGCTCAGCATTTAATACCATCATTCCCACAACCCTGTTTGAGAAGTTGCAGAACCTGAGCCTCTGTACCTCCCTCTGCAATTGGATCTTCGACTTCCTAACCAGAAGACCACAGTCTGTGCGGATTGGTGATAACATATTGCTGATGATCAACACTGGCACACCTCGGAGTGTGTGCTTAGCCCACTGTTCTACTCTCTGTATACATATGACTGGGTGGCTAGGCATAACTCAAATACCATCTTCAAATTTGCTGACGATACAACCATTGTTGGTAGAATTTCAGGTGGTGATGAGACAGCGTACAGGAGTGAGATATGCCAACTAGTGGGATGGTGCCGCAGCAACAACCTGGCACTCAATGTCAGTAAGACGAAAGCTGATTGTTGTTTTCAGGAAGGGTAAGACAAAGAACACATACCAACCCTCATAAAGGGATCTGAAGTGGAGAGACTGAGCAGTTTCAAGTTCTTCGGTGTCAAGATCTCTGAGGATCTAACCTGGTCCCAACATATTGATGTAGTCATAAAGAAGGAAAGCGGCTATACTTTATTAGGAGTTTGAAGAGATTTGGCATGTCAACAAATACACTTAAAAACTTCTATAGTTGTACCGTGGAGAGCATTCTGACAGGCTGCATCACTGTCTGATATGGAGGGGCTACTGCACAGGACCAAAAGAAGCTGCAGGAGGTTGTAAATCTAGTCAGCTCCAGCTTGGGCAGTAGCCTACAAAGTAATCAGGACATCTTTAGGGAGCGGTGTCTCAGAAAGGCAGCGTCCATTATTAAGGACCTCCAGCACCCAGGGCATGCCCTTTTCTCACTGTTACCATCAGGTAGGAGATACAGAAGCCTGAAGGCACACACTCAGCGATTCAGGAACAGCTTCTTCCCCTCTGCCATCCGATTCCTAAATGGACATTGAAGCTTTGGATACTACCTCATTCTTTTAAATATACAGTATTTCTGTTTTTGCACATTTTTAAAAAATCTATTCAATACACGTAATTGAATTACTTGTTTATTTATTATGTTTTATTTTATTTATTATTATTATTTTCTCTCTGCTAAATTATGTATTGCATTGAACTGCTGCTGCAAAGTTAACAAATTTCATGTCACAGGCCGGTGGTAATACCCCCAATTCTGATGTATTTTAATATGGCATTTACTTTGAATTTGGAACTTTGAACCTGTGCCCTCTAGCTTTACCCTAGGGAAAGAATTGTGGCTTTTCACCTTATTTATGCACCCTATGATTTTATAAACCTCCATACGGACTTGTATACTGAGGCGTCTTTCTTCTACAACACTCTTCAGTGCCTTGCATCATTTCATACCTCTCTGGGTTAAATTCCTTCCATTATTCCTTTGCCCGCTTTCCCAGTTGATATAGACAACTTTCTTCAGTGTCCTCCATGCCAGCAATTTTGGTGCCAGCCACAAACTTATTCCATTCTCATCCAAATTGTTAATATAAACAAGTGTGTGTGTGTGTGTGTGTGTGTGTGTGTATATATATATATATATATACATAATATATAAATTGTGGATAGGTATATGGACAGGAAAGGAACGGAGGGTTATGAGCTGAGTGCAGGTCGGCGAGAGTAAGCGTTCGGCATGGACTAGAAGGGCCGAGGTGGCCTGTTTCCTACTGTAATTGTTATATGGTTATAAACACCAAACAGTGGACTGAGCACTGAATCCTACAGCACATGGGCCACCGATCTAAAAAATAATCTCCAACATTGAAATAGGTTCATGGATTAGAAGTGTTTTGAGCAAGATGAGCCAAACGCAGCTTAGGTAGGGACCTGCTCAGCATGGATGAGCTGGAACAGAGAGGTTTCTTCAGTGCTGTGTAACTCTACGACTCCTTCCACTCAGTCAATTTTACATGCAATTAGATAGCTCAATCTAGATCCCATGTGATTTAACCTTCTTGACCAGTCCATTATGTTGTCAAAACACTTACTTAAATATGTGCAGACAAAGACTACTCAGCTGCCCATCAATCCTTTTGGTCTACTCTTCACGAGACACAATTGTCCATAAACTAAACACAACCTGGTCGGTCCTTGCCTTTCCAAATGCGGTAAGAACTTGACTCTCAGAATTCCTTTCAGTAACTTTCCTATCACCCTCTGTGTGAAAAACATCTACTCCTCTGATCGCCTTCAAATCTTTCCTCGTTATGTACGCTGTACATGTCTAATGACTCTGTGATGCTGGGTTCATGTTTCCCCAGCTTGTCCTTGCACCTCTTCTTAAATAAAGGCACAACATTAGATACTCTTTCAGTTTTTCAGTACTTCACATAGCTAAGGCCTGCAGTCTCCTTCATAGCTTCTGCACAGACCTCAAGAATTATGCCAACATTCATTTTGCAATGTTAATACCATATGTTTAGACATCACTGAGCTTTTAAAGGGTGTTGGAAGTCCATGAGGGCTCCTCCAATGATTGGTCCCCTGTATATGTTCAGTGCAGGACATGAAGCATCATGTCCTGAAAGAACAGTATGATCATACAACAAGAGAAGCCATGTTGCATGAATTCTGCACGATATCCTTGGTTTAACCTCTTTACCCAGACCAGCAAGTAGGCTCTCACTGCTCACAGAAACTCAGAACTGACCAAAGGACTATCCATTAAATGGCTCATACAGCACTCAAACTGTTACTCACATTCATTCCTTTAAGCACAGGTGCACAAAAATCTCAAGCGCTTCCGGAGATGCGGCAAGGACTATCACAAAACAGATCAACGCTGAAAATGAACAGATCAGGGCAGATAGCTCTGGAAAAGGGATTTAATATCAGTCTAGACCCAGGCAGATCCATTGTCTCAGCTTGCTCCTGTCCCACCAAACTCATTTCTGCATACCTCAACACTGCTTTATCCCTTCCCATCCATGTTCGTGTCACTTCTCATGCTTTGAATTTTTTTCAATGATCTTAAGTTCCCTGGCCCCCACCGCCTTATTTTCACCATGGATGTCCAGTCCCTTTATAACTCCATCCCCCACCAGGAAGGTCTTAAAGCTCTCCACTTCTTTTTGGATTCCAGACCGAATCAGTTCCCCTCTACCACCACTCTCCTCCATCTAGTGAAATTAGTCCTTACTCTTAATAATTTCTCCTTTGGCTCCTCCTTTTCCTCCAAACCAAAGGTGTAGCCATGGGCACCCATATGAGTCCTAGCTGTGCCTGCCTTTTTGTTGGCTTTGTGGAACAGTCCATGTTCCAAACCCATACGGTATCTGTCCTCCACTTTTCCTTCACTACATCGACGACTGCATTGGCACTGCTTCCTGCATGCATGCTGAGCTCGTTGACTTCATTAACTTTGCCTCCAACTTTCACCCTGCCCTCAAATTTACCTGGTTCATTTCCGACACCTCCCTCCCCTTTCTTGATCTTTCTGTCTCTATCTCTGGAGACGGTTTATCTACTGATATCGACTATAAGCCTACAGACTCTCACAGCTACCTTGATTATTCCTCTTCCCACCCTGTCTCGTGCAAATATGCCATTCCCTTCTCGCAATTCCTCCGTCTCCGCCGCATCTGCTCTCAGGATGAGGCTTTTCATTCCAGGACGAAGGAGGTGTCTTCCTTTTTTTAAAGAAAGGGGCTCGCCTTGTTTCGTGCGGACAGGGATGCAGCTCTCTCCGGTAAGACTCGCGGTGGTGGTTTGTGTGTTTACATCAATACGGAATGGTGAAGGACTCTGTGCTGGTTTCCAGATACTGCTCATCGCTAGTGGAGTTTGTGACTGTTAGATGCAGACCATTTCATTTACCACGGGAATTCACCACTGTCCTCATAGTCTGTGTCTACATTCCCCCCGGCGCTAATGCTAAGGAGGTACTCTGTGAACTGTATGGGGCTATTAGTGAACTGCAGAACGCACAACCTGATGGACTGTTTATTGTCACTGGAGATTTTAACCACACGAACCTCAAGTCAGTGCTCCCCAAATTCCATCAGTATTTGGACTTTGCAACGAGGGGGGAGAGTGTGTTGGACCTTGTTTACACAAACATCCCTGACGTGTACCGAGCGAAGCCTCGCCCCCACCTTGATTACTCAGACCACATCTCTGTTATGCTAATCCCAGCATACAGACCGTTCGTCAGGCGCTCCAGACCAGTTCAGAAGCAAGTGAAAACCAGGCCAGCAGGAGCCATCTCTGCTCTTCAAGACTGCTTTAAGCACACTGACTGGCACATGTTCAGGGAGGCTGCAACCGATGGCGACTCTACCAACTTAGAGGAGTACACGACATCAGTGACTAGCTACATTAGCAAGTGCATTAATGATGTCACTGTGTCCAAGACCATCACTACACGCGCTAACCAGAAGCCATGGATGACCGCGGAGATGCGTGCACTGCTGAGGACCCGTGACTCTGCTTTCAGAGCAGGCGACAAGGCAGCTCTAACAACAGCAAGGGCCAAACTGTCTCGGGCCATCAGAGCGACAAAGCGTGCACACGCCCAGCGAATCCACAGCCACTTCCAGGACAGTAGCCACATACAGCGCATGTGGAAGGGCATTCAGGATATCACTAACTAGAGGACATTACCTGACTGTGCAGGTGATGCCTCCCTCCCAGATGCGCTGAACAATTTCTACACTCATTTTGAGGTGGAAAATGATGTGGCAGCGAGTAAGTCCCCCCCTCCTCCAAATGACCAGGTGCTGTGTCTCACCGTGGCCAATGTGAGAAGAATCCTGTGCAGGGTCAACCCACGGAAGGCTACTGAACCAGACCATATTCCTGGATAGAGGATGTGCAGACCAGCTAGATGTTCTCACTGACATCTTCAATTTCTCCCTGGCTGAGCGGCATCGTTCCAACCTGCTTCAAGGCCACCACCATCATCCCCGTGCCGAAGAAGTCTTCAGTGTCCTGCCTCAATGACTACCATCCTGTTGCACTCACATCCATCATCATGAAGTGTTTCGAGAGGCTCGTCATGAGGCACATCAAGACCCTGCTGCCCCCTCTCTGGATCCCCTGCAGTTCGCGTACTTTCCCAACCGTTCAACAGACGACACCATTGCCATCACCCTCCACCTGGCCCTAACCCACCTGGACAAAAAAGACACGTACGTTTGAATGCTGTTCATAGACTTCAGCTTTCAACACAATCATCCCCCAGAAACTGATTGGAAAGCTGAGCCTACTGGGCCTCAACACCTCCCTCTGCAACTGGATCCTAGACTTCCTGACTGGGAGACCTCAGTCAGTCCAGATCGGGAGCAGCATCTCCAACACCATCACACTGAGCACAAATGCCCCCCAGGGCTGTGTGCTCAGTCCATTGCTGTTCACTCTGCTGACCCATAACTGTGCTGCAACACACAGCTCGAACCACATCATCAAGTTTGCCGATAACACGACCGTGGTGGGTCTCATCATCAAGAATGACAAGTCAGCATACAGAGAAGAGGTGCAGCAGCTAACGGACTAGTGCAGAGCCAACAACCTGTCTCTGAATGTGAAAAAAACAAAAGAGATGGTTGCTGACTTCAGGAGGGCACGGAGTGACCACTCTCCGGTGAACATTGACGGCTCCTCAGTAGAGATCATTAAGAGCACAAAATTTCTTGGTGTTCACCTGGCGGAGAATCTCACCTGGTCCCTCAACACCAGCTCCATAGCAAAGAAACCCCAGCAGATCTACTTTGTGCAAAGGCTGTGTAAAGTCCATCTCCCACCCCCATACTCATCACATTCTACAGAGGTTGTATTGAGAGCATCCTGAGCAGCTGCATCACTGCCTGGTTTGGAAATTGTATCATCTCAGATTGCAAGACCCTGCAGCAGATGGTGAGGTCAGCTGAGAAGATCATCGGGTCTCTCTTCCCACCATTACAGACATTTACACTACATGCTGCATCCGCAAAGCAAACAGCTTTATGAAGGACCCCACGCACCCCTCATACAAACTCTTCTCCTCCTGCCATCTGGGAAAAGGCACCGAAGCATTCGGGCTCTCACAACCAGACTATGTAACAGTTTCGTACCCCAAGCTATCAGACTCCTCAATACCCAGAGCCTAAACTGAGACCAACTTACTGCCCTCTACTGTGCCTATTGTCTTGTTTATTATTTATTGTAATGCCTGCACTGTTTTGTGTTCTTTATGCAGTGCTGGGTAGGTCTGTAGTCTAGTGTCGTTTTTTTGTGTTGTTTTACGTAGTTCAGTGTAGTTTTTGTATTGTTTCATGTAGCACCATAGTCCTGAAAAACGCTGTCTCATTTTTACTGTGTACTGTACCAGCAGTTATGGTCAAAATGACAATTAAAAGTGACTTGACTTGAAGTGCTACACCTGCCCTTACACTTCCTCCCTCACCACCATTCATGGCCTCAGACAGTACTTCCAGGTGAGGCAGCACTTCACCTGGTGTGATATACTGCGTCTGGTGTGGCCTTCTATATATTGGTGAGACCCGACGCAGATTGGGAGACCATTTCGCTGAACACCTACGCTCTGTCCACCAGAGAAAGCAGGATCTCCCAGTGGCCACACATTTTAATTCCACGTTGCATTCCCATTCTGATATGTCTATCTATGGCCGCCTCTACTGTCAAGATGAAGCCACACTCAGGTTGGAGCAACACCACCTTATATACCGGCTGGGTAGCCTCCAACCTGATGGCATGAACATTGATTTCTCTGACTTCCATTAATGCCCCACCCCTTCTTACCCTTATTTATTTATTTATTTATTCCTTTTTTTTTGTCTCTCTGTCCCTCTCACAATAACTCCTTACCTCCCTCCTGCTCTCCATCTTCCTCTGGTGCTTCCCTCCCCTGTTCTTTCTCCCTAGGCCTCCCGTCCTATGATCCTTTCCCTTCTCCAGCTCTGTTTCTGTTTTGCCAATCAACTTTCCAGCTCTTAGCTTCATCCTATCTTCTCCTATCATTTCGGATCTCCCCCTCCCCCTTTCAAATCTCTTACTATCTCTCCTTCCAGTTAGTCCCGACGAAGGATCACGGCCCGAAATGTCGACTGTAGATGCTGCCTGGCCTGCTGCGTTCCACCAGCATCTTGTGTGTGTTGCTACTATCAGTCTCAAAGTCTTTGTTAGCTTCAAGCCCCAGACTCAATTATCAAAGTAATGAGTGAATCTTCAGAGAGCAGTTTGCAATGAGTCAGCATGTTCTGGTGTTATCTTTGGAGCTTCTACCCTACTGGTTTAAGACTTCTGAGTGGTTCCTTAGAGTAATCAGATGACCTCACTATCTATCTCGTTATGATGTTGCAACCTATCGTTTACCCACACTGCACTTTCTCTGTAGTTGTTGCACTTTATTTTGCACTGTTAGTTTTCCTTGTACTAGCTCAATGCAATGTGTAATGATCTGACCTGAATGAACAGTATTCAAGACAAACTTTTCACTGTATTTCAGTACATGTAACAAAAATAAACTACTTCCAATTACCACACACTTACTTTGCCACACACATTGTAGACATGGGGATCCTCCTCACACCATGCATTGGGGGTTATACTCTCTCTTCCCCATTCATGTTCTCTGCCTGAGTATTCATGACATGCAATTCCTGTAGTTTAGCAGATTAATCCCTGGATCAACAGATCAGTGTGATAGGACCTGGTGAAGTAGGATGCCACAAGATGCTGAAAGTAAAAAGCACTGCAGATGCTAGAGATCTGGTTGTGACGAAGCTCTTTGACCTGATAATTTAGCAGCTTCTCTTCCCTGCCCTAATGAATATTTCCAGTATCTTTTACTTTTACTTTACCGCACAGGTTGCCTTGTGTCTGTGTAGCCTTCCTAGGGAACCCACAGCACACTTGTCAGCAAGCAAGTTGTCAGATTCAGACCCAGCTACGGCCATGCACAAGGTTGCACTGTGAATGAGAAAGTGACTAAGCAGTACATGCAAACATGGTGCAGGAGGTAATGATTTCCAGCTCATTGACATCTCTCTATTGCAGATCTCAGCCTCATCAGGAGAGTCATGAATTTCTGCAAGCATTGGTAGCAAAGGAAGAAGCATGAGCAGAAAAGTAGCTCCATCTTCAGCAAGATCAACATGTAGACCATGAGCCTCATCTCCCCTTTTATGTCCAATTCCGCAGCATGATGAAAATCATGGAACCCAGCCTTAACCACTCTCAGAGACTGAGCATCTATATGGAGAGTTTTCCAACTGCCTTAGTCCCACCACCAACCCTTCTTCTCAGACCTCGTTTTGTGATATCCCAGAAGAGGAAACAGCTCTTCAGAGTGAACGTTTTGGTGAGAGGACAGTTTCAGTCAGGGAAGGGAGATCCCAAGAAGATATTTCTTCACCCAAACAACAGTAAAAATAGCCGTGGAATTCTTGTTCACAGAAGACTGCAGGGGCCAAATCAAGTCATGGAATATTAAAGGAAGGAGGAACAGGGGCTGCAATAATGCGACTGTGATCATCGTGTGGCAGAGTAGGACCGAAGGGGGAAACAGCCTCCTCCACTAGTATTTTCTGTTTCAATAAAGGGTTCAGATCCTGTAGGCAGAGCTCAAGGATCTAGGAACCAGGACTCAAAAGGTGGTAATTTCAGGATGAAACCATTTAAACTGCTTACACCCAATGACCTGTGCTGGGACCATTGCCCCACATATCCCTACAATCTATGTACCTATCCAAACTTAACTTAAACATTGAAATCGAGCTCACATGCACCACTTATACTGGCAGCTCAATCCACACTCTCACAGCCCTCTGAGTGAAGAAGTTTCCCCTTATGTTCCCACTTAAACATCTCACCTTTCATTCTTAAGCAATGTCCTCTGGTTATAATCCCACCAAAACTCAATGGAAAAAGCCTACTTGCATTAACCCTATCTATACTACTCATAATTTTGCATACATCTATTAAATCTCCTCTCAATCTTCTACATTCTAAAGAGTAGAGTCCTAACATATTCAATCTTTCCTTATAACTCAGGTCCTCCAGATCTGGCAACATCCTTGTAAATTTTCTCTGCACTTTTACAACCTTGTTTACATCTTTCCTGTAGGTAGCTGACCAAAACGTCACACAATACTCCTACGGTCTCAATAACGTCTTATACAACTTCAACATAACATCCCATCTTCTATACTCAACATATTGATTTATGAAAGTCAATGTGCCAAAAGCTTTCTTTATGACCCTCCCTACCTGTGACATCCTTTTCAACAAACTAAGTATCTGTATTCACAGATCCCACTGTTCTGACACACTGCTCAGTACCCTGCCGTTCACTGTATAATATCTATACTGGTAAGTCCCACCAAAATGCTAAATCTTGCACTTGTCTGTATTAAATTCCATCAGCCAGTTTTCAGACCATTTTTTCCAGCTAACCCTCAGCAAGCCACAATAGCCTTCCTCACTGTCCTCTACACCCCCAGTATTAGTATCACCTGAGGATCTGATGTTCCAGTTACTCACATTATCATCCAGATCACTGACGTAGATAACAAACAGCAAAGAACCCAGCACCAATCCCTGTGGCACACCACTAGTCACAGGCTTCCACTCAGAGAGGCTACCCTCTACACCTCTCCCACAAAGCCAATGACCAATCCAATTTACCGCCTCATCCTGAATGCCAAGTGACTGAATCTTCTTGACCAGCCTCCCATGTGAGACCTTGTCAAATACCTTACTAAAGTCAATGTAGATAATATCCACTGCCTAGACTTCATCCACTTTCCTGGTAACTTCCTTGATAAACTCCAGAAGACTGGTTAGACATGACCTATCACAAACAAAGCCAAGGTGACTATTCTCAATCAGTTCATGTCCATCCAAATACTTATATATCTGGTCCCTTAGAATACCTCCCAATAACTTTCCCACAACTGATGTTAGACTCACCTGTCTATAATTTCCTGGTTTCGGTTTAGAGCCTTTTTTAAAGAGCTGAACAACATTGGCTTACCTCCAATCCTCTGGTACCTCTCCTGTCTCTAAGAATGTTTTAAATATCTCTGCACAATGCCTGCCCATTGCTTCCTAATCCTTAAGTATGGCTGTCTTCCTCTTGACTAGATGTTCTACATCTCTTTGTCAACCATGGTTTTTCACAATACCATCCTGTCTCAATGGGACAAACTTATAGAGAATCCCATACAAGTGCTCTCAAAACAACTTCCACATTCCCGACTTGCAGTTCCCTGAGTGCATCTTTCCCTAATTTATGCTTCCAAACATTATAATTCACCCTCCTCCAATTAAATATTTTCCTATCATGTCTGCTCCTATCCCTGTTCAAGGCTATAATATAGCTCAGGGAGTTGTGGCCACTGTCTCTGAAATGCTCACCCCACTGAGAGAACTGACACCTGATCTGATTCATTGCTTAGCACCAGATCCAGTATGGTCACACCTTTACTTGACTAATCTAACACATTCTGTCCCATCTACACCATTTGCACTAAGGAGGTTCCAATTAGTAGTAGGGAAGATTAAGTCCCCCATGACAACAACCCAGTTATTTTGCTACCTTTCCAAAATCTGCCTCCTCATCTGAATAGTCATCATCTCTGTTACCATTGAGGGGCTCTAAAGAATAGGGCCAATAGAGTGATTGCTCCCATCCTGCTTCTAACTTCCACCAACGCTAACTCAGTAAACAATCACTCTATGACGTCCTTCCTTTCTATAGCTTAAAATTATTCTTGATTAGCAAAACCAACCCCCATCACTTTTATATCTCAGTCTGTCCCTTTTGAAAAATCTAAATCGGTGGTGGAGGTGTTGACAGCAAGGAAGGTTGTTGTAGATTGCAATGGTTCATTGACAGGATTCAGAGCAGGGCTGAGAAATGGCAGATGGAGTTCAACCTAGGAAAGTCTGAAGTGATTCACTTTGGAAGGTTGAATTTTAAGAATGTGTGAATTTTAAGGGTTAATGTAAGGACTCTTGGCAGTATTCAGGAACAGAGGGATCATGAGGTCCACATCCATAGATTACTCAAATCCTCTATTAGGTGACATGGTAGCATGGTGCTTAGCACAAGCTTTACTGTATAGGCAACTCAGTTTTAATTCCCACCACTGCCTGTAAGGAGTTTGTACATTTTCTCCATGACCATATGGGTTTCCTCTGGTGCTCCGGTTTCCTCCCATAGCCCAAAGACATACTGGTTGGTAGGTTAATTGGTCATTGTAAATTAGGCTAGGTTTGAATTGAGGGATTGCTGGGCTCTAAGGGCGAAGGGCCTGCTCCATGCTTTATCTCAATAAATAAAAAAGTTTTAAGAAGTTGCCATGCAGTAACCATCTGTGGTCCGTGAAGATGTAAAAAATCTCAATGGATGTCCCAGCAAGCTCTTCCCTTGTTTCCCTGTCTTCCATTTAAATACTTAAATACTGAAATGCCTTGGATTGCTCCTTAACTTCACCTGCCAGTGATATAACACAGCTCCTGTCTGCCCTCCATAATTTTTTTTTTAAAGATTACCTCCTATACTCTGTCAACCTCTGGAATGCTTCCTCTGTTTGCAAAGTTCTTAATCTGCCATGTGATTCCTTTCTATTATTTACTAAACATCAAAATCTCTTAATATCTAATCTTCCTCAATTTGGATTCCAATCTCTTGACCTTTAAGGGAAATTTGGCCACTGAACTATTTTAAATGACTTTCATAGCTTCCAAGTGAGCTGTCCCTTGGACAATAGACAAACTATTTCAGTCATAACTTTACAGAATACCTTCTTAAATCTGCATGGATGTTCATGAGCTGTGCTTTAACTTGTCATTCACCACTCACCCCTCTGAGTTCCTACATTGCAATCTGGTAGAGCTGGAGTTGGAGCTGGATGTACTGAGAACCATCCAGAGGCAGAAAAACTCACAGATGAGAGATTTTACTGAGGTACCCAGGCTTCAGAGAGTAGACAAATGAGAAGAGGGGAAGTTAGTGGAGTAAGCAATTAGTGCAAGGTACCCCTGTGGCCATTCCTCTCAGCAACAAGTATACCCATTTGGATACTGCTGGGGGGGAGGGGGGGGGGGTGGGTGGTAATGATCTGTCAGAGGGAAACCACAGCGACTGGGTCTCTGGCACTGATTCTGGCTCTGTAGCTCAGAAGGTAATAGTGGAGAAGAGGAGTACAGTAGTGACAAGAGATTCCATAGTTAGAGGATTAGACAGGAGATTTTGTGCTTGTGAAAGAGACACCCAGATGTTACGTTTCCTCCCAGGTTCCAGAGTCAGGGATGTCTCAGAACAGGTCCACAACCTCCAAATGGGTAAAGTTGAGCAGCCAGAAGTTGTGAAATATAGGTTTGAAGAGTGAATATAGGCTGATAGGTAGAAAGCTGAAAAGGAGCATATCCGGGATAGTAATCTCTGATTGCTGCTTATGCAATGCACCAGTGAGGGTAAGAATAGGATGATTTGATAAATGAATGTGTGGCTGAGAAATTGGTGCAGGGGTAGGGATTTAGATTTTTGGATCATTGGGGAAATCTTCTGAGAAGGTATAAAAAAAAGCACAAAAAAGGGTGAGTTACACCTAAACTCAAGGGGGTTCAATATTCTTGCAGACAGGTTTTCTAGAGCTGTTGGGGAGGGTTTAAAATAATTCGGCAGGGTTTGAGGAACTGGGCTGAGGATGGGGCAGCTGGTATACAGGTAGATGCAGTGTGTAGTGAGGCTGTGAGGAAGGACAGACCGATGACAGGGCAAAATTGCAGTCATTTGGATGAATTGAAGTGGGGGCAAAACATGGGGCAAAATTGTCAAGGGAGATGAATACAGGACTGAAGTGGTTATATTTAAATGCACGCAGTATGGGTTATAAGGTAGACGATCTTGTAGTGCAGTTAGAGATTGGTAGGTATGATATGGGCATCACTGAATCATGACTGAGAAGATTATAGCTGGGAGCATAACATCCAGGGATACACAGTACATTGTATCAAAAGGACAGGCATAGGCAGAGGGAGTGGGTTGATTCTTTTGGTAAAATTGAAATCAAATCTTCAGAAAGAGGTGTCATAGGATTGGAAGATATAGAATCCTTGAGGGTAGAGTTAAGAAACTGCAAAGAACATAAAAAAGTACAGCATAGGAACAGGCCATTCAGCCCACAATGTAGGGCCAAATCAGCTAAAAAGCAAGTCAAAAACATCCAAACACGTATCTCTCCTACCTAAACCATGTCTGTATCCCCCCAATATAATGTATTTGCTTCTACCATCATATCAGGCAGTGCATTCCAGGCATCCATGACTCTCTCAGCAAAAAACTTATTCCTCACATCTCCCTTGAACCTAACCCCTCTCACCTTTAATGCATACTCCCTGGTATTAGACATTTCAACCCTGGGGAATAGATACTCCCTGTCCACGCTATCTATGCCTCTCATAATCCTGTAATCCTCTGTCAGATCTCCCCTCAGCCTTCGGCTCTCCACAGAAAACAACCAAAGTTTATCCAGCCTCTCATGACAGCACATGCCCCCTAAACCAGACATCATCCTGGTAAACCTTTTCTGCACCCTCTCCAAAGCCTCAACATCCTTCCTATAGTGGAGTGACAGAACTGTATACAATACTCCAGATGCGGCCTAACAAGAGTTTTCTAAAGTTGCAACATAAACTCCTGACTTTTGAATTTAATGCCTCAGACTTTAGATACACCACTGAGTCATGTCACCTGCAGAAATTCTCTTATGACACAACAACAGTTGGGCGTATAAGGGGAAAACAAGAGGATGAATACAGAACCCTGATGCGAGGACTTTTTCAAATGGTGCAAGCTGAATCATCTGCAGCTCAACATCAGTAAGACAAGGGAGATCGTGATGGACTTTAGGAAAACTAAGACTGCACTGCTCCCTGTTACCATTGATGGTGAGGATGCGGGAATGGTAAAGACCTACAAGTACTTGGGTGTGCACCTGAATGACAGACTTGAGTGGAGCACCAACACAGAGGCTGTGTACAAGAAGGGCCAGAGTAGCCTCCACTCCTGAGTTCCTTTGGAGTAAGGCAGGCCTCTCCTCACATGTTCTACCAGTCTGTTGTCGCCAGTACAATCTTCTATGTGGTAGTGTACTGGGGCAATCGCATCAACACAGGTGATGCCACCAGGCTGAATGAACTGATTAGAAAGGCTGGCTCTGTTATAGGAGTCAAACTGGAGGCTGTGGTTCTACTCCATCTATACCACTCGTAATGTTATATACCCCTTCATTCTCCTATGCTACATAGAATAAAGTCCTAACCTATTCAACGTTCCTCTTTCAAACAAGATACGGTAGCATTACCTACGCCTGCATTGTGCTGCCCTTCTACATATCTTGTCTGTGGATTGAAACTGAAAACCAGTGTGAAATTTACATTTGATTTTCAAAGCCTTTGCAGGATTGATGTAATTCCTCCTACAGGAAGTGGGGGGGGGGTGTGTTGATAATATGGTAAATTGGATCAGCAAATTTTCTGATGATACAAAGACTGGAGGTGTAGTGGACAGTGAGGAAGGTTTTCAAAGCTTGCAAAGGGATTTGGACCAGCTGGAAAAATGAGCTGACAAATAGCAGATGGAGTTTAATGCAGACAAGTGTGAGGTATTGCACTTTGGAAGGACAAACTAAGGTAGAACATACAAGGTAAATGGTAGGACACTGAGGAGTGCAGTAGAACAGAGGAATCTGGAATTACAGATACATAATTCCCTAAAAGTGGCATCGCATATAGGGTCGTAAAGAGAGCTTTTGGCACATTGGTCTTTATAAATCAAAGTATTGAGTATAAGAGTTGGAACGTTATGGTGAGGTTGTATAAGACATTGGTGAGGCCGAATTTGGAGTATTGTGTGCAGTTTTGGTCACCTAATTACAGGAAGGATAGTAACAAGGTTGAAAGAGTGCAGAGAAGGTTTACAAGGATGTTGCCGGGACTTGAGAAACTGAGTTACAGAGAAAGGTTGAATAGGTTAGGACTTTATTCCTGGAGCGTAGAAGAATAAGGGGAGATTTAATAGAGGTGTATAAAATTATGATGGGTATAGATAGAGTGAATGCAAGCAGGCTTTTTCCACTGAGGCTAGATGAGAAAAAAACCAGAGGACATGGGTTAAGGGTGAAAAGGGTAAAGTTTAAAGGGAACATTAGGGGGAGCTTCTTCACACAGAGACTAGTGGGAGTGTGGAATGAGCTGCCAGTTGAAGTGGTGAATATAGGCTCACTTTTAACATTTAAGAAAAACCTGGACAGGTACATGGATGAGAGGGGTATGGAGGGATATGGTCTAGGTGCAGGTCAGTGGGACTAGGCTGAAAAATGGTTCAGCATAGCCAAGAAGGGCCAAAAGGCTTGTTTCTGTGCTGTAATGTTCTATGGTTCTATGGTCTTTGCTTAGAATTCAATGATAATGGAGAGGTTTCACCTCCCTTTCTATGGGATACTCTGAAGGCTGTTTTAAAGAGGGAAAATTACAGCGATATCTTCATATATATATATATATATATATATATAAAAGGAATAAAACATTAAAGGAATTACAAAACAGGCTGAAGGAACTAGGAAAAAACACAAATTGAATTTGGCACAGGATACATTAGAGGAAATTTTAAAAATTAATAAAATTAATAGTTTGGCTACACAAGAAATCAGGAAAAGTTTAATGTTTCTGAAATAGAGACATTATGAAAGTGGATCTAAATCTATGAAAATACTGACGTGGAAACTGAAGAAAAAGATAGCAGAAAATACAATTCATAGAATTAGGGATCAAGAACAAAAATGATTTAAAAAAATAAGCTAAGTGAAATTCTAGAAGCTTTTGAAGTGTTTTACAAAACTCTATATTCCAAAGTTCCAGGGGAAAGCATAACCCAAATTGACACCTTCCTGAATTCTCTAGTTACCCACTTTAAGCAAAGAACAAAACAGAACGATGACTGCTGACATAGCTCAAGTTGAACTAAAAGCTGCAATCAGTAGGCTTAAATTAAGCAAGTCACCAGGATCAGATGGGTATACGGCAGAGTGGTACAAAGAATTTAAAAATGAGTTAATTCCTGTCTTATTCCCCACACTGAACTGGGCTCTAAAAAAGGCATAAATGCCACCCAGCTGGAAGGAAGCGATAATCTCAGCTATACCAAAAGAAGGCAAGGTTAAAATGGAATGTGGGTCATTTAGACCAATATCCGTTCTTAATGTAGATTATAGGTTATTTACCTCCATCATGGCCAAACGATTAGAGGAGTTTCTACCCATACTGATACGTAATGATCAGACAGGTTTTATACGACAACGCCAGACTCAAGACAATATATGATGAACACTTCACATTATGAATCATATACAAAAAAATAAAATTGAAGCAATAGTGATAAGTATGGACGCTGAAAAAGCATTTGATTCGGTTAAGTGGAATTTTCTTTACAGAGGTTTACATAGATTTGGTTTTCATGACACAATTATTAAAACTATACTGACACTATATGACAACCCTACTGCTAGGATTAAAATCAATGTATACCTATCAAATAGTTTTACCCAAGAAAGGGGCACAAGACAGGGTTGTGCATGGTCACCACTACTCTTCGTATTCTATCTGGAACCATTAGCTCAATACATCAGACAAAATGAAGATAACAGGGGAATTACTATTAAAGGGGCAGAGCATAAATTGGCTTGTTATGCGGATGACATTTTGATCTGTCTAGGGCAACCAACATACTCTTAACCTAAATTAATGCAATCCTTTGAACAATATGGTCAATTATCAGGATACAAGATCAACATAGATAAAACCCAATTACTTTCATAGAACTAAAGCACACCAAGAGAAATTGAAAGTAGATATCCCTGGGTATAGCAAACAGTCTTTCAAATATTTGGGCATCATTATGCCAAAAGATTTGGCCAAAGTATCAGAATGTAATTATCAGCCTATATATAAAAAATTAAGGCAGATATAACAAGATGAAACCTAATTCCTTCTTTTAAGTCTCATTTCAAGGATTGAATCTATTAAAATCAATATACTGCCCAGACTATTATATCTCTTTCAGACCCTACCAAAAGAGGTTAATCAAAATCAATTCAATGAATGGAACAAAATAATATCAAGATATAATTGGCATGGTAAAAGGCCTTGAGTTAGTCTCAAGACTGAAATTAGCCAAGGAAAAGTGCGGGGCGGGAGGGGGAAATGAAGCCTACCCTCTCAGAGATTATTATTTTGCAGCACAGTTGAGAGCTGTGATATGTTGGTGCAATCCATCATATGACCCTCAATGGAAAAACATTGAGGAGGGGATACTTCCCAACCCCATACAGACAATTTTGGCTGATAACAACTTGGAAAGGTACATAAATACTATTGATAATCCATGGGTGAAGTGGACTCTTAAAATGTGGAAAACTATTATAAAAGAATATAAACTAAAAGGAGATATTGCAATTCTTAAATGGTGTGCATATGACTCGGATTTTACATTGAATAAACTGGATGCTAGATTTAAGGACTGTGCAGCTAAAGAAGTAACAGTTCTTTGTAATATAATGAAAGAAGGAACACTGTTCAGTTTTGAAATGCTTAAAGAGAAACACTTATCAGAAAAACAAGCCTTATCGGTATTTACAGATGCGACAATATGTTAATAGGACGGTTAAAAATGTAACTAAGGCAAATACATGTTTGATAGAGCTATTTAGAAAAGCATATAATTCAGATAACAGTAGTAGAATTATTTCAAGCGTGTGTAAGGGTTTGTCAAATCTTAAAACACATTCGACTTCATACATTAAAACAAAATGGGAGAAGGAAAGACAGATAATTATATCTGAGGAAGAATGGACAATAATATAGAGGTATCAATGGAAGTGTACCAGTTCACAAAAATGGACAGAGGTTGGATGGAAAAACCTGAAAAGGTATTTTATTACACCCTCTCAGAAATCCCATTATGATAGTAACCTCCTGTTTGCTGGAGAAATTGTGGAAATCAAAATGCAAACTATTATCATATTTTCTGGGAATGCCCCGTTATCAAAGACTATTGGAGTGGGATACACAATGCCCTACAAGACATCTTTAAATCTGAAATACCCTTAGAAAGTAAGAACATATATTTTGGGTGTACACCTCAAGATGGTTGAAAAGAGATAAATATTTAATGAATATACTGCTGGTGGCTGGGAAAAAGACTTACTAGGAAATGGTTATCACAGGAGAGCCCAACCTTAAATGCATTGATAGAAATTACAATGGACATTTTCAAAATGGAGAAGATAACAGCATCTGTTAATCATATGTTGGAACAATTTGATTCATACTGGAAAAAACAGTTTAACTACATAACACCTCATAGGCCTGATTTTATCCTCACAAATCAATGAATATGTTGTAAAAAAAAAAGATCACTCCCTACTTGTACATAGTTTTCCCCTTTCACTTGTTCTTTCTTTTCTCTCTTTTCTATAAGTTTATACCTCAGATAAATACTATGTGGAGCTTTATGGCATATATGACTATATGATATATATGTACAATACAGCTGAAATACAGCTTATGGAAATGTTTGTTTGATGATGAACTTCAATAAAAAATATATTACAAAAAAAATCTACTAAATATTGAAAGGTGCAAATAAAGTGGAAGTGGAGATATGTTTCCTATTATGGGTGAGTCTAGGACCAGAGGGCATAGCTACAGAATTGAGAGACTTCCTTTTAGAACAAAGGTGAGGGGGAATTTCTGTAGCCAAAGGGTAGTCAATCTATGGAATTCACTGCCACAGGAGGCTGTGGAGGCCAAGTTATTGAGTATACCAAAAGTAGAGGTTGATAGGTTCTTGATTAATCACAGTGTTAAAGGTTACGGGGAGAAGGTAGGGGAATGAGGTTGATAGTGTTAATAAATCGGACATGATGGAATGGCAGAGCAAACTTGATAAGCCAAATATCCTAATTCTGCTTCTGCATCTTATGGTGTTATGGTCTCCTGATCGACAGCAGCCAGTCCAATGATACTGTGGCAGGCTTTGAGGCTCAACAAGGAACGATACAGTCAGAAAGAGCAATAGTGCTAGATAAGAGACTCGGTAGTTAGGGGTTGGCCAGAAGATTTTGTGGCCACAAAAGAGATGCTACAGTTGCTTGCAAGGTGCTAGGGTCATGAATGTTTGTAGAGCACAATGATATAGGTAGAAAGGGAGATCAGTCCTGAGCATACTGATATGTTGGGGCATTTCAAGGTTAAAGGAGGAAGGAGTATTTGGTCTCCTAAAGAGCATTAAAGTGGATAAATCCCAGGGCCTGATGGGATATACCCCAAGTTATTGACAGAGGCAAGAGAAGGGGCCTTGAACAATATCTACATGTCCCCTCTAGCCACAGGCAAGTTCCAGGAGGACTGATGAGTAGCAAATGTTGTTCCATTAGACCATAAGATGTAGTAGCAAAATTAGGCCATTCAGCCCATCGAGTCTGCTCTGCCATTCCATCATGGCTAACCCAGATCCCAGTCAACCCCATACACGAGGAAATCTGTAAATTCTGGAAATTTAAGCAACACACACAAAATGCTGGTGGAATGCAGCAGGCCAGGCAGCATCTATAGGAAGAAGTACAGTTGACGTTTCGGGCCGAGACCCTTCGTCAGAACTAACTGAAAGAAAAGATAATAAGAGATTTGAAAGTGGGATGGGGCGGGGAGATCCGAAATGATAGGAGAAGACAGGAGGGTGAGGAATGAAGCTTAAAGCTGGAAAGTTCATTGGCAAAAGGGATGCACAGCTGGAGAAGGGAGAGGATCATGGTGGGAGGCCTAGGAAGAAAGAAAGGGGGAGGGGATCACCAGAAGGAGATGGAGAGCAGGCAAGGAGTGATTGTGAGAGGGACAGAGAGAGGAAAAAGAGAGAGAGAAAAGAAAAAAAAGGAAATAAATAAATAGATAGATAGATAAGGGATGGGGTAAGAAGGGGAGGGGGCATTAACCAAAGTTAGAGAAATCAATGTTCATGCCATCAGGTTAGAGGCTACCTAGACAGAATACAAGGTGTTGTTCCTCCAACCTGAGTGTGGCTTCATCATGACAGTAGAGGAGGCCATGGATATACATACCAGAATGGGAATGGGACGAGGGATTAAAATGTGTGGCCACTGGGAGATCCTGCTTTCTCTGGTGGACAGAGCGTAGGTGTTCAGCGAAACAGTCTCCCAATCTGTGTCGGGTTCTACTACACCCCCATCTAAACCCCTTGCTCTAGGGAGATGTGAATCAATATTTGGGAAATTAAAATCTCCCACCACGACAACTCTGTCATTATTACACCTTTCCAGGATCTGTTTCTCTATCTGCTCCCTGTTACTATCAGGCGGCCTATAAAAAACACCCAGTAGAGTTATTGACCTCTTCCCGTTCCTTTTTTTTGTAATTTATTTTTTCATTGAAGTTCATCAAACATTTCCATAAGATGTATTTCAGACGTTGTACATATATATCATATAATCATATATGTCACAAAATATCCACAAAGTATTTATCTGGGGTATACACTTATAGAAAAGAGTGGAAAGAAAAAACAAGCAAAAGGAAAGAACTATGTACAAGTAGGGAGTGATCTCTTTTTTTACAACAGATTCATTGATTTGTGAGAATAAAATCAGGCCTATGAGGCATTATGTAGTTAAACCATTTTTCCCAGTATGAATCAAATTGTTCCAGCTTATGATTAACAAATGCTGTTATCTTCTCCATTTTCTAAATGTCCATTGTAACTTCCATCCATGTAATTAAAGTCGGGCTCTCCTGTGATAACCATTTCCTAGTAATAGTCTTTTTACCAGCCACCAACAGTATATTCATTAAATATTTATCTCTTTTCAACCACTCTTGAGGTATATATCCAAAATATATGGTCTTACTCTCCAAGGGTATTTCACATTTAAAGATGTCTTGTAGGGCATCTAATAAGTGCTTCTAATAAGTGTTTCTCTTTAAGCATTTCAAAACTGAACAGTGTTCCTTCTTTCATTATGTTGCAAAGAACTGTTATTCCTTTAGCTGTCCAGTCCTTAAATCTAGCATCCAATTTATTTGGTGTAAAATCAGAGTCATATGCACACCATTTAAGAATTGGAATATCTCCCTCTAGATTATATTCTTTTATAGTAGATTTCCGTATTTTAAGAGTCCATTTCACTCAAGGGTTATCAATAGTATTTATGTACCTTTGCAGGTTGTTATCAGCCAAAATTGTTTGTATGGGGATGGGAAGTACCTGCTCCTCAATGTTTTTCCATTGAGCGTCATATGATGGGTTGCACCAACATATCACAGCTCTCAACTGTGCTGCAAAATAATAATCTCTAAGAGAAGGCAAGCCCCATCCCCCCTTTTCCTTTGCTAATTGCAAAGTTTTGAGATGAACTCTAGGCCTTTTACCCTGCCAAATATACCTTGATAGCATCTTGTTCCATTCATTGAATTGATTTTGATTAATCTCTATTGGTAGGTCTGAAAGAGTCTGGGCAGTATGTTCATTTTAATAGACTCAATCCTTGAACTGAGACTGAAAAAAGGAATCAGGCTCCATCTTGTCACATCTTCCTTAATTCTGATCCTGATAATTGACCATATTGTTCAAAGGATTGCATTAATTTAGGTTAAGAGTATGTTGGTTGCCCTAGACAGATCAAAATGTCATCCACGTAACAAGCCAATTTATGCTCTGCCCCTTTAATAGTAATTCCCCTGTTATCTTCATTTTGTCTGATGTATTGAGCTAATGGTTCCAGATAGAATACGAAGAGTAGTGGTGACCATGCACAACCCTGTCTCGTGCCCCTTTCTTGGGTAAAACTATTTGATAGATATACATTGATTTTAATCCTAGCAGTAGGGTTGTCATATAGTGTCAGTATAGTTTTAATAATTGTGTCATGAAAACCAAATCTATGTAAACCTCTGTAAAGAAAATTCCACTTAACCGAATCAAATGCTTTTTCAGCGTCCACACTTATCACTATTGCTTCAATTTTATTTTTTTGTATATGATCCATAATGTGAAGTGTCCATCATATATTGTCTTGAGTCTGGCATTGTCGTATAAAACCTGTCTGATCATTACATATCAGTATGGGTAGAAACTCCTCTAATCGTTTGGCCATGATGGAGGTAAATAACCTATAATCTACATTAAGAATGGATATTGGTCTAAATGACCCACATTCCATTTTATCCTTGCCTTCTTTTGGTATAGCTGAGATTATCGCTTCCTTCCAACTGGGTGGCATTTGTGCCTTTTTTAGAGCCCAGTTCAGTGTGGGGAGTAAAACAGGAATTAACTCATTTTTAAATTCTTTGTACCACTCTGCCGTATACCCATCTGATCCTGGTGACTTGCTTAATTTAAGCCTACTAATTGCAGCTTTTAATTCAACTTCAGTTATGTCAGCAGTCATCCTTCTATTTTGGTCTTCGCTTAAAGTGGGTAACTCTAGAGAATTCAAGTAGGTGTCAATTTGGGTTATGCTTACCCCTGGAACTTTGGAATATAGCGTTTGTAAAACACTTCAAAAGCTTCTTGAATTTCACTTAGCTTGTTTTTTATCATTTTCATTCTTGGGTCCCTAATTCTATGAATTGTATTTTCTGCTATCTCTTTTTTTTCAGTTCCCACGCCAATATTTTCATAGATTTCGATCCACTTTCATAATGTCTCTGTTTCAGAAACATTAAGTTTACCTCTTCCTGTTCCTAACCTCCACCCACAGAGACTCTGTAGACAATCCCTCCATGACATCCACCTTTTCTGCAGCAGTGACACTATCTCTGATCAACAGTGCCGTGCTCCCACCTCTTTTGCCTCCCTCCCTGTAATTTCTGAAACATCTAAAACCTGGCACTTGAAATAACCGTTCCTGTCCCTGAGCCATCCAAGTCTCAAGGAACCTTTCCCTTGAGGAAACCTTGCTGACTAAGGCCTATTTTATCATATGCCTCCAAGCACTCAGAGACCTCATTCTTAATAATCGACTCCAACATCTTCCCAATCGGACTAACTGGCCTACAGTTTCCTTTCTCCAGAAAGCACACACTCAATGACGGAAGAAAATCTTTCCCTCTGCCATCTGATTTCTGTATATACATTGAGCCCATGGACTTTCTTATTTCTGGTTTTGCACTAACTAATTGTGTGTGTGTGCGTGTGTGTGTGTGTGTGTGTGTGTGTGTGTGTGTGTGTGTGTGTGTGTGTGTGTGTGTGTGTGTGTGTGTGTGTGTGTGTGTGTGTGTGTGTGTGTGTGTGTGTGTGTGTGAGAGAGAGAGAGAGAGATTCATAGTTTTCTTTTTTTCTCTATTCTTATGTACTGAATTATACTGCTGCCACAAAGTTAGCAAATTTCACAACACATGCTGGTGATATTAAACCTGATTCTGATTTTAAAGACAACACTTAATGCAGCATTCCGCTGGTCTGGCAGCCTGGATTAATTGTTTATGTCTCGAGTGTAATATGCATTCACAATAGAAAGCATTAATGATAAACTCAGAGCCACACAGGATCTATGCGGAATTAAAACTAATAAAGACAAAAGGATTGTAGACCAACATCCACTACATCTCCTCATCCCCTCCTGCCCCCTTACTCCCAGCCTGCTGTAGTCACTCCTTCTCCCCTTTTCCCTCTGTCTGTACACTCTTCTCTCTCTGAACCTTGCTCTTCACACCCCTCCCTCGCTCTCCAGCCTTGAAAAAAACCCTGAGAGGAAGTTTTGTTGTCCATACTGCTTGGAAATCCTATGTCTCTGGCAGTTCTATAAAGGGACAGTGTGATATATTGTCAATAGTAGGGTCTAATAGAAGGTAGATTTTGTAATTACACTCAGTTTAGGATCTCAACAAAGATGCAAAATGATGATAAATTTGGTTATACAAACAATCTGCTGGAGGAACTCCATGAGTCAAGCAATATCTGCTGGGGGGAAGAATTGTTGATCTTTTGGATTGAAACGCTGCATCAGGACTGAGGGTAGTGGGGGAAGTGGGGAGATGGCCAGTATAAAGGGTGAAGGAGAGAAGCGAAAAAAAGACTCCAAAGTGTTTGGTGGACTGAGGTGGATGTAAGATGAAGGTAGTGCAAGGTAGAGGCAGACAAAGAGAGAGAGAGGAAAACTGAAAAAAAAGACAACAGTTGAAACACGGTGATGGTGGTAAATCAGAGGTCCATGAGACAAAGGATCAGAGGTGGAGAGGTTTAGCAACTTTAAATGCCTTGGTCTGTCACTTCGGAGGGCCTGCCCTGGGCCCAGCAAATAAATGCAATATGAAGAAAGCATGGCAATGCTTACACAGAAACATAGAAATCTACAGTAGATTACAGGCCCTTCAGCCCACAATGCTGTGCCGACCATGTAACCTACTCTAGAAACTACCGAGAATTTTCCTACCACAAAGCCCTGTATTTTTCTGAGCTCCATTAACCATCTAAGGGGCTCTTAAAAGATCACTATTGTATCTGCCTCTACCACCTTCGCTGGCAATGCATTCCATGCACCCACCACTCTGTGTGTGAAAAATTTAGCTCTGACATTTCTCTCGTATCTACTTCCAAGCACCTTAAAACTATACCCCCTCACGTTAGCCATTTCAGCCCTGGGAAAAAGCCTCTGGCTATCCACATGATCAATGCCTCTCATTATCTTATAAACTTCTATCAGCTCACCTCTCATCATCCGTCAGTCTAAGGAGAACAGGCCGAGTTCACTCAACCTATTCTCATAAGGCATGCTCTCCAATCCAGGTAAAATCCTTGTAAATCTCCTCTGCACTTTCTCTACAGTATCCACATCCTTCCTGTAGTGAGATGACCAGAACTGAACTCAGTACTCTAAGTGGGGTCAGACCAAGGTCTTATACAGCTGTAACATTACCTCACGGCTCTTGAACTCAGTTCCACGGTTGATGAATGCCAACTCACCATATGCCTTCTTAGCAACACTGTCAACCTGTGCAGCAGCTTTGAGTGTCCTATGGACATGAACCCCAAGACCTCTCTGATTCTCCACACTGCATTATATTCTGTCTTCAAATTTGATACCAAAATGAACCACTTCACACTTATCTAGGTTGAACTCCATCTGCCACTTCTCAGCCCAGTTCTGTATCCATCAATGTCACTCTGTAATCTCTGCCAACCCTCCAGACTATCCATAACATCCCCAAACTTTTGTGTCATCAGAAAACTTACTTATCAAGGTCATTTATAAAAATCATAAAGAGGAGAGGTCCCAGAACAGATCCCTGCGAAACACCACTGGTCACTGTCCTCCGTGGAGAATACGAACCATCCACAACCACCCTTTGCCTTCTGTGGGCAAGCCAATTCTAGATCCACAAAGCAAGGTCTCCTCATCCTTTGCCTCATTACTTTCTGAATTGAGCCTTGCACGGGGAACCTTATCAGATGCCTTACTGAAATCCATATACACTGCGTCCACATCTCTACCTTCATCAATGAGTTTTGTTTTATCTATTTCTTTGCTTCTAGTTCCTTCAGAGTTCGCAGAGATTTGGCATGACAGCTAAAACTTTAATAAACTTCTATAGATGTGTAGTGGGGAGTATATTAACTGGCTGCATCACAGCCTGGTATAGAACCACTAATGCCCTTGAACAAACAATCCTACAAAAAGTAGTAGATACAGCCCGGTCTATCACATGTAAAGCCCTCCCAACCACTGAGCAAATCTACATGAAACATTGTTGCAGAAAAGCAGCATCCATCATCAGAGACTCCCACCACCAAGTACCTGCTCTTGTCTCGCTGCTTCTATTAAGAAGACGATACAGGAGCCTCAGGACTCACATCACCAGGCTCAGGAACAGTTCCTACCCCTCAGCCATTAGGTTCTTGAACCAAAGGGAACACCTTCACTCAGGTACTCGCAAATATATACAGATGTAGCGTGGAGAGAACTCTAGCATTCTAACTGGCTGCATCCCTGTCTGGTATGGGGGAGTCTACTGTAAGGGATCGAAAGAAACTACGAAAAGTTGTGAACTCAGCTCCATCATGGGCATTAGCCTCCATAGTATCCAGGACTTCTTCAAGGACTGATACCTCAAAAAGGTGGCATCCATCATTTGGAACACTATCACCCAGAACATGCCCTCTTCTCTTGCTACTAGGCGGGTCAATATACCACCTAACCCAAAAAAACTTTTTATGATCATTTATTGTACTATTCCATGGGGAGAACAACATGTCAAAAGTTGGACAATTTTGACACACAGGAAAGTCTCCAAAAATGACATCAAAAAACAAAATGGCCACCAGCAGAACAATGTCAAAAATCTGACTGATAACCATCAAATTGCAAGTTTTTAAAATCTGATGTTTTAACGAATGCTCTTTTCACCGATGTTTTTCAAATAACGGTAGTTCCTGGAATGAAAGTTGCATTTGTACTGACGTCATGCCATCATCAATGACGTAATCATGGGACAACTCTGGTATTAAGTACTGATGTCATGACATGTAATATGCTACCTTATGGCTTCTCAGATGCAGTCTTGTTCATCATCCTCTTCCATCACTGGCTCATTTGTCATATTGTCACAGTTGGCATCTTGGCAATGCCCACATGCACTGGTGCATTCCAGCACATGCTCTCTGCAGGTACACTTTAGCGTATTGCACCCTCCCAAACAGTTGCAGTGAATCATCTGAATAAGTACCTCTGGAGCAGGCCTTTTGTCTGTCATCACTGGAACGAGTTTTTCCCCTTCTACCCTCCATCCCCACTCAGACGGCTCCATTTCATCACTACAGCCCATCCATTCCACAACCTGGTAGTAAGTCCACAGGGAGTGAAATTTACAGGCCGAGGTGGTTGGTGGCAGTCTCTCAGGTGTGACGGAAGTCTTAGCTCTCGCAACTTTCTTGCAGACCATATTGTATCTGAGAGATTCCAGGGAGTCATTCTGATTTCCATTGAACAATGCCACCATTGCCCTACAGCCACTGGTTTCCACAACATCCTGACTTTGCTTTCGTGTACAGAATGCTTTCGAACAGTCTTTGACTCCCTTTACTTTCTTGATGAATCTTTGGAACCTCGATTTCTTTCCAATCCCAAATACTCTGGATGGTGAGTCGCATCCAGTAAAGGCATGGAGAAACAATCGATCATTACAAGCTGCTTCTCCGAGTATTTGCTTAAAGACATTGATATTATAGGCATTTGATTTCACCTTGTCTGAGTGGAAAAAGAGTTCAGTGCAGTTTGTTACTACTACATAGTAGAGCAAGAGTATGAGGAGATCTGTGTCTTCTCCAACAAAGGTGGTAGATTTGAAAGCAGACATTGTGATGGCTGCTTTTGCGATCTTCCTGTCAGCACCTCCTTCAGCTTGAATAACTTCGCAGCCTCTCTGTTGCAAACGTTCCATGATGAGCTGGATAATTACCTGCTTGTTTGCCTCATTCGACAAGAAGTCCTCCTTTTTTCCAACAAATTTTGTTGCCCCTGTAACATTCACCTTGTTTGCATTCAAATTTCTACTTCAACGCTGATGAGTACAGTCCTTTATGTTTGACCCAACCCCGTAACCATCAAACACTACAGTGGCTCTGGCATAGTGTTTGACAGTGAATGAGGCATTGTCATCTGCAATTGAACTACAGGTGCACCCCTCTGTCCATTTTAAGCGGTGCAGAAGTGATTCCCCCATCTAGAACACAGTGATCTGTCACTGGGACCATCTGTGTAACAGCATTGTCCGACTTGGAGGTGAGATCGTTCTTTATTGCTTCTGCCAATTGTGGCTTATCCGGCTGGCACAAGATGTTTTTTGCTTCAAACAAAGACATCGGATATGGACAGAGTTCATAGTTCATCACTTCGTCTAGCCGGAGATCACCTGTCTGTGACACAACTAGGAACCTCTGGAATAACAATGCTGGATCTATGTACGAACTTTGACTGCCTTGCTGGATGCTAGTGTCTTGACCTTCAAACTCCTTTTGTGTGAATATGAGAAAATAGAATGTCCATCTATCTTCCTAACTATGTCCTTTCCTATTGTGAACAGGTCATGTACATTGACATCCTCATTTGCATAAACCCCTGTGATGACGTTGTGCAATGATTTATCATCCGAAAATGGTGTGAAACACTCCAGTTTTGCTGTGACTTTTTTCAAGGTCAGCCTCATCTCTACTCACTCTGGAGGTGGACAACTCCTTATGTTGTTCACCTGTTGTGCAACTATTCGTGGTCTGTTCTTGCATGGCAAGGCTGTAAGAGGATGACAGTGGAAGACATAGTCCAAACTGCTCTCTGGTGCTCTGACATCCCACTTCCTCGCGTTAGGCCTCCTTGGCTTTTTAGTGAGTACATTAGTGCCTGTTCTATCACAAGATCAGAGCCAAGGCCAGCCCAGTGTTGGCTGCTGCTTCTGATTATATGGAACCCAGACTGGAACTTCTGATGAACCTCAGGGTTGTCATCCTCCAATGCATGCATCTCCTGGAGACAGAGACGAGCCTGCGGGTATTCCCATTCACATTTTATACCACAATTATGGCACTCCCATTGTTAGAAACAGTGAAATATAGCAAAATAAGCAAGGTATGGGCTTGATTCTTTTCATTGGCGGCCTTTTTTTTAAACGTCAGATTTTTTTTACTTTCCCATGTTCAGTTTCTGTCCAACTTTTGATACGTTATTCAGTGCGTCTGAAAGTACAAGAAATGACCATGAAACTTTTTTTTTACAATTTTTTTGGGGTTGGGGTATTTTGGCACTATATTGACAGCATAATACCATCAGGAAGGAGGTATAGAAGCCTGAAAACACTCAAAGATTCAGGAATAGCTTCTTCTCCTCTGCCATCCAATTTCTGAACGGACACTGAACCCTTGAACACTACCTCACTACTCATTTAACTAAACTATTAAAAAATATATATATATAGACGCGTAAGGATGGCAGGATTCCTCCCCTAAAGGACATGAGTGAACCACAAATTCTCCTGTAAAATGTTTTGAGACAATTTTGAATTCATTGTACCCTCAACAATTGCAAGCTGTCCAGGCCCTGAGGCACCAAAGCAATCCCAAACCATATTGCTCCTTCCATCATGCTTCACAGTTAGGATGAGGTGTTGGTGTTGGTGTGCTTGCCCCTTTTCCTCCAAACATAGCAACATGTATTTCTGCCAACAAGTATAACTTTTGTCACATCTATCCACAGAACATTGTAGAATATCCAGGTGATCTTTTGCACATTTGAGATGTGCAGCAATTTTTTTTTGGAGAACAGTGGTCTCCTCTGTGGTGTCCTTCCATGAACACCATTCTTGTTCAGTGAACAAAGACTTTAGCAAGTCCTAGAGATTTCTGCAGATCTTTTACACCTCTTTCGGCATTGCATGTTGTGCTCTTGGTGTGATCTTTACTGTCCACTCCTAGAGACAGTAGCAACAGTACTCAGTTTCTTCCATTTGTAGATAATTTCTCTTACTGTGGACTGATGAACACTTAGGTCTTTAGAAATACTTTGTCGCCCTTTCCAGCTTGATGTACCTCTACAATTCTTCTTCTAAGGTCCTCTGGAAATTGTTTTGATTGAGGCATGGTGCACATAAACAGATCTTTCTTGAGAAGAGCAGGCTCTGTCAGTAACCTGACTTTGTATTTTTTATAGGCAGGGCACCTCTACAACACACACTTCCAATTTCATCTCATTGATTGGAACACCTAACTCCAAACAGCTTTTGTAGAAGGGATCACCCCAGAGGTTTACATACTTTTTCCAACAAATACATGTAATATTGAATAATTAATTTTTCTCGATAAATAAATGGACAACTATAATGTTTGTGTTATTTATGTAATTGTGTTCTCTTTATCTAGTTTTAGAACTTATGTGAAGATCTGATCATATTTTAGGTCATATTTATGCAGAAATAGAGAAAATTCTACAGGGTTCACAAACTCACTGTAGGAGCAGAACTAGGCCATTCTGCCCATCTGGTCTGCTCTGTCATTTGATCATGGCTGAGTTATTATGCTCTCAACGCAGTCTTCTGCCTTCTTCCTATAACATTTGTTATCCTTACTATTCAAGGACCTGTCAACCTCTGCTTTAAATATACCCAATGACTTGGTCTCCATAGCTGTCTGTAGCAATGAATTGCACAGGCTCACAACCCTCTGGCTTAAGAGATTCCATCTCATCTCTGTCCTAAAGGAATGTCCTATTCTGATGCTGGATCATCCAATCTTAGACTCACTCACTACAGGATACATCCTCTCAATGTCCTTTCTATTTTGGCCTTTTGATGAAATCCCCTTCATTATGATAAATAGTGCATGAAATGAGAGTGGACCACTATTTTAGTGCAAATTATCATAAGTGTAATTAAATTTCATGGTCACAGGATCAGTACTCCCTTTCTCGATTCTGCAAAGAGCTCCCATTGTTCAAGGTACCACCTTTGCTTTCAAGGTTGAGAACCTAGGCTGGAAACTCTCAGCTTGTGGGATTTCCCTCAATTCCTCAATTTATAAAGCTGGTTCAGAGATTTTGTTTACCTCTCTGTACAAGCACTTTTCACCCGCTAAAAAACTCTATATAACATAGAACATAGAATGCTACAGTACGGCACAGTACAGGCCCTTCAGCCACAGTGTTATGCTGACCATTTCACTTACTCTAAGGTCAATTTAATCCCTCCCTCCTCCATAGACTTCCATGTTTCTATCATCCATGTGCTAACTAAGAGATACTTAAATGTCCTTAATATTTCTGCCTCTACCACTACCTCTGGTAGAGCTTTCCAGATAAATTATGCCTCCTTGTAGTAGCCATTTACACCTTGTGAAAGAAAGGCCTGCCTATCCACTCAATTATCCACTTATCATCTTGTACACCTCTATCAAATCACCTCTCATCACCTTTTTTTCTCCAAAGAGAAAAGCCCTAGCTCATAACCTATCAACCTATCCTCATAAGACAGGCTCTCTAATCTACACAGCATTTTGGTAAATCTCCTCTGCACTCTATAGTTTCCACATCTTTACTAAAATGAGGTGACTATAACTGAATGCCATATTCCAAGTGTGTTCTGGCTAGTTTCATAGAGCTGCAACATTACGTGAACTCAATCTCTCAATTAATGAAAGCCAACACACTATACGACTTCTTAACAACCCTACCAGCTTGCACAGTAACTTTGAGGGATCTATGGACGCTGCCTCCAAGATCCCGTGTTCCTCCAAACTGCTAAAATCCTTGCATTAATCCTGTATTCTGCCTTCAAATTCAACCTTCTAAAGTAAATCGCTTCACACTTTTCTGGATTGAACTCCATCTGCCACTTCTCAGTCCAGCTTTCCATTCTGTCAATGACCTGTAGTAACCTATGACAATCTTCTACACCGTCACATTCTTTTTGAGGACAAGAATATTCCTAAGATTTTACCTTCCACTGATATCAAAGCAGGTCTTTCTAATGCTTCTTATACACCCCTAAAATGATAAGAACTGACATTATAAACTCTGTAAGTTTCCAATGTAGCTTTCTCAACTTATTTTGTCTATTGTTGTGGCTTTATGTAATTTTGAATTGAACTGTATAGTTTGTGAAATAAATAGAAAGTCTTCTTTCTCAAAATCACTGGTAGAGTCACTCAATTCTTTGCAACTTAGCACTTTCTGCCTTCACCCTCATTTTAGTAGCTTGCAAGAATGACAGAAGAAAAGCATGGCCACAAATCAATCAATCACACACACACACACACACACACACACACACACACACACACACACACACACACACACACACACACACACACACACACACACACACACACACCCACACACACCCACACACACCCACACACACACACACACACACACACACCCACACCCACACCCACACCCACACCCACACCCACCACCCTTCCTGTAGGAGGAATTACATCAATCCTGCAAAGGTTTTGAAAATCACATGTAAATTTCACACTGGTTTTCAGTTTCAATCCACAGACAAGATATGTAGAAGGGCAGCACAATGCAGGAGTAGGTAATGCTACCATATCTTGTTTGAAAGAGGAACGTTGAATAGGTTAGGACTTTATTCTATGTAGCATAGGAGAATGAAGGGGTATATAACATTATGAGTAGTATAGATAGAGTAGAACTAGAGATCATGGGTTAAGGGTGAAAATTGAAATGTTGAAGGGGAACATGAGGGCAAGCAGAGCTGACAGTGGATGCAGATTTGATTTTAACATTTAAGAGAAGTTGGAATAATTACATGGAAGAGAAAGGGAGTGGTTCAGGTGCAGGACTAGGTAGAATAATAGTTTGGCATGGACTAGATGGGCCAAAGGGCCAGTTTCTGTGCTGTAGTGCTCTATGACTGGGTTCACTACATGTGGGACAACGGTCAGCGCAGCACTATTGCATCTGCAGGAGCTCAGATCCTGGGAGTTTAATCCTGTTTGGGAATCCCACTGATGGTCTTCCCATCCTTCCATTGTTTGTGGATTATTAGCAGAAACACAAGAGGTATTATTCTAACAATGGCAGGCAGTCCAGATTCAAATTCAGATTTATCTGTTTACCACATGTAGATCAAAAGTTTGTGTTAACCACCAACACAATTTCACGATGTGCTGGAGGGAGTAAGCAGGTTTTGTCACACATTACAGCGCCAATGTAGCATGCCCACCAAGGGTTCTGAACAGTGATCACTGCTGCCTGGTAGCCAGGTGCCAAGTCAGAGGTCTCACTCAGTCACCAGTGATGAATAGGCCATGTTGCTCACATGTTCAAAACTAAACTAGATCTGAAAAAGACACAAACATGAGAAAATCTGCAGATGTTGGAAATCCAAGCAACACACACAAAACGCTGGAGGAACTCAGCAGTCCAGGCAGCAGTCTGATGTTTCAGACTGAGATCCTTCAGCAGGACTGGAGAGCAAAAAACGAGGAATCAAGAGTCTGGAAAATACACTATCCCCGGCTCTGACAACAGAAGAACTTAGCAGGCAGACAGAGAAAATAATTCAAGTATGATCTTAAAGGTTCCCTTGAAGAAATGTGACACTACACTCACTCCTGCAAATCCCTGGCAGGAGTTCACGATGGAGAAAGAGAAACGGGGGGTGGGGGGGGGGGGGGTACTGCGAACTTGAAACCTGTGCTGGAAGTATTTAGCAGCCCAGGATGGAAGCAGTATCGTCCACCCTTTCAGGTATGTCCTGACGCCTCTGTAGACTACGGAACAGTCACATCAGGACCCACAAAGCTAGAAAGAAAGCAAGTTATCCTTGATCCAGAGATATTTCAGAAGAATAGCAACATGATTTTCTATGTTCTACCTACCTGGATTGTAGGTGCTCCAGCTGTACCTGAAGGTTCTCTGACTCCTCTGTTTGTTCATCCAAGGACCTCTGTAACCTTCTGGTTTGGTTGTGAGCTTCATCCAGCTGGAATGTGGAAAGACCCAGATATTTAGCTGCCCTTTTCCAACCAATCAGTTCCCATTGCGAAAGTACTCTGGATTTTACCTATGTTGGACAGAGCTCCACTAACTTCCATCAAGAGACCTCTCTTCCTCCTTCACTCCAAAAGAAGCCCTTACTGACTTAACATTTCCACATAGACATGTTCTCTCATCCAGGCAGAATCCCAGCTAATCTATTCTACATCCTCTCTAAAGCATCCACATCCTTCCTATAATTACGTGACCAAAACTGAACACAATACTCTTAAGTATGGTCTAAGTATAACAATGCAACATTGTCTCACAGCTCTTAAACTCAATCCTCCTACTAATGAAGGCTAGTAAATCATAATCCTGAACCACCTTATCAACTTTTACAGCAATGCTGAGGGATCTATGGACTTGGATTCCAACATCCCTCTGTTCATCCACACTGCTAAGAATCCTGCCATTTTGGTACCCTATACAAAATGCTGGAGGAACTCAGCAGGTCAGCCAGCATCCCTAGAAATGAACAAACAGACAGTGTTTCAGACCAAGACCCTGCTCCAGAAATGGAAAGGATGGGCAAAGATGTCAGAACAAAAATGGAGAGAGTTGGGGAAGTAGGATAGCTAGAAGGTGATAATTGAAGCCAGGTAGTTGGGAAAAGTAAAGGGCTAGAGATGAAGGAATCTGAAAGGAGAGGAGAGTGGACCATGGAAGAAAGGGAAAGAGGGGCACCAGGGGAAAGTGACAGGCAGATAAGGAGAGGTAAAAGTTCAGAGTGGGGAATGGAAGAAGAGGGGAGGGGGAGAGAAGAGGTAACCTTGTATTCTACCTTCAAATTCAAGGATACAAGGTTGCTTTGGCAAGTAAGGTGAAAATAAATCCAAAGGGTTTCTACAGTTATATTAATAGCAAAAGGATAGTGAGGGATAAAATTGGTCCCTTAGAGAATCAGAGTGGACAGCTATGTGTGGAGCTGAAAGAAATGGGGAAGATTTTGAACAATTTATTTTCTTCGGTATTCACTAAGGAGAAGGATATTGAATTGTGTAAGTTAAGGGAAACAAGCAGGGAAGTTATGGAAACTATGATGATTAAAGAGGAGGAAGTACTGGTGCTTTTAAGGAATATAAAAGTGGATAAATCTCCGGATCCTGACAGGATATTCCCTAGGACCTTGAGGGAAGTTAGTGTAGAAATAGCAGGGGCTCTGACAGAAATATTTCAAATGTCATTAGAAATGGGGATGGTGCCAGAGGATTGGCGTATTGCTCATGTGGTTTCATTGTTTAAAAAGGGTACTAGGAGTAAACCTAACAATTATAGGCCTGTATGTTTGACGTCAGTGGTGGGTAAATTAATGAAAAGTATTCTTAGAGATGGTATATATAATTATCTGGATAAACAGGGTCTGATTAGGAACAGTCAACATGGATTTGTGCGTGGAAGGTCATGTTTGACAAATCTTATTTTTGGAAGAGGTTACTAGGAAAGTTGACAAGGGTAAAGCAGTGGATGTTGTCTATATGGACTTCAGTAAGGCCTTTGACAAGGTTCCACATGGAAGGTTAGTTAGGAAGGTTCAATCTTTAGGTGTTAATATTGAAGTAGTAAAATGGAATCAACATTGGCTGGATGGGAGATGCCAGAGAGTAGTGGTGGATAACTGTTTGGCAGGTTGGAGGCCGGTGCCCTCAGGGGTCTGTACTGGATCCAATGTTGTTTGTCATGTACATTCATGATCTGGATGATGAAGAGGTAAACTGGATTAGTAAGTATGCAGATGATACTAAGATAGGTGGCGTTGTGGATAATGAAGTAGGTTTTCAAAGCTTGCAGAGAGATTTAGGCCAGTTAGAAGAGTGGGGGGAAAGATGGCAGATGGAGTTTAATGCTGATAAGTGTGAGGTGCTACATTTTACTTTACTTGACTTATTGTCACCAAATAAACTCTATTTTGGTAGGAATAATCAAAATAGGGCATACATAGTAAATGGTAGGGCATTGAAGAATGCAGTAGAACAGAGTGATCTAGGAATAATGGTGCATAGCTCCCTGAAGGTGGAATATCATGTGGATAGGGTGGTGAAGAAAGCTTTTGGTATGCTGGCCTTTATAAATCAGAGCATTGAGTATAGGAGTTGGGATGTAATATTAAAATTGTACAAGGCATTGGTAAGGCCAAATTTGGAGTATTGTGTACAGGTCTGGTCACCAAATTATAGGAAAGATGTCAACAAAATAGAGAGAGTACAGAGAAGATTTACTAGAATGTTACCTGAGTTTCAGCACCTAAGTTACAGAGAAAGGTTGAACAAGTTAGGTCTTTATTCTTTGGAGCGCAGAAGGTTGAAGGGGGACTTGATAGAGGTATTTAAAATTATGAGGGGGATGGATAGAGTTGACGTGGATAGGCTTTTTCCATTGAGAGTAGGGGAGATTCAAACAAGAGGACATGAGTTAAGAGTTAGGGGACAAAAGTTTAGGGGTAACACGAGGGGGAATTTCTTTACTCAGAGTAGTAGCTGTGTGGAAAGAGCTTCCAGTAGAAGTGGTAGAGGCAGGTTCGATATTGTCATTTAAAGTAAAATTGGATTGGTATATGGTCAGGAAAGGAATGGAGGGTTATGGGCTGAGCGCAGGTCGGTGGGACTAGGTGACAGTAAGCGTTTGGCACGGACTAGAAGGGCCGAGATGGCCTGTTCCCGTGCTGTAATTGTTACATGGTTATAAATTCGATTATCAAACTGACTTCATTTTGCAGCTAACTAGCCACAGTCAGGAAAAGGTAATATAACCCAACAGAGTTGGCATATTATCATTTCTCTGAATAATCACAATTCAGATAAGTGCAGTACAGAAAACTATTTAAACTAGTATACCTCTGTAGGCTCTTTGAAACAGTTCTCCAATGAGCAATGCTAATCCATACTTGTTCCAAATTTGTCTATTGTCAGTCGGGATTAAGTTGAGGTCTCACCATGTGGTTACCTCATAGCTACAAAACCAATAAATGTCAAAACTTGCCGTTGCTAAGTTCTAAGTCACAACATCAAGAGCTGTTGAGCATAGTGCTCCCACTTTTCAGCCTTTACCCAATTTTAAAAATATCAGTAGGTATAATTTTTTAAGCTTATAATCAGGATTCTGCCTGCATTTGGAAAATGTCATCTGGGTTGGCATCAGAAAAGAGGCACAAAGTTGCCACTTAAACCCATCTCATTGATTAACTTCTAAACAGAAATGATGGGCCTGTTAATGAAGCAATGCTGGAACTCATGAAGAGGAGTTAACAGCAGGTCATTTAGAACAGTGGTTCTCAACATGGACCATATGGCCCCCAAGGAGCCATGCCGTATTTTGTAGGGTCCACAGGTAAAAAAAAAACAAGAAACTGGAGGCCACAAGAGCTTTTTGATTAGACAGACCAGAGAAAAAAAAGGTGAGTCGATTTAAAAGGTAGGGGAGGGGACAGAGAAACACAAGGTGATAGGTGAAACCGGGTGGGAGAGGGATGAGACATTCCTACCCCTCCTGGTTTCAACTAGTCCCTTGTGTTTCTCTCTCCCCTCCCTCACCTTTTAAACCTACACCTCATCTTTTTTTCTCCAGTCCTGCTGAAAGGTCTCTGCCTGAAACGTCAACTGTACTTATTTCCATAAATCCTTCCTGGCCTGCTGAGTTCCTTCAACATTTTGTGTGCGTTGCTTAACCAAAATATAAGGATACCAAAGGTTTTTTTCAGTTATACAAAGAGTAAAAGGGAGGTGAGAGTTGACATTGGACCACTGGAAAATGATGCTGGCGAGGTAGTAATAGGGAACAAAGAAATGGCAGATGAACTTAATGGGTACTTTGCATCTACCTTCACTGTGGAAGACACTAGCATTGTAACATTTCTATGTGATAAACGACTCGGAGAACAAATTGCCACTATTAAGTCTGACGTATTTTACCTACCAGATATAAAAACATAGAAAACCTACGCCACAATACAGGCCCCTGGGCCCATGTTGCCATGCCAAACATGTACTTATTTTAGAAATTACCTACGGTTAACCATAGCCCACTATTTTTCTAAGCTCCATGTACCTATCCAGGAGTCTCTGAAAAGACTGTATCGTATCCATCTCCATCACCGGCGTCGGCAGCCCATTCCACGCACTCACCACTCTCTGTGAAAAAAACTTGCCCCTGACACCTCCTCTGTACCTACTTCCAAGCACCTTAAAACTGTGCCCTCTGGTGTTCACCATTTCAGCCCTGGGAAAAAGCCTCTGGCTATCCACACGATCAATGCCTCTCATCTTATACACCTCTATCAGGTCACCTCTCATCCTCCATCGCTCCAAGGAGAAAAGGCCGCGTTCACTCAACCTATTCTCATAAGGCATGCTCCTCAATCCAGGTAACATCCTTGTATATCTCCTCTGCACCCTTTCTATGGTTTCTACATCTTTCCTGTAGTGAGGTGAACAGAATTGAGCACAGTACTCCAAGTGGGGTCTGACCAGGGTCCTATAAAGCTGCAACAATACATTTGAAAAACTATATTTATTAAACAAGCAGTTACAAGGAAAAAAACCCCAATCTCATATCAGGCGAAGAGCCTATTACCACTTTCCTTGTAAATCTCAAACTTTTCAGCAGCAATATTGGGCATCATGAGTTTATGCAATTTCCTTAACTGGCAATTCATAAAATAGAATTGGAAAATGATCATATGTTTGTATATCTTGATCATTTGAAAAAACTATATATTGATATGGAATTTCGGTTCAAAGACCTACTGGAGATGCATATTCCAAATATGCATCCATTTGGGGTGAATGTGTATGATAAACACAAAGTCCACTGCAGATGCTGTGGTCAAATCAACACGTGCAAACAAGCTGGATGAACTCAGCAGGTTGGGCAGCATCCGCTGAAATGAGCAGTCAATGTTTCGGGCCGAGACCCTTCGTCAGGACTGAAGGAGTGGGCAGGGGCCCTATAAAGAAGGTGGGGGGAGGGGGGAAGGTGACGGGTGAAAAACCAATCAGAGGAAAGATCAAGGAGTGGGGGAAGGGAAGCAGGGAGGGGACAGGCAGGAGAGGTGAAGAAGGAATGTAAGGGAAAAGCACTATGGCTAGTGGAAGAAGGCAGAATCATGAGAGAGGTGATAGGCAACTGGAAGAGGAGGCAGAGGGGGAAGGGGGGGGAATTACTGGAAGTTGGAGAATTTGGTGTTCATACCAAGGGGCTGGAGACTACCTTTACGGTATATGAGGTGTTGCTCCTCCAACCTGAGTTTGGCCTCATCATGGCAGTAGAGGAGGCCACGTACAGACATATCCGAATGGTAATGTGAAGCAGAGTTGAAGTTGAAGTGAATGTGCATGATGTTGGCACCACATTGCAAGAATGTCTTATTGAATTGCAAAGTGACGTAACAGCTCAAGCCGAATTCAATTGCAACATGCAAAATTTCTGGATAACTAGTAATGTTCGAAATAAGGTTCCACAGCTCTTTCTTTTTTATTGGATTTCCCATCTCTTTATCTAGTTGAAAGTAATTTTAGTCAAGTTCTTCACTTGCTATCAAAAGCTCATAACTGTCTTGATGTTGTGAAAAAGAGGTGATTTCCGATTATCTTTAACCAAGTTGCAACCAGATGGTCAAAAGCTCGCTGGTTTGCATCAATCACAAGGAACACACTAACTAACTGAAGTAATACCATTAAGCATCTGGGCAAGTGCCTGAATCACCAAAGTAGGCTACGTACAAGAACTGGCAAATGTGCTAAATGTGGCAGGGTACTTGATGTTCAACATGAACATGGACATGGAGGGATGGCTAAAGGTCTGTTTCTAGACCTTAAGGTATGAAGTACAAAAGTAGTACAAATGCATGATCACAGCACTTGGTAGAATCCTGTATTATATGTTTAAGAAAGGACATCCTCATATTGAAGGCAGTGCAGAAAGGTTCATTTGTTGATTTGAAGGGTTTAATGTATACATAAATATTGATCTTGTTGGAGTTCAGAAGAATGAGAGATTATCTTATTCAAATATATAGGATTCTCAGAGGGGCTGAGAAAATATCTGCCTAAAGCAGGGTATCTAGAACTGATTATCAGAATAGGGGTGGAGATAAGGAATTTCTTATCTCATGGGGCCATGAATCTTTGGAATTTCCCACCCCAGAGAACTGTAGAGGAAGATATGCTGAATACATTGATACTGAAATCTGACAGAAACTAAAAGCAGAAAATGCTGGAAAAACTCAACAAGTCAGGCAGTATCTGGGGAAAGAGAAACAGCCAAAGGTTCAAGTTAGACTCCTTTGTCAGAAATACAACTCCTTTTAGTTTTCAGTCAGAAATAAAATGGGGAGGAATATGTGGAACAAAGTGAATTTCTCTGATTGGGAGAGAAAGACTGACTTACAAGGATAGTTATCAGCTCATCGAGCTTCTTAGCCTATGTGTCAATGGCAATATTGTGGGACATGTCAGCTTGATAGGTGTAAGAGGCTTGAGATGTTTGAGGAGATGGGGGAAAGTGGTAATGAAGCTAAGACTGGATAGGCACAATGTTATTGATTAGTGATGCAGGATTGGGAAATCAAGTGGTTTATATTTATTTGAAGAAAATCTTGCTATTCTTAGTTGGCCTGGCCAATTTATGAAAAGTAGCCACTCAAGTACCTTTGAGGTAAACAGTGCTGATGGTGTAACCCATAGCTCAAGAACAACATTCACACCAGTGCTGCCAAGAACATGGGAAAAGGTCTAAGAGCCTCATAGGAATATGAACCCAAAGTCAAATAAAATGATTTGTATCAATTGAATGCACAAAAATAGAAACCAAATGGGAGGTATTTGACTTTGAAAGAATAAAAAAAATCAAATTATTATTATTTAAATGGAATAAGATGACAAAAAGTTTAAGTACAAAGGGATCTGTAAGCCAAAGTGGTTAAATGGGAAAACAAAAGCAGAGGTGGTAGACATGATGGGGTTCTGCAGAAAAATGGAAAAACTCACAGCAATAGGGGCTCTGATCAGAAGGAACATAAATGAAATGGTTCTGATGGGAGCAGCTGAATGGACAGAGAATGCTTCCTGATTCATGCATCTCAGCTCTTGCATTGCTAAAAAACTATTGAAAATGACATAAATATTAGCCACATTTTTAGAAGCTTAAAAAAACATTGAGGTATCTGAATAACGAACATCATTGAAAGAAAATCTAAGTTAGCTTAATTTTCTGGCTATAGATCTGAAGCCCTGAACCACACTTGTGAAGAGAAGACACCATCATACCTCATCCTCCGCTAGTGTTAGCTCTTTCTTTAACTCCTCCACTCGCAGCCGCAGTTTCTTCACTTCAACTTCATGCTGTTCCACTCTTCTGTTTGCATGGGCCAATTCTGTCATCTTTTCCTGATACTGTTTCTTTAGTTTGGCATGAACATGCCTAAGATCTGACAACTCCTATGATAAAAATACATTACACACTCAATGAGTAATCCAACTATTTGTCAAAGTGCCATTCTGATAAAGTAAGTCTTAAATCTACTGAATACTATTAGGTGAGTCATTGAAAGATTGAATTAAAGTTCCAGAAAATGTAGGTTGAATTATCCTGCCCTTAGCAGAATTTGAAATCAGAATAAAGTTTTGGAAATCTGCAATTATGCTCAACTAGGCTTGTCTACTGAAGCTATATGGGTGGACCTGAGGAATAAGAAAGGCATGACCACATTAATGGGATTATATTATAGACCATTCAGTAGTTAACAGGATTTAAAGGAGCAAATTTGCAGAAATGTTCGCAGACAGTTGAAAGAAATACGAAGTTGAGATGGTAGCTAACAGTAGCAACTTTCCACAGAAGATTACTAAAAAGCTAACAGTAGCAACTTTCCAACAGAAGATTACTAAAAAGGCAATACGGGGAGAAAAGATGAGGTACGAAGGTAAGCTAGCTAAGAATATAAAGGAGGATAGTAAAACCTTCTTTAGGTATGTGAGTGGAAAAAATTAGTTAAGACCAAAGTTGGGCCCTCGAAGGCAAAAACGGGTGAATTTATTATGGGGAACAAGGAAATGGCAGATGAGTTGAACAGGTACTTTGGATCTGTCTTCACTAGGGAGGACACAAACAATCTCCCCGATGTAATAGTGGCCAGGGGACCTAGGGTAACAGAGGAACTGAAGGAAATTCACATTAGGCAGAAAATGGTGTTGGGTAGACTGATGGGACTGAAGGCTGGAGGTGGCTCTAGAAATCGTGGAAGCATTGGTAATCATTTTCCAATGTTCTATAGATTCAGGATCAGTTCCTGAGGATTGGAGGATAGCTAATGTTATCCCACTCTTTAAGAAAGGAGGGAGAGAGAAATCAGACAATTATAGACCAGTTAGCCTGACATTAGTGCTGGGGAGATGCTGGAGTCAATTATAAAAGATGAAATAACGGCACATTTGGATAGCAGTAACATGATCGGTCCGAGTCAGCATGGATTTACGAAGGGGCAATCATGTTTGACTAATCTTATGGAATTTTTTGAGGATGTAATCATGAAAATGGACAAGGGAGAGCCAGTGGATATAGTGTACCTGGACTTTCAGAAAGCCTTTGATAAGGTCCCACATAGGAGATTAGTGGGCAAAATTAAAGCACGTGGTATTGGGGGTAGGGTACTCACATGAATAGAAAATTGGTTGGCAGACAGGAAACAACGAGTAGGGATTAACGGGTCCTTTTCAGAATGGCAGGCAGTGACTAGTAGGGTATCGCAAGGCTCGGTGCTGGGACCACAGCTATTTACAATATACATTAATGATTTAGATGAAGGGATTAAAAGTAACATTAGCAAATTCGCAGATGACACAAAGCTGGGTAGTAGTGTGAAATATGAAGAGGATGTTAGGAGAATGCAGGGTGAATTGGACAGGTTGGGTGAGTGGGCAGATGCATGGCAGATGCAGTTTAATGTGGATAAATGTGAGGTTATCCACTTTGGTGGCAAGAACAGGAAGGCAGATTACTATCTGAATGGTGTCAAGTTAGAAAAAGGGGAAGTACGAGATCTAGGTGTCCTTGTTCATTAGTCACTGAAAGTAAACATGCAGGTACAGCAGGCAGTGAAGAAAGCTAATGGCATGTTGGCCTTCATAGTAAGGAGAGTTGAGTATAAGAGCAAAGAGGTCCTTCTGCAGTTGTACAGGGCCCTGGTGAGACCACACCTGGAGTACTGTGTTCAGTTTTTGTCTCCAAATTTGAGGAAGGACATTCTTGCTATTGAGGGAGTGCAGCGTAGGTTCACGAGGTTAATTCCCGGGGTGGCGGGACTGTCATATGTTGAAAGATTGGAGCAATTGGGCTTGTATACACTGGAATTTAGAAGGATGAGAGGGTATCTGATTGAAACATATAAGATTATTAAGGGATTGGACACGCTAGAGGTAGGAGAAATGTTCCCGATGTCGGGGGAGTCCAGAACCAGAGGCCACAGTTTAAGAATAAGGGGTAGGCCATTTAGAACAGAGTTGAGGAAAAACTTTTTCACCCAGAGAATTGTGGATCAATGGAATGCTCTGCCTCAGAAGGCAGTGGAGGCCAACTCTCTGGATGCTTTCAAGAAAGAGTTAGATAGAGCTCTTAAAGATAGCGGAGTCAAGGGATATGGGGAGAAGGCAGGAACGGGATACTGACTGTGGATGATCAGCCATGATCACATTGAATGGCAGTGCTGGCTCAAAGGGCAGAATGGCCTACTCCTGCACCTATTGTCTATGTCTATATGACTGGAATACCCATACAATAAAAGGGCTGGATAGGTTAAAGTTTGTCAAAAATGTTTAGAAAAGTTTCCTTAAACAATATAAGCACATCCCAACAGACAGAGTTTGATATTGGATTGTATTAATGAAGGTGACAGAAGTGTGTGTAAGGAATATTTCTATAACTTTCAAGATAATTATGGAGAAGGACAGGTCTGGTTCTCAGGTTGAGATTCTAAATTGGAGAACAAAAAATTGTGATGGGATCAGGTGTAGATTGGGTCAGGATGTTTTCTAGCAAAGGGATGCTTGGTAAGTGGGAGGCTTTCAAAAGTGAAATTTTGTGAGTACTGAGATTATATGTCCTGTCAGAATTAAAAGCAAGGCCAATAGGTTTAGGGAACCTATGTTTTCAAGATATTGAGGCCCTAATTAAGAAGGAGGAGTTGCAAAGCAGGTATAGGCAGTAAGAAACAAATAAGGTACTTGAGGAGGATAAATATATACGAGATATTTAAGAGTGAGGGCTACAGAAGGAATGAGGTTACTCTAGCAGACAAGGTGAAGGAGAATCTCAAGGGTTCCTACAGATATATTAAGAGCAAAAGGATAGCAAGGGACAAAATTGGTCCTTTTGAAGATCAACAGTTATCTATGTATGGAGTCGAAAGAGATGGGGGTGATCTAAAATGTTTGCATATTTTACCTATTGGGAGACGGACACATAGAATCTGTAGAACTAAGGCAAACAACAGTGAAGTCATGGGCCATGTATAGATTACAGAGGAGGAGGTACTTGTATTGAGGAAAATTAGAGTGGATAAATCCCCAGGGCCTAACAAAGTAACCCCTTGGACTTTGTGAAAGACTACTGCAGAAATTGCAGGGGCCCTTAGCAAAGGTATGTAAAATGTCTCTAGCCACAGGTAAGTTGCCAGACTCTTGGAGGATAGCTAACATTATTCCGTTGTTTAAGAAATGCTCTGAGAATAAGCAGGGAAATTATAGACAGTGGTGAGCCTTACCTCAGTAGTGGATAAATTTTTGGAAGGTATTCTAAGGGGCTGAATATTTAAGTATTTGGAAAGAAAGGGCCTGATTAGGGATAGTCAACTTGGCTTTGTACATGGTAAGTCGTGTCTAACCAGACTTAAGAGTTTTTCAAACAAATTTCAGAATCAGAACAGATCAGAATCACAATCAGGTTTATTATCACCAGCATGTGACATGAACTTTGTTAACTTAACAGCAGCAGTTCAATGAAATACATAACCTAGCAGAGAAGAAAAAAATAATAAATAAAATAAAAATAATAATAAACAAACAAGTAAATCAATTACATATGTTGAATAGATTAAAAAATGTGCAAAAACAGAAATACTGTATATTTTTAAAAAGTGCAGTAGTGTCCAAAGTTTCAATGTCCATTTAGGAATTGTATGGTAGGAAGGAAGAAGCTGTTTCTGAATTGCTGAGTGTGTGCTTTCAGGCTTCTGTATCTCCTACCTGATGGTAACAGAGAGGAAAGGGCATGCCCTGGATGCTAGAGGTCCTTAATAATGGATGCTGCCTTTCCGAGACATCACTCCCTAAAGATGTCCTGAGTACTTTGTAGGCTAGTACCCAAGACGGAGCTGGCAAGATTTACAACCTTCTGCAGCTTCTTTCAGTCCTGTGCAGTAGCCCCTCCATACCAGACAATGATGCAGCCTGTCAGAATGCTCTCCAAATGCCAAATCTCTTCAAACTCCTAATAAAGTATAGCCACTGTCTTGCCTTCTTTATAACTACATTGATATGTTGGGACCATGTTAGATCCTCAGAGATCTTGACACCCAAGAACTTGAAGTTGCTCACTCTCTCTACTTCTGATCCCTCTATGAGGATTGGTATGTGTTCCTTCATCTTACCCTTTCTCAAGTCCACAATCAGCTCTTTCATCTTACTGACATTGAGTGCCAGGTTGTTGCTGTGGCACCATTCCACTAGTTGGCCTTTCTCACTCCTGTATGCCTTGCATCACCACCCGAGATTCTACTAACAATGGTTGTATTGTCAGCAAATTTATAGATGGTATTTGAGATATGTCTAGCCACACAGTCATATGTATACAGAGAGTAGAGCAGTGGCTAAGCACACACCCCTGAGGTTCACCAGTGTTGGATGGACAGCGAGGAGGATATGTTATCACCAATCCGCACAGATTGTGGTCTGGGAAGTCGAGGATCCAATTGCAGAGGGAGGTACAGAGACCCAGGTTCTGCAACTTCTCAATCAGGATTGTGAGAATGATGGTATTAAATGCTGAGCTATAGTCAATGAACAGCATCCTGACATAGGTGTTTGTGTTGTTGAGGTGGTCTAAAGCCGTGTGAAAAGCCATTGAGATTGCATCTGCCATTGATCTATTGTGGCGATAGGCAAATTGCAATGGGTCCAGGTCCTTGCTGAGGCAGGAGTTCAGTCTAATCATGACTAACCTCTCAAAGCATTTCATCACTGTACTGGGTGATAGTCATAAACCAGCCCACATTATTCTTCTTAGGCAGTGGTATAATTGTTGCCTTTTTGAAGCAAGTGGGAACTTCCATCTGCAGCAGTGAGAGGTTGAAAATGTCCTTGAATACTTCCATTAGTTGGTTGGCACAGGTTTTCAGAGCCTTACCAGGTGCTCTATCAGGACCTTCTGCCTTACGAGGGTTCACACTCTTTAAAGACAGCCTAACATCAGCCTCTGAGACACAGACACAGGGTCATCAGGTGCAGCAGAGATCTTCACAGCTGTAGTTGTGTTTTCCCTTTCAAAGCGTGCATAGAAGACACTGGGACCAAAAGAAACTGCAGAAGGTTGTAAATCTAGTCAGTTCCATCTTGGGTACTAGCCTACAAAGTACCCAGGACACCTTCAGGGAGTGGTGTCTCAGAAAGACAGTGTCCATTATTAAGGACCTCCAGCACCCTGGGCATGCCCTTTTCTCACTGTTACCATCCAGTAGAAGGTACAGAAGCCTGAAGGCACACACTCAGCGATTTAGGAACAGCTTCTTCCCCTCTGCCATCCAATTCCTAAATGGACATTGAAGCTTTGGACACTACCTCACTTTTTTAATATACAATATTTCTGTTTTTGTACATTTTTAATAATCTATTCAATATACATAGTTGATTTATTTGTTTATTTATGAGGGGTGATTGATATGTTTGTGGCCTAAGGTAGAAGGAGTCAATTTCAGAAAACCTAGCACATTTATTTTTCAACATAGTCCCCTCCTACATTTACACACTTAGTCCAGCAGTCGTGGAACATACTGGTTTTGGATCTCCAGAAAATGTCCACAGCAGGGGTGATTGATAAGTTTGTAGCCTAAGGTAGAAGGTGGTGAGTTATACAGCACTCTTTACATTCACATGCAGTTCAACTCTTTGAGTGATTATGCAGAAAGTTTGACTGCAAGCAGTCAGTTTGACTAATACAGGCAGTCAGACTGCTAAATAGCTGCTCTACCTGACTCTGCTTTGAACACTTTTAACTTGCACCGGACACTTATAACTTGTTTTTAACTGACATGTGGCTGTTGTGTTTTACTATTTATTGTTATGTTTATTATTTAGTGTTGCATTTGTTAAGTTATGATTGTACTGCTCCTAGGAAACGCTGTCTCATTCTGCCCTGCAGAGCTGATGTACGGTTAGAATGACAATAAAGTTTTTGAATCTTGAATCTTGAAGTTAATAACTCATCAGGGGTGATTGATAAGTTTGTGGCTTAAGGTAGAAGGAGATGAGTTATTAACTTAAAACTTTCTGCATAACCACTCAAAGAGTTGACCTGCGTGTGCATGTAACGAGATATGTATCATTCATCTCCTTCTGCCTTAGGCCACGAACTTATCAATCACCCATCTGTGGACACTTTCTGGAGGTCCAAGATCCGTATGCTCCACGACCGCTGGACTAAGTGTGTAAATGTAGGAGGGGACTATGTTGAAAAATGAATGTGCTAAGTTTTCTAAGATTGACTCCTTCTACTTTAGGCCACGAACATATCATTCTCCCTTCATATTGTTGTTTTATTTTTGCTCTCTCTGCTAGATTATGTATTGCATTGAACTGCTGCTGCTAAGTTAACAAATTTCACGTCACATACTGGTAATAATAAACCTGATTCTGATTCATCTGGTAATGAAGCATTCATGCTCTTGGGTTTCGCTTAGTAGAGTTGCCGTGGATCCAATGTTGCCTCCAACCTCGTTTGAAATTGTCTCTTCACCCATGAAATAGCCCTCCACAAATCATACCTGGTTGTCTGGTACAGGCCTGGGTCACCAGACTTGAATGCCACAGATCTAGCCTTCAGCAGATGACGTGCCTCCTGGTTCATCCATGGCTTTTGGTTTGGGAATGTACAGTAAGTCTTTGTGGGCACACACTCATCCACACAGGTTTTAATGAAGTCAGTAACAACTGCAGCATACTCATCCAGGTTCAACAATGAATCCCTGAATACAGTCCAGTTCACCTTTTCAAAGCAGTCCTGTAGGCGCTCCTGTGCTTCCCTTTTTGGTCCTCACTGCTGGTGCTGCAGTTTTCAGTCTCTGCCTATACAAGTGGCCCCTGTTTTCCGAACGTTCTCTTTATGACACCTCGCTTTTACGAAAGACCTACATTAGTTTCCAGTTTTCGCTAACCAAAGAGTTTTCACTTTTACGAAAAAAGGCATCGCGCGCCCCGAGCAGCCAAGCTCCTCCCCCGGAACTGCATTCAGCATCAAGCCGCCACAGCTTAAACATGTGTCTGTGAGCATCTGCGCTTTATCTCGGTTTATTTTGTGCATCTGTTAGCAAGATGTATCCTAAGATATCAGAAAAGCCTAAGAGAGCTTGTAAGGGTGTTACGCTTAGCGTGAAACTGGACGTAATTAAGCATTTCGATCATGGTCAACAAAGTAAGGGCATTGTCCGCGCGTTGAACTTGCTGCATCCACCATTCGCACTACAGACGGCCCTCCTTATCCGCAAGTTCCGCATGCGCGAATTCAACCAACCGCAAATTGAGAAAATCCGGAAGTGCTCTTCCAGCACTCATTGTTCGAGCATTGCTCGCCTCGCGTCTCGTTTGTTCGCTACTTTGTTCCTGTGAAAAACTGGCTCCTAAAAAGCAATTACATGGTCAAAGCAATTCCTCAAAGGCTAAGAGGGAGCTTAACGTGCTATCTCTCGCCGAGAAAGTAGAAATACAGCTCTTAGTCTCTATGAGCACTACTGTGACGGGGTTGATGAGAGCGAGAGGAAAGAGTTTAAGGCTAGTAAGGGATGGCTGGCTGGCTGGCTATGTAAAGTACTATGTAAACCCTAACCCTAACCCTAAAGGTCACGGGAGAATCGGCATTGGCTAATGCCGAGGCCGCAGCAGCATTCCCAGAGGAGCTCAAGAAACTCATAGAAGAGAAAGGCTACCTAGCAAGATTTGTTTGATGATGCAAAGAAAAAGACGAGACAGCTCCCTATAACAATGTTTCTAACTAAAAGCTTCTGCAATTCTGAAGTCTCAACGTTCAGCGCTTGAAGATCCTCAGCCCTCAACCTCCACGGCTCCTGACTTCAGTATTATTGAGCCTCCTCCAAAGTATCCTTATTCCCTAAACAAGACAGTGTAACAACTATTGTACAGATATTACAAGTTTTACTCGTCGTTTGATCATCGTTCGCCTCGCGTCTCCTTCATTCACTGCTTGTGTTGTGAGCGAGAGAAACATGTAATTTTCTTGTCAATATTCCCTAAGCATTACAGTATAACAACTATTTACACAGCATTTACATTGTATTAGGTATTATAAGTAATCTAGAGATGATTTAAAGTATACAGGAGGATTTGCGTACATTATATGCAAATACTACACCATTTTATATAAAGGACTTGAGCATCTGTGTTTTTTTGGTATCCGCAGGAGGTCCCGGAACCAATCTCTCGCGGATAAGGAGGGGCAACTGTATTTACACGCAGAGAGAAAGAATCTTGAAAGCTGCCGATGTTACATAGCAAAGAGATCTCTTCTAGTCTGCTGGGATCTTTTCGGCAGCTTCATAGTTTAACGTTTACTAGAGAGAGTGCTTTGGCTGATACTGAAACTGCTGTAAAGTTCCCAGCAGAACTGAAGAAAATAATTTCTGTAGGTGGTTATTTGAATAAGCAAGTGTTTAACTGTGATGAAACTGCAATTTATTGGAAAAAATTGCCGAGCACCCTAGCCGCTGACGACTCAGCCTAACACACCATCATCAGTGTGCTCGCTGTCTTCCTGATTCCAGTAAGTGAAACTACACTGTACATACATTATTTCTACTTTATATAGGCTGTGTATTTTTATGTTTTATTTGGTATGATTTTGCAGCTTCATAGCTTAAAGGTTACTGGTGAAAGTGCTTCCACTATGCTAGTAGCGCTATATAGTGAGATTATACGCTACGTAGTGAGATTTTCGCTACGCTAGACAGTGCTGCAATGATTATAGAGAAGTATTTCTACTTTATATAGGCTGTGTATTTATCATATCATTCATGCTTTTACGATATGTTACTGTTATTTTAGGTTTTATGTGTTATTTGGCATAATTTTGTATGTTATTTTTTGGGTCTAGGAACTCTCTCAAATTTTTCCCATATTAATAAATGTTAATTGCTTATTCACTTTACGACATTCCAGCTTATGAACCATTTCATAGGAACACTCTACCTCAGATAGCGGGGGAAATCTGTACTCAGGGAGTAGAAGTACAGCTAGGTGATCAGGTAGGTGATCAGGCTTCCCGAAGTGAGGATGTGAAATAGCATGGTGGGCATTCTTGATGGTGGTGTAGTAATGGTCCAGTGTGTTGTTTCCTTTGGTATCACAAGTGATCTGTTGATGGTAGTTATTTAGTGATTTTTTTCAGACTGGCCTGGTTAAAATCTCCTCAAACAATGGTGAAGTCACTAAGGTAGCTGTTTCGTGCATGTTGATCCCATTGCTCAGATCATCTACAGCCTGCTTGACATTGGCCTGAGCTGGAATGCATCCTTTCCTTTTTCAGGAAAGGATGAAGGAAATGCAGTGGATGTTATCTGCATGGAGTCCAGCAAGACCTTTAATAAAGTCCCGTATGGGAGTTAGTCAAGAGAGTTACGTTACTGAGCATTCAAGAAGGGACAAATCAGATTGGTAGTAGATGATTCCCTCTCTGTCTGGACGCCTATAACAGAGCAGCCGGAAGAAACCCACACAGCCAAGGGGAGAATGTACTGGGGAGTCAAGGCACGACTGCGCAAGAGTATGGACTTCAGTGAGTTAGACCAGCGGTAAAGTTTAAAAGGTGACAGTTTTTTCTTCAACGGTTTGATCGAGGCACAACTGTGCAAGCATATGGATGTCAGCGAGTCAGAGCAGCAGGAAGAGTTTAAAAGGACGACAGCTTTATAAAGTGGGCATCAGAATAGGAGGGCTTTGGTTCAACAGGGCTTCAGCGATAACGGGTCGAAGCTAGGTAAGTTACCAGTGAAGAATAGAAACAGGAAGAATGTCTGTGAGGCCAGTGTTCCGTGATGGGTGTCAGATGTGGGAAGTCTGGGAGACTCCCAGCCTCCCGGACAGCCAAATCTGTTCCAGGTGCGTCGAGCTGCAACTCCTTAGGAACCGGGTTAGGGAACTGGAGATGCAGCTCGATGACCTTCATCGGGTCAGGGAAAGTGAGGAGCTGATAGAGGAGCTATAGGCAAGTAGTAACACAGGAGCCTTGGAAGACAGATAAACAGGTAGGGCAGGAGTCAGATATGAGAGAGTACTCCAGTGGCTGTTCCCCTTAACAATAAGTACTCCTGTTTGAATACTGTTGGGGGAGGACGACCTACCTAAGGGAAGAAACTGTGGCCGTGACTCTGACACAGAGTCTGGCCCTGTGGCTCAGAAGGGTAGAGAAAGGAAAAACACAGCAGTAATAGGGGATAGTTAGGGGTCAGACAGGCGATTCTGTGGCTGCAGAAAAGAAACACGGATGTAGTTTGCCTCCCAAGTGCCAAGGTCAGGATGTTTCTGATCACGTCCACGATATCCTAAAGTGGGAAGGTGAACAGCCAGAGGTCATGGTACATATTGGTACCAACGACTTAACCCTAACCCTAATGCAACAGTGAGTATAGGAATAGAGTGAGTTGGAGGATAAATGTGTGGCTGAGGGATTGGAGCAGAGGGTAGGGATTCAGATTTCTGGATCATTGGGACTTCTTTTGGGGCAGTCTCAACCTGTAAAAGGACAGGTTGCACGAATCCAAGGGGGACCAATATCCTAGCAGGGAGGTTTGCAAAGGCTATATGAGAGAGTTTAAACTAGCATTGCTGGGGGGTGGGAACTGAACTGAGGAGACAGAGGAAGAGGCAGTTGGCTCACAAATAAGAGAAAGCTTGTAGTAGACAGTGTGAGAGGGAGGATAGGCAGGTGATAGAGAAGGGACGCGCTCAGACCGATGGTTTGAGATGTGTCTATTCTAATGCAAGGAGTATTATGAACAAAGCAGATGAGCTTAGAGCATGGATCAGTACTTGGATCTATGATGTTGTGGCCATTACAGGGACTTGGATGGCTCACGGGCAGGAATGGCTACTCAGAGTGCCAGGCTTTGGATGTTTCAGGAAGGATAGGGAGGGAGGCAAAAGAGGTGGGGGCGTGGCACTGTTAATCAGAGATAGTGTCACAGCTCCAGAAAAGGAGGAAGTCATGGAAGGAGTGTCCACTGAGTCTCTGTGGGTGTAAGTTAGAACAGGAAGGGGTCAATAACTCTACTGGGTGTTTTTTATAGACCACCCAATAGTAACAGGGACATCGAGGAACAGATAGGGAGAGAGATTCTGGAAAGGTATAATAATAACAGGGTCATCGTGGTGGGAAATTAAAATATTGATTGGCATCTCCCTAGAGCAAGGGGTTTAGATGGGGTGGAGTTTTAGAAGTGTGTTCAGGAAGGTTTCCTGACACAATATGTAGATAAGCCTACAAGAGGAGAGGCTGTACGTGATCTGGTATTGGGAAATGAACCTGGTCAGGTGTCAGGTCTCTCAGTGGGAGAGCTTTTTGGAGATAGTGATCACAATTCTATCTCCTTGACCATAGCACTGGAGAGGAATAGGAACAGAGAAGTTAGGAAAGCGTTTAATTGGAGTAAGGGGGAAAATGTGAAGCTATCAGGCAGGAACTTGGAAGCATAAATAGGGAACAGATGTTCTCAGAGAAATGTACGGCAAAAATGTGGCAAATATTCAGGGGATATTTGCACGGTGTTCTTTATAGGTAAATTCCAATTAGACAGGGAAAGGATGGTAGGGTACAGGAACCGTGGTGTACAAATTTGTTGAAAGCTCGGCAAGAAGAAGTTTACTAAAGGTTCAAAAAAACTAGGTAATGATAGAGATCTAGAAGTTTATAAGGCCAGCAGGCAGGAGCTTAAGAATGAAATTGGGACAGACCATTAGGCGAGGGGCCATGAGAAGGTCTTGGTGAGCAGGATTAAGGAAAACGCGAGGCATTCTACAAGTATGTGAAGAGCAAGAGGAGAAGATGTGAAAGAATAGGACCGATCAAGTGTGACAGCGGAGAAGTGTGTATGGAACCAGAGGAGTTAGCGGAAGTACCTAAGAAATACTTTGCTTCAGTATTCACTATGGAAAAGGATCTTGGTGATTGTAGGGATGTCTTACAGCAGATTGAAAAACTTGAGCAGACAGACATTAAGAAAGAGGATGTGCTGGAGCTTTTGGAAAGCATCAAGTTGGATAAGTCTCCGGGTCCAGATGTTTTCACAGAGATGTGGCTCAC